>NC_052149.1:63259643-63569453 GCF_902713615.1 Scyliorhinus canicula
GTCTTGATCATTCATTGCTCTCTGAAGTAAAAGTGTTGTGTGTGTAAAGAATGTATTGTAGACCTATCATCAATGGTAGAGAATGTTAAATTGTCCAAAAACGTCATGTTATTTTTTCCAGTGAAGAAGGCAGAAAACCCCCTCAATTTTCTGATGCCAACCAAGCTGTTGCTTACTTTGTAGCATATGTTGCTAAGAGATCGTGCTGTTTTTGCTTATTTTTCTCCCTCGGGGACATTTCACAACCCTGTGTACTATAGAATGCTCTTTGTAACACATCTGTTTTAAATTTTCTCTTTTGAGGCAGACCACTGTTCCTGACCTGGTCTGCAAAGTGTGATATTGTATTCCCAAGTCAGAGCATATGCAAGCTGTCTTTGAAGTAATTTAGAACTGTACAAATAAATAAAGAGTTTGTGATCAAGATCAGAATACCCTGAGGCTAATTATTTGGTTTGAATGAGGGCACATGAGATAATCTCCATTGATGCATTCTGATGGGTTTGTATTATCTTGTTTTGATTGTTCTTCAGTTGATTGTGTTATTATAAATTGTAGAGAGAGAAGAGCTTTCTTGTGCCCAACGTTTAACGTGGACATTCCAGTCTAATTACCCACTCCACCCAGGTTGGAGGAGGATTGCAGAGAGCAAATGACCCATTTTGGAAGTAACATTTTCAGAGTACCCACTGATGTTAGGCACCATGGGTGGGATTCTTCGGCCTCCCGGTTACGGGGTTTCCCAGCAGCGGGAGGTGGTGTACCCGCCGCTGTCAGTGGAAATTCCCATTGAAGCCATCGCTCGCTACCTGGAAACTCGTGGGCGGGGGGTGTGCTGCCGGGCGGGAGCAGAAAATCCCACTGCCAGAGAGTGGAGGGAGAATTCCTGCCCATGTAACAGTGGAATGAGTAGAACTATTACTCATTTAACAAAGGCACAATTCAAGGCTGAATGTTATGTTCAAACACAAAAACTTGCATTTACTTGGCCCTTTATAGGTGCAACAGCATGTCATTTGACTTCACAAAGCTGTAATTTGAATATGGATGCCAAGCCAAAGAATGAGCTATGAGGGAGAAGTGAACATAAGCTTGGTCAAAGGAGTGGATTTCGAGAGGGGATTTTGAGCTGAGGCCGGTGGAAAGGTGTCGAGGAAGCTGTCTGGCCAGCTAAAGGTATGGATGCAATAGAGTTGCCAAAACAGATGTTGGGGAAATGACCACACTTTCAACAGTCGATCCACATGTTGTATAACATATTGTCATTGGATCTAAAATGTTGTGACGCAACCATGGTTTGTAAATAGTTATTTTGAAAGCCTATTATTAGGTGGTCATACAGTCTGAACACAGCTTAACCTTAAGCTGCAGGCTATGTGAACTGTGTTGCTATCTTTTCAATTTCTTCAGCGATCACTCGCTAACGAGCATGATTGTCCACATGAGAAACTCCATGTTACTGGTCATGGGTTCTATGGGTCCTGATGAGCCTGATTCTAGAGGCGCATCTTCGACTGCACACTTGGCAGGTGTTTCTGGGAAGTGGGGTCGGTTCTTGGATGATAGATCACTGGTATTCCTTTCTTGAGTTTGTTTTCCAGGACTCCTCTTGCTGTCAGGTGTCCTTAAGAATTGAGTCCCTTCAATCACGAGGTTCCTCCAAATAAGTCTCTTCTGATCAAGGGTCTCCCAGGCGTTGACATCGATATAGCATTTCTTGAGGTAAGCCTTCAGAGCGTCTTTGAAGTGTTTCCTTTCTCCTCCTCTTATTCGGTAGCCTTCTTTGAACTGGGCAAAGAAGATTTGCTTTCGCAGTTGGGGCTCTGACTCCTAAGCACATGGCCGGCCCAGCAGAATTAGTTTCGATGATTGTGGCCTCAATGTTGATGCTCTTGCTCCCTCAAGGGTGCTGATGTTAATACACTTCTCCTCCCAGCAGTCGCAGAGAAGCTATCTCAGACAGCATTGATGGTACCTCTCCAGGGCCTTGAGGTGGCATCTGTTTGTGGTTGAAGTTTCTGAGCCGTATATAAGAGGGGGAAGGACGACTGCCTTGTACACGAGGATCTTGGTGTCAACATAAATGTTCTGCTCGTCAAAGACTCTCGTCATTAGGCATCTGAAGGAGATGCTCACAGATTGGATACAATGTTAGACCTCCACACCAATGTCAGCCTTAGATGAGAGGTGGCACCCCAGGTTGGGGAAATGTCCCACGTTTGGCAGGGTTTCTCCATTGATCTTGGGCGGCACAGTACACAGAGTTAGCACTGTTGCTTCACATCACCAGGGACCCGGGTTTGATTACTGGCTTGGATCACTGTCTTTGCCGAAGCTGCATGCTCTCCCTGTGTCTGTGTGGGTTTCCTCTGGATGCTCCGGTTCCATCCCACAGATCCCAAAAGATGCCCTTGTCAGGTGAATTGGACATTCTGAATTCCCTCTCAGTGTATCCGAACAGGTGCTGGAATGTGGTGACTAGGGGATTTTCACAGTAACTTAATTGCAGCGTTAATGTAAGCTTATTTGTGACATTAATCAAGATTATGATTATAATTATGATGGAGGGAGAGATTGCATCTTGACCTGGGATGGGTTGGTAAAGAACTTGCGTCTTTTTGAGATTGGGGCTGAGACCGATTCTTTTGTATGCTTCTGTGAAGGTATCAAGCATGACTTGGAGGTTCTCTTCTGTGAGAGTGGAGATGGAAATGTCATCCACATGCTAAAGTTCCACGAGCAATATCAGTGTTATTTTCTTCTTGGATTACAACCCGTTGAGGTAGAAAAGTTTTCCGTCCATCCTGTAAACGATGTCCATTCCACTGAGAAACTTGTTTTTGACAAGTTGAAGGATAGTGGCGATGAAGATGCAGAAAAGGTTGGGGCCAATGATCCATCCCTGCTTGAATCCAGTCTTGACCTCAAAGGTTTCTGTCTTATTTCTGTTGGTGAAGACTCTCGCCGACATCTTGTCGTGGAGGAGTTGGAAGCTGTTGATGAATTTCTCTGGGCAGCCGGCCTCTGACAGGGTCTTCTACAGCACTTCCTGCATGACTGAGTCAAAAGCCTTGATCAGATCAATGAAGGCCATGTAGAGTGGCTGATGCTGGTCCTGGCATATCTCTTGAAGTTGTTGAGCAGTGAGAATTATGTTCGCGGTTCCATGACCAACACTGGATTTCCTAAAGGATTTCTTCAGAGACTGGTAGAAGGCGGCTAATGAAGCTTCGGTGATGATCTTCCTGATGATGGACAGTAGGGAGATTCCTTGGTCGTTGCCTCAGTCCACTCTGACTCCTATCTTGAAGTTGGTGGTGATGACGGCTTCCTGAGATCAGCAGAAATTACTTCTCTGTCTCAGATGTACCTGGCAGTGTCAACTTGGCAATGCTAACCTGTACCAGGGACTATACTTAATTTTGCATCCTCGTACTGATCCCCTCGATTGAAGCTTGTTTTAAAAGAACTGTTGTAAACCTGGCCGCGTGATGTCAAGTCGGTGAGATTTGGATATTCAGTGAGGGGGGATATCATATGATGGCGGGGGGGGGGGGGGGGGGGGGGGGTGATATCACTGGTGAGGGGTGGGAAAAATTGGGAAACGTTTCCAGATTCTCTCCGGATTTTCTACCTGCGTCACTGTTCTCTCTGTTGGTGAATGCGGGCTGAAAATCGCCCCCCTGATCTACCCTACTTACATGGCAATGCAGCTCAAACATAGAGAAGATCCCCAATGTCATTTGACTAACAAAAGGAAAAACTCCTGTATTTAAAGAATTTGAGTTTCCCTTGTCCTCACCAACCCCTCCACCATAGCCCTCACATTCAATGGATTATGCTCTGCCGTTTCAACCACTTACAATCTGACGTCGCCAGCAACCAAATTTTTCCCGACCTCCTTCAGCCTTCTATAGGGACTGTTCCCTCTCTGATATCCTGGTCCACTTTTCCGAACCCATTCCCCTTCCCACGACACCATCCCATGCAACTACGAGACACCTGCCATTTTACCTTCTCCCTCCCCACCATTCAGGCTTCAAAGGGCAGCACGGTAGCATTGTGGATAGCACAATCGCTTCACAGCTCCAGGGTCCCAGGTTCGATTCCGGCTTGGGTCACTGTCTGTGTGGAGTCTGCACATCCTCCCCGTGTGTGCGTGGGTTTCCTCCGGGTGCTCCGGTTTCCTCCCACAGTCCAAAGATGTGCAGGTTAGGTGAATTGGACATGATAAATTGCCCTTAGTGTCCAAAATTGCCCTTAGTGTTGGGTGGGGTTACTGGGTTATGGGGATAGGGTGGAGGTGTTAACCTTGGGTAGGGTGCTCTTTCCAGGAGCCGGTGCAGACTTGATGGGCCAAATGGCCTCCTTCTGCACTGTAAATTCTATGAAATTCACCTGCCAGGTGAATCATAGAATTTACAGTGCAGAAGGAGGCCATTCGGCCCATCGAGTCTGCACTGGCTCTTGGTAAAAGCACTCCACTTAATCCCATGCCTCCGCCCTATCCCTGTAACCCAGTAACCCCACATCACCTTTTTTGGACACTAAGGGCAATTTATCATGGCCAATCCACCTAATCTGCACATCTTTGGACTGAATAAATGATTCACATGTACTTCTCTCAATCAATATATTGATCGGGATTATCTGTCCATTCTCGGCAGCGGGATTCTCCTGTCCTACTGCAGGGAATGGGAGATTTTGGCTGAGTGCTAAATTCTCCACCCTTGCCAGCAACGGTAGCGGGCGATCTCGCAATGGAGAATCCAACCCATTGTATTCACTGCTCACAACTCAGTCTCCTCTGCACTGGCGAAAAAAACACTGATAGCTTGATTGCTCTGCCTACCTCCAGTCCGCCTGCACGTGTGACTCCAAGCTTCTCGTCGACTGCCATTTTACTTCTCTGCTCCACTTGCACACTGGCCCTGGCCTCCTTCATTATTTCAATGAAGCTCAACAGAAGCTCAAAGACCCTCAACATTTGATTGGGAACTTTACCGCCTTCCAGATTCAAAGCTGAGTTCAACAATTTCAGATCATACCATCACTCGCAGTTTTTCAGATATCAGCTTCCAGTGATAATTCTGAAGGGGCCTTTTTCAGCTCCTCTAGAGCCATGTTTTGCTTGACGGCTTATAACCAGCCTGTTGATAAGATCATGACTGATCAGATTGTGGCCTTAACTTTACTTTCCTGCCTATCCCTTACACCCTTTGACTTCCTTGTCAATTAAAATGTATCCACTCAGCCATAAAAATATTCAAGAATACTTCCTCTGCTGTTCTCTGGCGAAGAGACTATTGACCCTCTGAGAGAAAAAAAATCTCCTCATCTCCATCTTAAATAAGAGACCCCTTATTTTTAAGCTGTGCCCCAAGTGTTACAACCACGTGAGGAGGGGTAAAAATTGACTCCCCTAGTTTACCACTGCAGGTTGGATCAAAACACGGATTTGTTGCCTAATTAACGAGGAAGCAGTTTGCCAAAACTGCAGGAGTGCCACTATATACGATTTCAGATTATAGAGAAATAATCAGACAGATTTCCGGATAAAATAAAGAGCAAGATAAATTTATTGACTGTACTTCCTGAATAATAAAAAAAACTAGAAGTGCGATTCAGCAACCCTGTGCGCTGGAACACCCGATCCATGCTGAGACTTGCGCAAGAGCCCCAAATCGGGCTCCATGCCAGTGAAAGGCCGATTGCGATCACCCAACTTGCTCTGCATGATCCAATCTGGATATTGCCCTTGATCGCTCCTCACTCTCTTGGTAAATGGTCCTAACAGCCATGCTGTCTGTATATTCCAGACGAATTTGATTACTATTTTGAACATTTGTGAGCTGAATCGCACCCTTGGAAAATTGCAACCATCATTCGTACGTCACTCTCATTCCCTGAGCCCACTCGCAGAAAAGCGTGGTAGAAAATGAGGATAATATTGTTTAGTTTGTGAAGAAAATAAACAACTAAAATTTTTTACAGTTAACTTTTCTTTGCCTGTTCTCCAAGCAGTGGTTCCACGTTACGGCTATTTTGTTCAGTTGTCTACCTGGGTATTGTTGTATGGAGCAGATTTTCATGTTGATCCTGAAAAGATCTTGGTTTGCAGTAGATTTCTCTCCAAAGGATGGTTACTGTGCAATATTCATGTGCAATATTTCTGAGAGAAAGAGAGGGAGAGAGAAACACACAGCTATTTGCAGTTTTTCAGGATAATCCTCTGGTCTCTCCTCACTCTCTTGGTAAATGGCCCCAACAGCCATGCTGGCTGTATATTCCAGAGGAATTTGATTACTATGTTCATTTCTCTGGTCCTCTCGCCCACTCCAAGCTGTCTCATTCTGAACTTGCTGTACTCAGTTCTCTCAGGTTCAACCCTGACTTTGTTAGCAAAGTTTTTAAGCAGCATAAACCCATCACATTTCTACCTTTCTTTAGCTCTGAAGAAGAGTCCGATGGACTCAAAACATTAACTGAGTTACATTTGCCACAGATGCTGCCATACTACCTGATGAGTTTTTCTAGCATTTTCTGCTTATGATGGGGCCTTTCACGCTCCCCCATGGGGATTGAGTGTCTGTTCCCTTTCATCCCACATGGGTGGAATGCAATGTTGTATTTTTTTAAAACATTTTCATTCAGAATTTTTTTGAAATGATCACAGTCATCCATGGAGAGGGCAATGATTTTAAAAAAAAATTTCTTTCATAGATTTAGATTAGCCAATTCACTGTTTCCAATTAAGGGGCAGTTTAGTGTGGCCAATCCACTTAGTCTGCACATTTTTGGGTTGTGGGGGGCGAAACCCAGGCAAACACAGGGAGAATGTGCAAACTCCACATGGACAAGAGCCGGGATCAAACCTGGGACCTCAACGCCGTGAGACAACAGGGCTAACTGCAGCACCGTGGTGCCCTAAGAGGACAATGATGACACAGGGGTCCCTGCTATTTTCTCCCCTCCTGTGACACGAGGGCCTTCCAAGTCAGACGAGGACCCCTTATTTGATTTCTTCAGTGTAGTATAACCTTCTGACATCACACATTCGGAGGAACCAAAACACTGAAATTACACCACCTAAATGGGAATGTTAAAGGCACTACAGGGGCCAGACTACCCAAGCAAGAACCACCTTATGTGCGACCGTTCACCTCATGGCCATCACTAGAAGTCTCATCAAAGTGTATTTTCTGGCTGCTTGACAATAGCTCCATTGTCTTACTGGAATCGCAGTTTATTAAAATTCCAGTCAGTAAAAAAGCTATCAGAGATTGTGGGCGCAATCCAGTGGCCTCGTCGCGGCCGACTTGGTGTTGGGACGAGGCCCTTGAATCTTGATATGTCTTCTGAGATTCAATGGAATCTCACGAGATGTCATGATCTGGACCTCGCTCTTGCTGGGCTAGATCCAAATATACATATTTAAATGGTCATGCTCATTCAAATTTGTGTTCGGCAGATTCTCCCGACACCTGGGACCTAACGGCTGTGCCTGGGAGACCTCGCCAGGGCGCAGGGTCCATAGAAACGTGCACCAGTCATAACTGCAGCTGGGGGAGCGGGGGTCTCCCAGGCCTTTGGAGATGCCTGGGTTGTTGGGCATTGGGCAGGGTAGCACACTGGCACTCCTGCTGTCATCTTGGCACTGCCACTTTGGCACCTTAGCACTTCCACTTGTGTGCCGGGCAGTGCCACTCTGGCACTGCCAGGGTGCCTGCCTGACACTGCCAGAGTGACAGGAGCACTACTAGGGTGCCAGGCTGGCAGTGCCAAGGTGCCCAGGTGCCAGGTTACCCGGGCCAGGGGTGCCTTGCTCATTAGAGGTAGGGTGAAGGGGCTGGTGGGTTTGGTGACCACTGGAGTGGCAAGTTGGTTGAAGTGTGGAGTCCGGACGCAGCGGTGGGCTAGCTGAAGCGGGTTGAAAGATTGGGACTGCCTTTAAAAATGGCACCCCTATCCATGATTAGTCTCCCTGCACTGACGAACTGACGTTGCCAGTGCAGGAAATGACATAATAGAAATGGCAAAGCACCGATGAATTGTGGGGTCTTTCTCTGCACTGCACGTGTTGAGAAATACCCCACTAAACATGCCTGAAACTGGACATAGAAATGTTTTGGTTGAATTGCACTCTTTATTTCTATCTTTTAAAAAAACACATCCTCGTAACACTAGTCCTAATGTCTCACATAAGGTGAAACATCCATTTGGTATCCACCCTGTCAAGTCCCTTCAATTGCACCGAATTGTAATTATCATGTACAGATTTTAAGGACAAAGTGTTCTAAAACACGGTAGCATTGTGGATAGCACAATTGCTTCACAGCTCTCGGGTCCCAGGTTCGATTCCGACTTGGGTCACTGTCTGTGCGGAGTCTGCACATCCTCCCCGTGTGTGTGTGGGTTTCCTCCGGGTGCTCCGGTTTCCTCCCACAGTCCAAAGATGTGCAGGTTAGGTGGATTGGCCATGATAAATTGCCCTTAGTGTCCAAAATTGCCCTTAGTGTTGGGTGGGGTTACCTTGGGTAGGGTACTCTTTCCAGGAGCCGGTGCGGACTCGATGGGCCGAATGGCCTCCTTCTGCACTGTAAATTCTATGTAAAAGTACATTTCTGTTTTTAAACCTTTAAAATGGAGCTTAAAAGCCTTTTTCAAAATGAAAATCTGGACAGACAACGTGGAACGTTTCTATGTTTAAACTTTGTCAGACTCTTATCTCTACAGTTGGCTATGAAGACTCTTCCCAGAATGTCCACTGAACCTTCTAAAAGGGAACAGAAGACAGGAAGGGACTTCAAAGGACCCCAATCCTGTAATTAACTTCCTTGCTTGGCTGAAACAATGACTGATTAAAAATTAACATAACAGCCATATTTGTGTTTTTGAACTGGATAAAGAAGGCTGTAAGAAACCATTTTATCTGGCAGTGTGTAGAGAACCTAAAAAACCATCATTTCCAGCCCACAGCTCTCAACTGGACTAACTGGAAAACAGCATGTGAGAGTTGTATTTCTCTTTGACCCCGGAAGTTAAAAAGTAAGGCATCCAGAAAATCATTCCTGGCCTGCTGAGGAGAAACCCACAATCTTCAAGTTTCGGTACCTATAGTTTTATACTCTCTTCCAAGATCGGCACTGTCTATCAAGTCCATCAATGAAGTAAAACCCTGACTCTTCGGCTTCACAAGTCAAGGCAGCTGCTAAACTGAACCTTAAATTTCAATCTCTTTACTTCAGAAATAAAGAATTTAAGTAATGGGCCTGCAATGATATCTCACACAGGTTGCATTGAAATCTTACTTTGAATACCTTGGGCTGGATTCCCCATTTTGGAGACTAAGTCCCCACGCCAGGAAAGCTGGCATGAAAAAGCCACCGATTCCCTGTTTTGCTGGCGGGTAGTAGGGAGGCAGCATAGAGCTCGTAGCTCTAGCTGCCGATACAGCCCTCAGCACTTCTGGTTTCGAGGCCGCACATGCACACGGCAGCGGTCTGCAGCGGCCGTGCCATGCCCCATGGCGGAATCAGTGTGGTGAACACCACGTGTGATATATTATATGCATTACGGCACTGCCATATATTAGAGGTACAATGGTAAATCCCTGCCTGCTGGCTCCGCCCAGTAGGTGGGGTATAAAAGTGTATGCTCTCCTGCGCTGCAGCCATTCTGGTTCCAGCTGCAGGAGGCACAACATCTTGTGCAATAAAGCCTCGATTGTTCCACCATTCTCGTCTCGTGGTAATTGACAACTCAGTCTGTGGAGCTGGACCGCTAAAGTAGTGCCCCCATTCGGTCGCTCGCATGCCCCAGACCGGCCACAGTGCCCCCAGCCCCGAATGAAGCCCCACCCCCCCGCCCCGCGCATGGATCGGCCCTCCCCAGACTGTGGAAGCCCCGGACTGAGTCCCAGCTGGGACCATGAGAGTTCCACACCATCGGGAAGTCGGCCAGTCAGGGATGGAGCATTACGGGGCGGGCCTCAGGCAATAGCCTGAGGCGGTGGATAATCGGAGTGGTGTACTTCTAGAGTACGCCGTGTTTCAGGGGCGGAGAATTCAAAAACAGGTGCCGCCCCCGATTTTGGCGCCAAAACGGATTCTCCGCCCCGTCGCCGAACGCAATTTTGGTGTCGGGGAGTGGAGAATCCAGCCCCTTGTGCGGTGATGTGTATCACTGTAAATACACAAGGGGTTAATGTAAATACATGTAGACTAGCTAGACACTAGAGGGAGCACCAGAGACATCACACACACACACACACTCAACCAATAGATCAGTTAGATAGGACACGACCAATGGGATTCACGATACACACAGAGGTGACACGACCACAGGAGGGCATTACACCAACCCATATATAAAGGACACCACACACATGATCTGCCTCTTTCCAGTGGAGACAGTCAGTGAGTACAGACACAGGGTTGATTCAATATCACTCTTACCACGTGGATTGTAGCAGACTGGTTCGTCAGTCTGGGTAGCTATAGTAGGATTAGCAGTAGTGTCGAACCCGAGTAATAGAAGTGTATGTAAGGGCAGCATGGTGGCCTAGTGGTTAGCACAACCGCCTCACGGCGCTGAGGTCCCAGGTTCGATCCCGGCTCTGGGTCACTGTCCATGTGGAGTTTGCACATTCTTCCCGTGTCTGCGTGGGTTTCGCCCCCACAACCCAAAAATGTGTAGAGTAGGTGGATTGGCCACGCTAAATTGCCCCTTAATTGGAAAAAATAATTGGGTAATCTAAATTTATATTAAAAAAAATAGAAGTGTATATAGTTTAATAAACGTGTTGAAGTTATCTCCACGTCTGAACCTTCCTTTGTCAAGTGCACCACAAGGAAGCCGCTTATGCCACACTTAGAGCATAACAGGACACCTTGTTTCTATTATTTGCATTTTAAGCTTTGTATCCGTATTTTAATTAAGAATTGTTAGTTAATCACTTTTACTTAAGTATCTTGCAGCGGCAGTTTGGAAATAAACTAACCTTTATCTTGGTTAAGAATAAAGCTTGACTGATGGGCTATTTTAAAATTGAATCACTTGCAAAGTAAACACACACACACACGTACACACTCTCTCTCATTTCCTGGACCACTTTGAGAAAGCATTTTTTTACATAATCGTGACATCTGTTAAACTCCAATGGATACAAGCCCTATCTGACCAACATAAGGTAACCTCTTCATCCCAGGAATCTGTCAAGTGAACCGTGTCTGAGTTGCCTCTAAAATAATTAAAATTTTTCTTAAATAAGGAGATGAAAACTGTACACTGTATTCCAGAGGTGCTCTCACCCAACATCCTGTGTAACAGTACTAAAATATCTTCATTTTTGTTCTCCAATCCCCTTGCAATAAACAACATTTATTTGCCTTCTTAGTCACTTGCTCTATCTGCATACTGACCTTTTTGATTCATGTACCAGGACACCAAGATCCCTCTGTACCACAGAGTTATTCAAATAATGTATACTTCCTCTATTCTATTATTATATAATATATTATTATTATATTATTATTATTGTTGTTATATATTATTTTCCCATTTGGCAACTTTTGCTCACCCACTTGGCCGATCGTAATTCCTTTTCCAATATCTCCCCTTCATATTTTACTCTCCTACCTGAAAATGAAATGAATGAAATGAAAATGAAAAAAACGAAATGAAATAAATGGATGAATGAAAAATGAAAATTGCTTATTGTCACAAGTAGGCTTCAAATGAAGTTACTGTGAAAAACCCCTAGTCGCCACATTCCGGCACCTGTTCAGGGAGGCTGGTACAGGAATTGAACCGTGCTGCTGGCCTGCTTTCAAAGCCAGCGATTTAGCCCAGTGCTAAACCAGCCCCTGACTGTGTATCATCAACAAATTTGGAAATCTAGAGCAAGATCTACCAGTCGCAATATGCCTGAAAGGCAGCACAATGAGGCCGGTAAATGTTGGGAGATCCCACTTCCAGGATCTACCCGGCTTGCCAAACCTCGCGAGATCTAACGTGATCATGCTCGATGTTGCGATATACAGCCCGCCTATCGGGCAAGAACAACTTTCAGCAAATCTGCAAGTTAGAGTGGGACAGCATGGGATCTAACCCCTCATCGTGGAGATCTCGGGCGAGCACCGTTCAGTGTTGGTCTCCATGGGGACCCGTGGCATCCATGGGGGTCTTCCAGGGGAATTGAGGCCCCCAGCTGTTTTCCCTCAGGGCAGGGTGCAGTGCACCCTGGCACTGCTGGTGCCATCTGGGTACCTCAGCACTGTCAGCCTAGCATATTGGCACTGCCAATCTGGCACCCTGGCAGTGCCCCTGCCAGCAAGCAGTGCCATTGGACACCTTGGCACTGCCACATTGGCACAGAGGTGGCACTGCCAGGTTGCCAAACTGGCATTTTCCCATGACAGGAATCAGGATCAGCGGTGCTGTGTGAGAGTGCAAGGGGATGCATGGGGGCCTGAGGACCCCCTTATTTGTGAGTTGTGGATTCGGGGGGTCAAGGGTCATGTCGGTAGTTTGAGAGATCAGGACACCATTTTTAAATGGCGTCCCGATCTCCTTCTGCACTGAGGACCACCAGCAAACAGAGCTCTTAAGTGCCAAAAATGGGAGTAAGTGTGGCTTCGGCCACGCGTTCCTTGCTGAAGCCCACAATCTACCCGAATGGCTGTTGCATAGTGTGGTGTTTCTCAGCTCTGTGAGCGCCAGGAAACACCCTGCAAATTGTGCAGTAAAATCTACTGTTTGAGTGCTAGGTTTGCACTTAGTTCTTGGAATGCACTTACCTCTCTTTGATGTGGACAATGTTTACAAACATTGAGGTTTAACTACTTTGGCCACTGAACCATGAAGGGGGATGAATGAATCAAAGCTGCAGATGTTTTGTAGAAGCTGTCAAACTGAGACCACTACTAGAAAGTTATGAATAGCTTACAGCTAGTGGATCTGTGGAAAGCAGATGCCGGTCACAGCTGCTCTACTTGGTGGAGCTAGAAGGTAAGTGTAATTCTTCTCAATGTCCCTGTCTGGACTGCACTCTAGCTTCTAATCAGGGGTCTCTTTTCCGGGGGGGGGGGGGGGGGTCTGTGTGTGCGGGGTCTATGGGAGGTTCCTATGGCAGGGGATCCCTGAGGAGAGCCTCTGGGGGGGGCTCCCTCTTTCAGAGATCCCAGTAGGGCGGTCTCCCTATTACAGGGGTCCCTGTGGGGTGTCCCTCCATGATTGGGGTCCCCGTGGGGTTCTCCATATTACAGAGGTCCCTGTGGGAAGATCACCCTATAATAGACCCTGTTGGGGTTCCTCCCTATTAAGGTGTCCCTGAGGGGGTCTCCCTATCACAGGGTACCCTGCCGGGGAGGAGAGGTCGGGCCATGTACTTGGGGTTAGGGGGTCACCCAGGTAATCCAGGGGTAGGGTCTGCTGTGCGGTGCGGCATGGAGGGGGGGGGGGGAGGTTCAGGGCCGATTGCAGGTCAGGATGGTGGCCGGCCATGGGGCCTCGCTATTAGGCCATCCGCTCAAAATGGTGTGGGAAGGTGGTGGTAGAGGGAGTGCTTTTCTCTCCCAAATCTGTAAGATATGTGCATGAGGTTTGATGTGAGCAAAAGCCCACCAGCTTTGAAGACATCAGCTAGAATGACTCCAGGGCCACAGGCTTTGTTCTTCTTCATTTGTTTGTTGTAGCTCTCCCATCGATGGTGGTTCATCCATGAATCCTACCACAGGGTACAGTGGATAGCCTGGAGAGTATCAGTTGCCATTGTGGATTCACAGTTGAGGAATCGTTGAAAATGTTCTTTCCAGCTTCTCTTTAAGAAGAGAAATGCCATCTTGTGAGCAAAAGGAGTTTTGTCCATTTGACTGGCTTCAAGGTGGCACAGTGGTTAGCATAGCTTCCTTTCAGCACCTGGGACCTGGGTTCAGTTCCAGCCTTTGGTGACTGTCTGTGTGAAGTCATGGGAATGTCACTTTAAGAAATGTTTGCCTGCTCAAGTGGCTGCAGTGATGTCAGAGTGTGGGTTGAGCTGAGCTCTGGATCTGCTTTTTAGGTTCGCTTTGAGGAAAATCTTGGATGTGTCTGTGTTTTTTAGTTTTGTTTTAGTGTTGGAGCTGCAGCCAGCCAAAGAAGGTGTAATTTTGATCTCTCTGCCATCTAAAGACTATCTCTGGATCATTTGGTGAATTCAGAGTGATAACTGCTCTCAGTAGAGAATTTAAACCTGATGTGCTTCTGTAAAAAGGGTTTTTGTCTTATAGATGTTAAAAGGAAAGTTTAAGGATTACTTAGAGTGTTGTATTCTTTGGGGGATGTATTTGAATTGATGGTTGCTAAGATGTTCACTGTATATTTTAAAAAGGTTAACTGAGTTCATAGAATAAACATTGTTTTGCTTTAAAAAATACTTATAGATTTCTACTGCACCACATCTGTAGAGTGGGCAGTGTGCGCCCCATACCACAATCTAGTAAGAGTTGTGGGTCAGGTGATCTCCATGATATACTTTGGAGTTCTCTAAACCCTGGCCCATAACAGTCTACCATTGTCTGCGTGGGCTTCTTCCGGGTGCTCCGGTTTCCTCCCACAGACCAAAGATATGGAGGTGAGGTGGATTGGCCATGCTAAATTTCCTCTTAGTGTCCAAAGGTTGGTCGTGTTGCAGGCAGAGGGTTGGGGATTGGGTAGGGTGCACATTCGGAGGGTTGGTTCAGACTTGAAGGGCTGAATGGCCTCCTTCTGCACTGTAGGGGTTCTATGATTCTATGACTTGGTCCAGAAATGGTCCTGGTGGCTCTAAAAGTTTTGGCATGTCACGATGATCAGCACATTGCATTTCGTGGGTATTCCATTCCTACTACATATCCTTTCGCCTCCAGATTTTTCTTTCAGTGTCAACCTTAAACTGTTGGAATGCTTCCTTCTTGACTTGCGACCTTGGTTTGTTCTGCGAGACAACAAAAGCTGCTCATCTTTATTCCAGGAGGTAAAATATTTCAGCATTGTTTTCCTTGAACCAGTCCTGGTGATGACGATGCTGAAAGCCAATGGTCTGGACACAGGAGTGGAATACAGTTGACTTTATTTGACCCCACTGTTTTTGAATTGAGTTGGATGTGTGAAGATTTTCCAGACTGGTCATGAATGGAATTCCTTTCTCTGGTCCGGCTTCTTTACAATTTAGACATCATCTTCCTCTTAAATGTTTGGGTCTTGCAATGTCTTGTGTTGGGTGGAAGTTCATCACTAATTGAATAAGTCAATGATTGGTCCTGCTTGCATTGACGGTACATGGGCATTAAAGACCAGCGGTGGAATTCTCCGAGCCAGAAACTGATTCTAGGACTGAATTGGTTCTACGACAGCAAAATTTCCACCATTTCCAGATCAATCCATCGACCGTTTATTGGGCTAGCACTGGACCACGATCGATTGCAATGAAAAACGGTGTCTGATTCACCGGTTTCGGGATTGACACGAGAGGCTGATAAGCTGCAGCCCCATAAAAGCACTCCACTCCCCCCACACACAGCCCAGCCAACAAGATGGCAGCTAGGCAAACAGAACCGCGGATCACCGACGACGAGCTGCAGACCATACTCTGCACAGAAGAGGAGAGGCGGGCTATCCTGTACCGTGGGTAGGGGAGACAGTTGCCTGGGCACAAATGGGAGAGGTTGTGACGCCATGGGCAACATGCCAGGACCAGCCAGCAGAGCTGCAAGAAACTGCACGACCACCTCACGGCGACGCAGGTGAGTAGGCAGTGCTGTGCCCTTGGCACCAGCCCCCGTCCCACACACCAATAACCCTATCCCTACCCCACCCAGGGGGCAACTGAACCCCCACCCGTCCCACCCATACAGGCCGCCATGGCCAGATGTCCTGGCCATGAAGGGCACCAGCCACCCATCCCCTGTGCTGCATGTCGACTGCCTAACACTGTGTATTTTCTGTCTCCCCTCCCCAGCCCTGCTCAGGAGAAGGCAGCGCACAACCACCGGGAGAGGGAGAAAACCAGAGGGATACCAAGGGACCTGCGGCCCCTCACCGCAGCAGAGCAGTGGGCTCTGGACCTGATCGGTAGGGTACAGGGAGAGGGCAGTGGCTGAGGCGGAGGACGGCATCGGGAGAGCAAGTGAGACCACATTGAGTTCCGGTTCCCCAAGACATGTGTGTCACCACCCCCCACCACCACCCCCACCAGCACCCCTCCACCCCGCCACACCCACAACACATTCACCACTCCACCCCGCCACACCCACAACACATTCACCACTCCACCCCGCCCCCCCCCCCACATTCCCCCTCCACCACTCTCACGCTGCCCCCAACGGCCCACTCCACCACCCCCATACCTCCCCCCACACTGCACTGTCCAGCACCCCATCACCCCCATAGCTCCACACACCCCCTCCCCACACTGCCTTCTCCACCACCACCCGCCACCCCGAACCACGGTCCAATCATGTCTCTTGTCTTGTGTCTTGCAGGTTCACCTGGCAATGATGTTGTTCTGTTGTTCCCTGCCCCCGACCACAAACCCATCCCCAGGAGGAGAGCAGCGAGGAGGAGGAGGAGGATACAGACTCAAATGGGAGGCCCTCGACCCATAGTCGGAGAAACCCCGGAGCACCAGTCCGGGGATGACTATGATTTTCCATCACGGCTATCTCTATCACCCTCCATCATCCGAGAGACACTCACCTCATTTGGGCATCTTAGCGAAGAGGCTCCTGGGGTACGATCTGGTGTGCACCACACATGTGTTGCGGTACATCAGGTGAAGGTCAGAACCCCCGAGGGGGCAGACGGCCAGAGGGCGACCCAACCCTAGGGACTTGCTGCCATCCGGATGGGTTTTGGCCTTCTGAAAAGGGTGGTCTCATCAATAATGGAGATGCAGCCACAGAACCAGGGACTACTTGAGGGGATGTCAGCAACTATCCAGCACCCGCAGGTGCAGTTGGAGGAGTCGACCACCTGGAAGAGCAGGAGATGGTGCCAACCATGCGTGCCACCCAGGCCAACATCACAAGTGTGGCGTCCACGGTGGAGGCCTTGGGGCGAAGGTTCCGGCCATGGATCAGAATGTCTGAGGCCTGGGGCACTCTGTGCGGGCAGTGAACACCAGTTAAGTTGGCACGGGTGCAGGGCACAGTATAGTGATAGGGGCTAGGGCACAAACTTGTATATATTTGTTCACATTAAACACCTGTGCACAATGTTACAACCTGCCTTGGTGCACTGTCAGAAGGTGTGAGGGGTGGATTGGTCTGGGCTGGCCACTGGGTGGGGGGGGAGTGGATGGACATTTGGAGTCGGCTTGTCCCAGGGACCGCAGTTCAGCCAGCACTCACCGCTCCATTGTCCTCCCCGCCCCAAACCATCCCCACCTCCGCCACCCTAGTGATTTGGTGGGACTGTGTGATGGAATGGCCAGCTCGCATGCAGGGATTACCCAGGTGCTACTGTGGGCAGGAGTCAGATATCTCTGAACGACGCAGTGCACCAAAGCTGATACCAGGGCGGGTTGTCATCATCCTCCATCCCATAGACCAGACCTGCTACCCATCCAGGGCCCCATCCTGTATTGAAGCACCTAGGAGCTACAGAGGGTGCTACAGGGGGGGGCGGGGGGGATTGCCGATTTGGGAAGGGGGGGAGGGATGGGAATCCCGTGCCATTGGCCAGTCCCCTGAGTCGGTGAACCTGGTGATGAACAGAGTGTCATGGGCTGGTGCACGTAGGGAACATGCATCCCGTTAATCACACCCTGGACCTGGGGCATCCCGGTGATGATGGCGAACCCTGGTGCCCAGGCATCCTGGTGGGCTCGGTCCATATTGAATTTGATACTTGTGGTGACCGGGCATATAGGGCATCCATGATGGCGCGGATGCACCTGTACACCAAGCTCTTTGAGATTCCGGACAGGTCCCCATTCGGTTGCTGGAAGGACCCCGTTGCATAAAAATTCAGGACCACCGTGAGCTGGTGTCCTCCCCCATTCACCTCCGGTGCCAGGTGCCCTATGATCTGGAAGATATGTCGCACTGTCTCCCTGCACGGCCAGAGTCTTTGACGGTATGCCCAGCCCAGCAGGTCCTTGAATGACAGGCACTGCCGGTACACATGGTACTCATGCGGCGCCTCCTTGCACCTCCTCCTCCTCAGCCTGTTGGGGAGCCATCCCCCTCTTTCTCACAGGCTACCTCTAGTTCCTCTGGGGCAGCCTGCAGTGCTGCAGTGTTCAGCGCGAGCAGCTGTAGCTGGTACTGCCTCAATGCGTCCCCAGGCTACGGCGACTAGGATGAAGGCCACCATTCCTGTTTGAATTCCAAAGTCCATTGTCTGCAAGGGATGAAAGGCAGACAAGGTAGCATGATGCATACCCCCCATGCGCAACCAGGCCAACCGGGCTACACGGTGGCCTTGGTCTGCTCCGTAGCTCCTGCTCCTGCATGTTCCCCTATGTCGCCTCCCTCCCCCAACCTCACACCCATTCCTCGCCGTTCACCCTGGCACTCTGCCCACTCCACTCCTAGTCCCGTCAGTGCCCAGCACCGTGGGGTCCTCTGGCTGTGGTGCTCGGCCCTGCTGCCAGGGGTACCGGTGAGTGGCGCTACCCATGCCAGTGGTGTGCTGCGTGACCCCCATCCGGTGCCCTCCTGCAGGGGCTACAGTGGCTGCTGCACGGCCGGGCATACCGTCGAAGACTCTGGCTGAGCAGAGACAATGCGACATATCAGCCAGATGAGGGTGGGTTGAGGAGGGGGGGGGGTTGGGGGCCGCTGGCTGCAGGGGGTTGTAGGATGGGCAGCCATATGACCGGTGTCACTCTGTATGACCAGGGGCCATGGTGGGCAGTCAGTGGGATGCACAGCAAGATGATTGCCTTGCAGGCCGCAGCAATGGCGGTCCTTGCCTGGACATCGCTGTACTGTGGGGGTGCCTCCTGATCCCACGGCCCATCCCCTGGTCATTCCCATCACCCCCTGCTGCCCTCCCCCCCCCCCCGGTTTGGCGGAGGCCCCTCTGGCCTGCACGACTCCCACACACCACCCCATCCCCCCTCCCCACCAGCCCTGCCAGCGGAAGGACTGGCAACGTCTGCATGTCCTACCTCCTCTCTCTCCCTTGCCAGCCAAGGTGCCTGCGTCCCAATTTTTAAAACCAGAAGTGACACTCTCCATCAGTAAATCCCCCAGGAGGCCCTGGAAAATACCGGGTCAGGCCCGCTAATAATATGCAAACTGCGTTTACTTTATGGGCAGAGTAGAATGCATTGACGCCGCTGTCGAGAAGCCGGAGAATTGCAATTTGGCGTGCGCCCAGCACCCGTCATGATTTTGGCTTCACGACTGAGTCTCCACGCAATCACCATTCCCACGTTCAGCGTCGGACCATGGAGAAACGCCAGAGGGTGCCGGATGGGGGTCACGCAGCACACCACTGGCATGGGTAGCGCCACTCACCGGTACCCCTGGCAGCAGGGCCAAGCACCACAGCCAGAGGACCCCACGGTGCTGGGCACTGATGGGGCCAGGGGTGGAGTGGGCAGAGTGCCAGGGTGAACGGCGGGGAATGGGATTTTCTCCCCCCTCCAAGGCGTGATCTGCAGCGGCGGAGTGTGGGTCGCTTGTGGCCAGCAGTCCAATCATCCGGTCCCGTCATTGTCAATGGGGTTTCCTGTTGAACATACCTCTAGCCGCCATGAAACCGTGGTGGGGGGTGGGGGTGTGGGGGGGTTGGGGGGGGGGGGATGTCGTCAGCGGGACCAGAAGATTCCGACAGTGTGAACTGCCAGAAAATCCAGCTCCACGGGCATGATTATCTGTTGATGCTGGGGCTTTCACAACAGCAGAGCCGGTGCCAAACCTGGACTGATTCAGCAACTGTGGAGGGGCTAACACCAGTACCACGTGGAACGCTAATCAATTCCAATGAAAAACGGTGCGGGACTTGCTGGATCCATGATTGACACTCGGGAGGCTGACAAGCTGTATGTACACACTTCACTCCACCCACCCTTCATCCCAGCCAACAAGATGGCAATAGTTGTACTGGAGCGCGCCCATACAGCTGATGGGTCGGCTGTGGCCAATGGGCATCTGGGGGGTGGCCTGGGGGGGAACAACCCCTGGCCCTTGTGGCGCTAACAATTGCACACAAAGACTCGAGACATGTACAATCAAGGCTTTATTGCTGTGTGATGCTATTCCTCTGGCGGCAGCTGTAGAATAGGATCTCAGTGACTCACACGCATATTCATACACACAAGGTCCCTGTGGGCGGAGCTCACCGGCAGGAGCTTACCGGAGGAACCTGTATTACAGGTACAGCCATACATCCCCCTACTGCAAGTACACATATCTACAGTGGTTATATCACCACATTCACCCCCTGTAAAAAATGAGTCCGGCGGGGGTGACGTGTAACTATAATACAAAGGATGAGCTATTTACAAAAGGGTTCAAACAAAGAAAACCAAGAGTCCATCCGGTTAGCAGGTTACAGGTTGAGCCGAATCGGCGGTCGAACGTTCCGCTGTGATCAGTGTAGCTGTGGTGGCGATGTTGGCACAGGCGGTGATGGCAACGATGGTGCAGGTGCTGGCGGTGTTGGTGCTGGCTGCTGGCAGGATGACTCCGAGAGCGAGCCGAAATCTCCCGTGTCCTCCTGTGTGGGCAGGGGGGTGAGGGATGGACCTGGTGGGGACGAATACGGGGGCACCGGGAAAAGGAGGGTGGCGCGGGGGGTAAAGGGGTGTGGGCATGGGATCGGCACCTGAGGGAGCCAGGTCCCGGAGCGAGACCGTGTCCTGGCGGCCGACGGGGAACTCCACGTAGGCATACTGAGGGTTGGCGTGGAGTAGGTGTACTTTGTCCACCTGGGGTTCCGCCTTGTGGTGCCGGACATGCCTACGTAGAAGGACTGGGCCCGGAGTCGTGAGCCACGTCGGGAGCGACACCCCGGATGTAGACTTCCGAGGGAAGGCAAAAGCACGTTCATGGGGTGTACTGTTAGTCGCGGTGCACAGCAGTGACCGAATGGAATGGAGCGCATCAGGGAGGACCTGCTGCCAGCGAGCGGCTGGGAGGTTCCTGGACCGTAGGGCCAGCTGGACGGTCCTCCATACCATCCCTCTCTACATGCCCGTTTCCCCGGGGGTCGTAGCTGGTCGTCCTGCTTGAGGCGAGCAGGAACTGACGCAGCTCATCGCTCATGAACGAGGCTCCCCTGTCACTGTGGATGTAGTCGGGGAAACCGAACAGAGTGAAAATGGAATCCAGGGCCTTGATGACGGTGGCAGACGTCATATCCGGGCATGGGATGGCGAAGGGGAACCTAGAAAATTCATCGACCACACTAAGGATGTAGGTGTTGTGGCCGGTGGAGGGGAGGGGCCATTTAAAATCCACGCTGAGGCGTTCAAAGGGGCGGGACGCTTTCACCAGGTGCGCATGATCTGGCCAGTAGAAGTGCGGCTTGCACTCGGCACAGATCTGGCAGTCTCTGGTGACTGTCCGTACTTCCTCGACGGAGTAGGGCAGATTGCGGGCTTTGATTAGATGGTACAAGCGAGTGACCCCGGATGGCAAAGGCTCTCGTGCAAGGCACGGAGCTGGTTCACTTGTGCGCTGGCACGTGTACCTCGGAAGAGGGCGTCTGGGGGATCGTTGAGCTTGCCGGGGCGACACAAGATCTTGCAGTTAAAGGTGGAGAGCTCGATTCTCCACCGCAAGATTTTGTCATTCTTGATCTTGCCCCGCTGCGTGTTGTTGAACATGAAGGCTACCACTGACGTTGGTCAGTGAGGAGAGTGAATCTCCTGCCGGCCAGGTAATTCCTCCAGTGCCACACCGCTTCAACGATTGCCTGGGCCTCATTTTCAACAGAGGAATGTCGAATTTCGGAGGCATGGAGGGTGCATGAAAAGAATGCCTCGGCAAGGGCGACATCTGAAGCGTCGCTTTCTACTTGAAAAGGCAGTGTCTCATCTACTGCGTGCATCCTGGCCTTGGCTATGTCAGATCGAATGCGGGCGAAGGCCTGTTGTGCCTCGGCCGTGAGGAGAAAATGTGTGGACTGGATATGTGGGCGGGCCTTGTCCGCGTATTGTGGGACCCACTGGGCGTAATAAGAAAAGAACCCCAGGCAGCGTTTGAGGGCCTTGGGGCAGTGGGGGAGTGGAAGCTCCATGAGGGGGCGCATGCGGTCGGGGTCGGGCCCCAGTAGTCCGTTTTGGATTACGTAGCCGAGGATGGCTAAGCGGTCTGTTCGGAACACGCACTTCTCCTTGTTGTACGTGAGATTAAGGAGAGATGCGGTGTGGAGGAATTTAGAAAGGTTGGAGTCATGGTCCTACTGGTCATGGCCGCAGATGGTGACATTGTCGAGGTACGGGAAGGTGGCCTGCAGTCCGTACCGGTCAACCATTCAGTCCATTTCTCGTTGAAATACCGAGACTCCATTCGTGAGGCCGAAGGGAACCCTAAGAAATTGGTACAGACGACCGTCTGCCTCGAAGGCAGTGTCGGGACGGTCCGATTTACGGATGGGGAGCTGGTGGTAGGCGGATTTCAGGTCAATAGTAGAGAAGACCCGGTACTGTGCAATCTGATTGACCCTATCAGATATGCGGGGGAGAGGGTATGCTTTGAGCTGCGTGTACCTGTTGATGGTCTAGCTGTAGTCCACGACCATCCTGTGCTTCGCCCCGGTCTTAACCACTACCACCTGGGCTCTCCAAGGACTGTTGCAGGCCTCGATGATACCCTCCTGAAGCAGCCGCTGGACTTCGGACCTGATGAAGGCCTTGTCGTGGGTGCTGTACCGTCTGCTCCTGGTGGCGACGGGCTTGCAATCTGCGGTCAGATTGGCAAAGAGTGAGGGAGGCTCGACCTTGAGGGTCGCAAGGCAGCAAACAGTGAGGGGAGGTAGGGGTCCGCCGAATTTGAGGGTGAGGCTCTGGAGATTGCATTGGAAATCCAGGCCTAGTAAGAGTGACGCGCAGAGGTTGGGGAGAATGTACAGATGGAAATGGTCGAATTCCACGCCCTGTACAGTAAGTTTAACCAGGCAGAAACCCCGGATCGGGACAGAGTGGGAACCGGATGCGACAGAGATCTGCCGGTTGGTGGGATGGACCGCAAGGGAATAGTGCCTTACCGTGTCCGGGTGGACAAAGCTCCCGGTGCTCCCGGAGTCGATGAGGCAGGAGGTCACGTGGCCATTGACCAGCACCGTTGTGGAAGAGGGTGCCAGGTTGCGAGGACGCGACTGGTCGAGCGTCACGGAGGCGAGTAGCGGGCGATCGGCAGTCGAGTCTGATGAGTCCAACGAGTAGCGGTAGCGACCCGTGTCCCATGGCACCGTCCCGGGGGAGTGCAAAATGGAGGCGTCTGGAGTACCTGTGTGGGAGAAGATGGCGGCAGACAAGATTGTGGCGCCAATGGAGCGCAGGTTGTGGGGTCGGGACAAGATGGCGGAGCCCATGGAACGCACATGGCGGTGGGGGATGAAGATGGCGGCGCCCATGGAGCGCATGTGGTGGGGGCGGCGAAAGATGGCGGCACCCACTGATTGCACGTGGGGTCGGGGAAAGCGGACGGCAGTGCCATTTTGCGATCGGTTGAGGCGAGGGGGGGAACGGGGGCGCAATAGCGGCAACCGTCCGGGACTTACACACCGCTGCAAAGTGGCCTTTCTTGCCACAAGCTTTGCAGGTCGCGGTGCAGGCCGGGCAGCGTTGGCAGGGGTGCTTCTGCTGACCGCAGAAGTAACAGCGGGGACCCCCAGGGAGCGCGGTGCGGCGAGCAGCACAGGAGTACTGTGCGGGGCGGCTGCTGGGGGGGCCGGTTGCGGGGTCCACGAGGGGTAGGACTGGTGGGCCGAGTGGCTAGCGGAGTAAGATCGCGCACTACGGGAGGCGGCCATCATTGAAAGTGGCAGAGTCTTTGTGGCCGCGAGGTCGAGGGCAGCCCCTTCCAGCAGTCGTTGCCGGATGGGGTCCGATTCAATGCCTGTAACAAAGGCATCGCGCATGAATAAATCAGAGTGTTCTGTGGCTGTGAGGGGCCGTCAGTCGCAGTCTCGTACCAGAGGTATAAGGGCCTTCCAGAAGTCCTCAATCGACTCACCCGGCTGCTGGACGCGAGTAGAGAGTAGATGTCTCGCAAACAGGGTGTTCGTCGACTGTGCATAGTTCTCCTTGAGCAGTTCCATAGCTCTGGCGTAGTCAGGCGCATCTCGAATTAGCGGAAAGACACTGGAGCTAAGTCTTGAGTACAGGAGTTGTCTTTATTGAGCCTCCGTAGGGGGAGGGTCCGCTGAAGAGATGTAGGCCTCGAAGACTGCAAGCCAGTGAACGAAGTATTTCGTGGCGTGAGGCGACTGTGGATCCAGCTGCAGACGGTCAGGCTTGATCCTGATGTCCATGGTGTAAGGAAAATCACACAGCAATAAATTGTGGCGCTAACAATTGCACACAAAGACTCGAGACATGTACAATCGAGGCTTTATTGCTGTGTGATGCTATTCCTCCGGCGGCAACTGTAGACTAGGATCTCAGTGACTCACACGCATATTTATACACACAAGGTCCCTGTGGGCGGAGCTAGCTGGCAGGGGCTTACCGGAGGAACCTGTATTACAGGTACAGCCATACATCCCCCTACTGCAAGTACACATCACTACAGTGGTTATATCACCACAGCCCTAAGTTCACAGTGGACAGTCAGCGGCATGCACAACTGCGTGGCTGCCTTGCCGACTGCAGCAATGATGTTCTGTGCCGTCCACCCCACCCCCACAGCCCACCCCCTGATCACCCACCCGCTATTCTCCCCTGCCCTGGCAGAAGCCCCCCCCCCCCCCTCCCCCCCACCACCAGCGGCACAACTGTCAGCAAACTATGCCGTGTTCGATTCCTTCATGAATTGTGAAAGCACAAGTGAACTATGCCATTGGGAACTCTGCCCACCGGACGCAAAGCATTGCCTCGGCCCCAGAGTATACCAGGACAGGCCACTAATGTCATGCAAACAGTGTTTACTGTACATGCGTTCCAAACCGCATTGACACTGCTGGCGATGTGATGGAGAATTGCAAATTGTTGTCAAATCTGCGCCCGCTGCATATTTAGCGTCAAAACCTATTCTCCACCCAATCGCATTTCGCGATTTTGGTGTCAGCCAACAGAGAATCGAGCCCCACATGTTTGCCTAAGTCAATTTGTCAGCATTAACCAATACCAAAACCAGGCGAACTGGTCAGTCTTCCCTTAAAGTAGTTGTGGATTCTTGTTTTATTTTTTTGAAAAGTATTTCATTGGAGGCATTTTCAAACATAAACATAACAAAGAAGAAAATCAGAAATTAACCCTGGCAGCAACAGACAGCCACAACATTACGCACCCTGCAGAAATCTTCCCCCACTCTGCCTGCCACCACCCCGACTCCTGCTCGCCCTGTTTAACTTTTAACCCAGACCGCCAGCTCCAACACAAAGTGAAGCCCTCCCCCTGCCTGCTGATGACTCAATACTCCGTAAAGAAGTCAATAACAGCTTTCACCTCGAGGTAAACTGCTCCTCTGCACCTCTGATGGCGAACTTGATTTTCTCCAAGTACAGGACCCCCTCACTGGTGACCCCGAGTCCTGCCAGCTTAACAAAATCAGTCTCGGGGCTATCAAGGAGGCAAAGGCCAACACATCGGCTTCTCTCCTCATCTGCACCCGGATCCTCCAACACTCCAAACATTGCCACCTCCGGACTCGGAGCTTCTCTTACCACTACAATGTTTGACATTATATTCTATTCAAACCTCCCACCCCCCACAACCTCAGACAAATGCAAAACATATGGACATGGTTCGTCGGCCTCCCTATACACCGCTCACACCTATCCTCCAGCCCTGATAAAAAACCGACTCATCCTGGACACCGTCATGTGGGCCCTGTGTACAACTTTGAACTGGATGAGACTTAGTTTTGCGCACGACAGGGATGCATTAGCCCTCTGCAAAGCCTCATTCCACACTCCAGCCGCCAAAGCCCTACCCAGCTCGTCTTACCATTTACAGCTAACCTCCTCCAACGGGGCTCTCTCTATCCTCAACAACTCCCCGTATATATCTGACACCCTGCCCTCTCTTATCTTGCCTCCTCGGACAGGAGTTTGTCCTGCCGTGCCAGGTGTAGAAGTGCCTGAAACAAAAGCACCTCTTTCCTCATGAAGTCCCTAACCTGCAGATACCTGAACCCATTCCCCTCCGGCAACTAGTGTGCCCCAACCATTTCCTCCAAATCTGCAATTTCCCTCCAACAAACAAATCCATAGAATATTCTATTCCCACCTGCCACCATCCCCGGAACCTCGTATCCAATCATGCCGGGGCAAACCTATGATTGTCGCAAAGTGCCAAATTCAACTTGTGCAGTTGGGCCCAGTTCCGTGCCACTTGTATCCCAAGGTTACGAAACTCACCGCTACCTGCCAAAGCGGTAGCCTCCTAAACGCCTCCGCAGCCCCTGGGCATTCTGTGAGATCTTGTTGCATATTAAATGGCTGCTGATTTTGTCTGCATAAGAAATGTTTCTGAAGGATGTGGTAAGGTGCCAAATGAATATAACTTTTTTTTCTTTTACTGTGAAGATGTATACATTTGCATACAATAGGGCCTCTAGCGGCAGTCAATGCAACCCCCTCCTCAGGTGCTTCTTGGCGCCTCCAGAAGCATATATGTTGCTTCTGGCACTGTCTTTCCAGGCTCAGTTTAAATACACAAAACTAGTTAACAACTAGAAGAGAACTCATGCTCAACATTATGTTGGAAGGAAGAGTATAAAAATCTGCCAAAAAAATCAGTAAATTACAAGCCATTTTCCAGGAAGCACGGACTTTATATTTTCGTGCAAGAACTTAATTTAAAAAGGGGAAATTAGAAGAAATCTGAATTGTTCTTCATGGTCAAAATGCCTAGGTTACTGTTCTCCCTTCCCCCAAAATGAGTTTTCAAATCAAAAAGGATGTAGAAAAATGCAGGAAGTGAACTACTGACCTCAACAATTTGAAAGGTTGAATACTATGCAAAAGAAGCCTGGGTTAAAATTCCACAACAAAAGCATCTTTAATAAAGCACCTCAAAGTGCTTCACAGAAACATTACAAAACAAAATATTATCCCGAGCCACAGAAAGAGATATTCGGCCAGGTGACTGAAGGTTTTGTTAAAGAGGTAGAGAATGTCTTAAAGGATTAAATCAAATTTGAAAGATTAGGGTTAGGATTAGGGAGGGAACATCAGAGCATGGTGCTTAATCAACAGAAACCATGGCCACACCCCTTAAGACAAAAGATCGGTGAAGGTAATATTTATCTTCAGGTATTAAACATGACCGTTGCGTTTTTCAGGCTTCTTCGCCGTAGGTGCAAATTTGCATATTCAAATGTATCGGCACTTCAGGGGGATTCTCCCAGGAGATCGGGGGTCCCGAGGTGGTTAGGCTCTTGGAAGGGTAGTACCCTGACTTCCCCAATGCCACCCGGGCACCCAGGCACTGCCAGTCTGGCACTCTGGCAATGTCACCTGGGTACCACCTTGGCACTTCCAGGGTCACTGTCAGAGCATTGCCAGCCTGGCAGTGCCTGAGTGGCATTTTGCCTATGCCCGGGATCGAGTTCGGGGGTGCCCTGCCCTTATGAGGCAGAGTGCAGGGGACTCAATAACCCCTTTATAGGTGAGTTGGGGTGGTCCTGAGGATGCGGTGGGAGGTCATTTAAAAATAGCGCCCCGCTCGAGGATTGAGTGAAGCCTAGGCTGGGCGTTTCTCGTCGTGGCCCCGGAATGAAGCAGAGTCCCATTGATAGTGGGGTCGTCCTCGACACTGCCTGTGCTGGGAAACATGCTCGACACAGGACTCTGTTTCATATCCATTAAATTGTGCCCAAAGTATCAGAAGATCTGCACTGAAACGTGGCTCTGTTTCTGGAACGAAATATGTGTGGCCGGATTCTCCGTTCCTGAGTCTAAGTGCTGACGCCAACGGAGAATCTGTGGACTTTTACATCGGAAAAATCAGCGCCACACATGCATCATTCTGCTACCGGTGAGGGGCTATCACCGGCGCCGTGTGGAACACCCTGGAAACCCCGAAAACGGTGCAGGAATCGCCGGTCCGTGATGGACACTTGCAGGGCTGACAAGCTGCAGCCGCCCTTTATTTAATACACCCCTTCCAGCCACATACTGATCGGGGCCAAAAAGATGGGACAGGTTGTGCTGGAGTGCCCATACAGGTAATGGGTCGGCTGGGGCCAGTAGACACCCAGGGGGGTGCCCTGGGGTGTCACCTATACGATCCAGGGCACCAAGTTTACTATGGGCTGTTAGCGGCATGCGCAGCCCCATGGCTGCCTTGCCGTTTGAGGTAATGGTGTTGCGTATTCGTCTACCCCAATCCCACAGCCCACCTCCTGGCCACCACCACCCCACCCGCCCGGCCTTGGCAGAAGCCCCCCGGCCAGTGGCACGGCTGTCGCCGAAGGATGGCGGTGCTGGACACTGTGTATATGTCCTCTCTCTCTCTCACCAGCCACCATGCCAGGTTCACAATTTGTAAGAGCACACGTGAACCACGCCATCGGGCACTCGGCCCATCGGAGGCGGAGCATGGTGATTCGGTGTCGAACTGGCGCCTGCCGTGATTTCAGCCTCAGGAGCTATTCTCCGTCTGAACTATTTTGGCGTCGGCCAACGGAGAATCCTGCCTGTTGGTTTTCAGTCAGAATCTCATCCTTTTTTGGGGGGGAAATTCCGCCCTGCAACTTTGATTTGCAGAAATCAAGGGCGGGATTCTCTCAGCCTGGGGCCGGGCCGGAGAATCCCCGCGACCGGCGCAAATCGCGCCAGGCTGCCCTCCTTTCTTCCGTGCTGGCCCCTGTAGCCCTGCGCTATGTTGCGCCGGGGCCGGCGTGTTGAAGGCAGCCACTGCGCATGTGCAGGGCTACAGGGGCTACACTGTGCAGCATCCAGTTCACGCCGGATCAGCAGCTGGTGCAGCGTGAACCGCTCCAGTGCCATGCGGGGGCCAGAAGGGTGCAGGGCACCCCCGAACTCGATCCCGGGCATAGGCCAGAATTGCTGATCCTGGGGCCGTGTTTGCGCCGGCATTTCCGACGGCGTCAACACTTAGCCTCAGGATCACAGAATCCTGCCCCAAAATTCTGCTCTGGTGGTGTTCTTGCAGCAGATGGGAACACATGACATTTCCCCTTGCTGAGGCAGGTCCACCGAAGGCAGATTACTACAGTCATATCGCAGATGACATGGGGAAGAGAAGCTTATACCATCAGCCTCTGGCAAAGTACTGTTTGTTACAGTTCTCTCCAGGTACTGGGGTGCAGGTGCAATGGGAGGGGCTAAGCAGCTTGGCATTATTTTGTTGGTTCACTTTTCCACCAGTCATGTCGGCCTAACAGCTTCCTGGTGAAAAACCTACTTGTGTCAATAAGGGGAGCTCAGGCAATAACTGCACCTGACACCATGAAAGCCTAAGTGCCAGTTACAGATAACAAAACAAAAATTATAAGATGGGTCTTCTGAGAGGCCGAAAGTGCCTGCCTTTAGAATATGTGGATCTTTTAAAGGCTGCCCACTTGCAGGTCTGCCTTGAACCTATCTGTGTTTTTGAGTTTGTTCGAAATTCGGGGTTAATTTTGGATCTTTAGATCTGTGTCGCTGCTACATATCCCACCTCAAACCACCATTGGGAATAGCAAACCAAGCAAATTAAAGCCTTTTTTAATCAGAGAGAAAAAAAATCTCAGCTACACATTATAAACTTAGAGGGGAAAAACAGATATATAACATTTTTTTCACCATAAAGAAGGCTTTTAATGGCTATGTGAGAAGTAAAAGTCATATTTAAGATTTTGATCAAAAGCAGCGAAGTAGGGCAGCACGGTGGCACAGTGGTTAGCATTGTTGCACACGGCGCTGAGGACCCGTGTTCGAATCCTGGCCCTGTGTCCCTGTCCGTGAGGAGTTTGCACATTCTCCCCGTGTCTGCGTGGGTTTCACCCCCACAACCCAAAAGATGTGCAGGATAGGTAGATTGGCCACGCTAAATTGCCACCTTAATTGGAAAAAATAATTGGGTAGTCTAAATTTCTTTAAAAAACAGCAAGTTAATAGAGGGACTAAAGGATGACTCAGGAAACTGCTTTATTGACTTTTGACACATTTAGTAGTTTTAATATTACCTTAATAGTACAGTGTATTATCTTCAAACAAACATGGAAATGGGATTTATCTTGTACCAGTGAGCAATGTGGTTAGTTTTGCAAAATAAAGTGTTAGTTCTCCCTAAATTTTAAAAATATTGACTGGTACAGTGGTATCAATAGACACACTGAGGAAATTATTCTGTGCTCAATGGGTACCAGACAATGTTTTGGATGAATCAATCAATTATGTTTATCTACTTGCAACCAGAGCGTCGCATGTTTACTACTCTGCTCTCACAGGCTGAAGCTATTATTAGGAATACTGAGAGGAGCAGCCCAGCTAATTATAAGTGCAAAGCACATCAATGATATGAAACAGTTTTGTTTGGGCGCCAGTCCAGACAATCCTCGTGAGCAGGGACCAGACCACCAGCTCTGAATACTGGATAGACGTCAAGCAAGGAATCTTCTGTTGAATAGGGTTGTGGACGACCAAGCCCGCCCTCATGATAAAGGATAAGTAGGACTCTTTAACACCAGTGGAAGCCCATCTCGGAAAAGATACTCCAGAGATGAAAACCATGCAGTAGGAAATGGGAAACTACCTCAGATATGTTTCGCAAGTGAGTGGCTTAAGAATCTTAAGCATAAATTATGAGGTGGAATCTGTCCATGAGGGGTTACATTAGATAGACCAAACTTGAGCATGAAAGAAAGTAGAGAATAGAGAAAGAAGTGTTGGCGGTAAAACCTCAATTATACACAGCGGCAGAGACCTGGGTTCAATTCTGGCCTTGGGTGACTGTGTGGAGTTTGCACATTCTCCCTGTGTCTACATAGGTTTCCTCCGGGTGTTCTGGTTTCCTCCCACAGTTCAAAGATATGCAAGTTAGGTGGAATGGCCATAATAAATTTCCCCTTAGTGTCCAAAGATGTGGGGTTATTGGGTTACGTGGGTAGGGCGAAGGAGTGGACCTAGGTGGGGTGCTCTTTCAGTGGGATGGTGCAGACATGATGGGCTGAATGTCCTCCTTTGGTACTGTGGCAATTCTATGAAATCTATTCTATGAAATACTTGTGCCAGATAATGCTATATACCAAGATCATATGTATATGAGAAAGAGATGGGGGATTAAAGCTGGATAAAAATTCACTTGCATGATTTGGTGTCATAATTCAAACTTCCTTTCGCCAGCCTGGGGTCTTGGACTAGCTAACCATTTTTACTAAACTGTAAAAGGTTTTGCCTAATCCCATTGTAATAAATTGTAGATCTTTATCCAAGCGATACGCAGATGTCACAGTGACTGAACCGGTGCCAATTCGCATTCAGCAAACAGAATACTTGCCAACAGTAAGCTGGGACAGACAATGTTAATGTTGTTGCTTCGCAAGCTGGTTTGAGAATCTAGGCCTGGGACTAAATGAAGCGTTAAATGGGGGTCCACTGTGCAGTAACTCTTTGAAAAAGATTTTTAATTGAGTCCAAATTTCTCATGTTTAAAACATATGTTTGGTAATGACTTTAGTTATTTTTAATGTGAAGTACTTTTCACTAACATTAAACAGCTGTGAAGGGAATCTGATGCCACGTTTAGATATTTCATCAAAACATTGAAACCATAAATATCGACAATATGGAACCAAAACTATTATGGTGGATGTTTGCTCCTCTGCATTTTACCATCCAAAGTATGATTCCCATCTGGATATCCTGTGTGGTTACAAATCACACATGGGGCCAGATATTCACACTCCCGCAGGGTCGAGGCCTGGTGTAGAGGTAGTTTCAAAATCGCGCTACCCAAGGTACGGGCCGTTTGGAATTTTCAAAGGGCCAGTGGTGGTCAGGGAGTGGGGAACCTACTAGCCACCAATTCAAGGTCCATTAGCTCATTAAGGACATGTCTGGTGGAGAATTCAATTTTTAATCCTTATTTTGGCAAAAGAAAAACCCAAATCCTTCCAGCCTCAGTCAATATTCTGAAGTTATGGGGCGGGATTCTCCGACCCCCCGTCAAGCCGGAGAATCACCGGGGGATGGCGTGAATCCCGCCCCGCGCCAGCTGTCAGATTCTCCGACGCCGGTATTTCAGCGGGGGCGGGAATTGCGTCGCGCCGGTCGGGGGCCGTTGGCAGCGCCCCCCCCCCCCCCGGCGATTCTCCGCTCCGCGATGGGCCGAGTGGCCACCCGTTTTTGGCTGGTCCCGCCAGCGAAATCAAACCAGGTCTATACCGGCGGGACCTGGCTCTGTGGGCAGCCTGCGGAGTCCTCAGGGGAGCGCAGGGGAATCTGGCCCCGGGGAGGGGTGGGCCCAAGTGGCCTGGCCCGTGAACGGGGCCCACCGATTCGCGGGCGGGCCTGTGCCGTGGAGGCACTCTATCCCTCCGCGCTGACATGTGTAATGGTCCGCCATGGCCGGCGTGGAGAAGAACCCCCCTGCGCATGCACTGGGATGATGCCAGTACACATTAGCGCTCCCGCGCATGCGCCAACTCGCGTCAGCCGGCAGAGGCCCTTCGGCATCGGTTGGCGTGGCACCAAACCTGCCGCTGCCGGCCTAGCCCCTGAAGGTGCGGAGGATTCCGCACCTTCCAGGCGGCCCGATGCTGGAGTGGTTCACGCTACTCCTCGGCATCGGTACGGCCCGCCCTGCCGGTTAGGGGAGAATCCCGGCCATGATGCTCTTCATTCGGAATCACCCTGGTCAATGAACAATAACAATCTAATAGACTGTGCATCTCAGGCTACAATTATAGAACTAATTTATTTAAAAAGCTTAAGCAAGACCAAACTCAGACTTTTCTTCTAGATTTACAGAATTTCACCTTTTCTGTTTCTATTTCAAAAACAAAAAGTCTCATTGTGGAACGAAAGACATTAAGAAATACGAGCAGGAGTAGGCCATTCAGCCCTTCAAACCCGTTCCACTATTCAATGAAATCTTCAACTTAAACATAATTTTCTTCACATCCCCATGTCCCTTGATGTTTTTAATATGTAGAAATCTGTCAATCTCAGTCTTGAACATACTCACCCATTGAACCTCCATAACAGATTGAAAATTCTAAATATTCGTTGCCTACTGACTGCAGAAATTCTTCCTCATCTCAGTCTTCAATGACCACCCTCTTATTTTGAGACTGTGTTCCTTGGTTCTAAACTTCCCCGGCCAGGAGGGACATCTTCCTGCATCTGCCCTGTCAAGCCTTGTTAAGAATTTTATATGTGTGAATGAGATCACCTCTCATTCTTCTGCACTCCAGAGAATAAAGGCCCAGTCTATTTGATCTTTCCCCTTAGGACGATCCCTCCATCCCAGGAATTAATTCAATCAATCCTTGTGGCACTCCTTCTGTGGCAAATATATCTTTGCGTGGGTCGGTCTTTGAAATCACAGCTTACTTTATATCAGACATCTGAGAGGTGGAGTTCACCTTTGAAATCAGAACTTCATGCAAGTGTTCTACTGTCCCCAGCTTTGTAAAACTTAAATTCACTTAAACAACCTTGATATGGGGCAACAGTTTTCCTTTTAAGCCCAAAAAAAACTGGGATAAAGAGAGTAAGGCAAAGATAACGTAATTACATAACGTGTGAATTAAAGCAGAGCTCTAAACACTGGAGCTGTCTTGACAGGTTTTCTACATCTAATAATTAAACCTATTAATTCACATTTCTGATGCAGTGGACAATTTTGCCTGTGGAGCTGCCCAGTCTGTGATGTTTTGTTAATCAAGCCAAGTTATCAAGTTCAGACGTTACCCTTTGAAGTGACATAAACACATTAGTAACAGAGCCAACACTATTAACACAAGATACTTAACAAGATGTCAGGTTACGATGTTGAGCAGGATTCTATGCCGATGACTCCCATAATGTTTTTATGATTAACCGTCAGACCCATAATTCATAGAAAACGCAGAATTTGTTGTTTGTAACTCCCAACCCCTCCTTCATGCTCGATACCGATGGAGAGAAAATCCCGACAACACCGCCCCAACAGCTAGGATCATGGGAATTCTTTTTAATACAAAGCATTGCTTACATTTTTCATTATTTGTGATGTAGAATACCCTCAATTCTTTTCTATACATTTTAGAGCATCGATTCAAACACAGCGAAAGGAGTTGCAGCTTTTGGAAGGAATATGTTATGATTCATGAGACATCATGAATGAAAGCCCTTATTTTCATTATGTTTATTTTACATTGAACAGTGATCGTACATTCTGTTTCAAAGATATTTAGCTAAAGGAATAATGAAAATTAGTTCATTAGTCCTGGATCTTTTGGGACCTCATACTAAATACAACCTTATTTAATATTGTAGGTATGGATTGTTTTGGAAAATAATAATCATTCGCATTATTTCCACTGGAAAAACATTGCATTCTCCACCTCTAATCATGAAAGAGGCAGAAGTTTAGAAAAATAGAAAAGTTTTGTGTTCAGAAAAATTCTATTTGACAATTATGAGGTAGCTTCAATCAAAGCACTTCTTTTTTGAATAAAAGTAATGGCTTTAATCACATTTAATTGAAAAATATACTTAATTGCAAGAGAGACAGGGATAGAAGTATGCATACAATAGTACAGCATCTGACTCATTGTGGGCTGTGCCATTTAGTAAAAATTAGAACAACAAGATGGTCAATAACGTAACATTTCTAAAGTTTAATAAAGATGATCAAAAGCTTAATCAAATGTTTTAATTATTTTCCTTGTTTTCAAATCTCTGCATGGCCTCGCCATCCCTACTTCTCCAACCTTACAACCCATTGAGATTTTTGCATTCCTCCCATTCTGACCTCTTGCGCATTCAAAATATTAAATGTGTCACCGTGGGCTGCCATGCCTTCAGCAGCATAGGCCCTGTTATAACCCACATGGGTCTTCCTGGGTGGGGATGATTAACTACCCCATGGATCCTGCGGAATACGAGCTCCCCCAATAAGGGGTGGGGACCATTAACAATCTCTGTATGTAGAGTCAGCCAGAAAGGCACGGACTAGAAAAGACCATGTAAGGAACTACTGAAGCTGTACATAATAGTATTTGTAAAACAAAGTAAGTTTTTGTTTCAATCTACTCAGTGTGGATTCTTCGTTTCCCTTACAAAAGGCCCCAAGCTCAGGTATTTTATCCCTAAACCACTCCATCTCTCTCGCTCGCTCTCTTTTTTCAAATGTTCCTTAAAGCCGACCGCTTTGAATAAACTTTTGGTCATCGCTCCTAGCACAGTGGGCTAAACAGCTGGCTTGTAATGCAGAACAAGGCAGCAGCGCGGGTTTAATTCCCGTACCGGCCTCCCCAAACAGGCGCCGGAATATGGCGACTAGGGGCCTTTCACAGTAACTTCATTGAAGCTTACTTGTGGCAATAAGCGATTATTATTTATCTTGGAACATTTCATTTTGTTCAAGGCACCATATAAATTAAAGGATTACAGTTCTAAAGATTCCACCAACAAATTGCCAGAGGTTTCTTCTGTGTGAAGTTATCTAAAAAGGAAAAATTTCAGGGAACAAACAAGTGGCAGGAGAATGGCACTAAGTGTCGAATGGCTCATTCGGAAAGCCTGTGCAGACATGATGGTCTGAATGGCCTCCCTCTGTAACGTAACATTTCTGTGTTTTCTGAAATATCACTGCAACCTTTCAATCGGAAGAGCGATGTCAAATTAACCATCTACTAAATCTGAATGGCTGGACAATTATTGTAAGCAGGTATTTCCACACTGTAGGCAGATAAAGCTTGGTTTTATTATACATAGCATGAGATCAATAATGCTATTGCTGGTGACTATTACAATGAATGGTGTCAGGTGTCAGTTCTATGTCAAATGTTCTATTCAATGTCAATGCATCTATTACATTTCAATAAGAACATCTGGAGTGCAGTGCACTAGGAGTTTTGTAACTGCAGTCTGTATCCCATCATTCTCCAGCCATTTAGCACTGAAGGGGTGACACAATTTAAAGAAATATTAGGTTCGTTTTTCCACCGCGTTGCGCCCGGCGCCGATCTTGGTGTGCCAGGTGCATTGTGGGAGAAGCCCAATTGGGCTTCGTGGCCGGTGCAATTCAACACACGAGTCACCTGACCTGCAGCACCCGGCATGATCTGGATCACGCCCTCGCTACGTGTGATCTGGATAATCATCTTTAAATTAGGCATTTGGCTCATTTAAATATGCGTGACCTATTCAAGGCTGTATTCGCCTGGCTCCTGGGAGTCCCCAACGAGGTCTCACCTGGATGCCAATTGATACTGGTTTACACAAACAGAGACTAGGCTTGATGGCCACTTCAGGGGTCTCGGCGGCCTTTGGAGCACCCGAGTGGTCGGGGATATGACAGGCAGTACCGTGGCACCCCCCTGGCAGTGCCAACATTGTGTCAGGTTGGTACTGCCAGAGGCACTGCCTGGGTACCAGGATCGCAGTGCCATGGTTCCAGGGTGTCAGATTTGCACTGCTAAGGGTCACGGCCTGAGGGGGCCATGCCCATGAAAGGGGGGACCTGACAGAGAGGGAGCTTGAAGGGGGACATAGGGGGCCTGAAAGGAGCGGTGAGCGGGTGCGCTCAGCGACCCCATGGCGGGGTGTGCTTACTTGGAGGGGTGTAATGCTCATGTTTGTGGGGATGGCATTGTCCATAGATGGGAGATGTGAGGGACCCTCAAGCTTACTAAGGGATCAGAGCACCATTTCACAATGGCAGCCCTGTCTCGCCGGCGAGTTCAGCTCCCCAATGCGGAAAATATATCTAAGCGTGAGCTAGTCTGGGGAGAAACTCACCAAGGCCCACTGTTGGGTGTTGGGTTCCTACAACACAGAAAGATAGTCACCACTACATATTTTAAAACATTGCTATTTGTATTTCTAAACTGGACTCTTTCTGCTGAACAAAGAGAATTAGGAAGGCTGTTACAAGTCACCTGGTCACAAGATGGCCCTCTGGGAGCCGTTTCAAGAACAAATTAAGTTTTTTTCTCAGTTTCTGGAATGTCACACTCTGGGCGCAATTCTCTGGTCTCTTTGTGCTGTCACTTGAACAAAACGAGGCTGGTGAATAGCAGGAGAGGCAGAAAGTAAGAACTGCGCCAGGCGCCAAACAGTTTGCGATGCAACCGTCCCGCTCCTATAGGCGTAATCGGGATCTCGGGATAGCGTGACGAGAAACCAATTATCACCACTTCAGCCCTATTTCCATACAATTAACGAAAGCCATCCCTTATCCAGCGGCCTCCATCTTTCATCAGCCTCCTCAACAAGTGCTCACTCTGGCGCCGATTAGTACTACTTTTGAAAACCATGAACCTGACGGAAGGGCTTTTGTGGGGAGCCAAGGAGGTGAGTAGCCATCTTTGCTCACAAACAACGTGCCTGGGGGCACTGCATTTGCCACCACTGTACTCGGTGGGGTGGGGGGGCTCACCATGGGAGGATGGGGAGAGGCGCTGGGGGGTAACTGGGGGGCGGGCAATCACACATGGCACCACCATGCCAAGCTTTGGATTGTATGTGCCTGCTCTAGGGCAAATAATGTCCCTGCCCATCTGCCCCACCACCCACCCACAACCCCCATCGACTGCTGAAGCCTCTGGTCATGCAGCTAAAGACAATTTCTAACAGGGAATTGGCAATCATTGTCTAGTGAGCACTTCACAAAACCCAAGTGGATTCCCATGGCAGGGGGGGAGGGGGGGGGGGGCCTTACAGCATGTGGGAGTCATTGCCTAGCATCCCAATCACACCTTGATGCCTGGATACTGTGCCGAACACTGCAACACCACACCGCAGAAGTCAACATTCAAACACCCAGGGGATGGGACAAAGCTCCGGGGCATAGCCACGGCCCTCCGACTGCTGTCTCGCCTGGGGGTTCCTGCTCCACCTGATGTACATCAGCAGCAGTGTGGTGCTCACCAGATTGTGCGCCAGAAGCTTGTCCACTAACATTTCCCACTGAGGTGTGTGTATCATCGCTAGTGGAAGGTGGGGATGACAGCTGATGCGACTATTACGGTATCCACCTTGGAGCTCTCCTCCGAGGTGGTCACGTGGGAGGCTGGAGATGGGGCCACTCAGGATGAGCGGAGGGCCAGCAGGAGAATGGACATGTGGTCAGTGGGAGGGATGGGTCAATTAGCCCAGTGGTTCCTCACCTCTGTGGCATCCGCCAGCCTCTGCATTGGTAATCACTCTGTCCTTGGCCACACTCGTCACCTCCAGGGCACGCTTCTCGAAGGTGGTGAGGATTCTTATGTCCGGCACTTCTCAGCCACTCTAGGCCCTCTCCCACCGATTGTGGGAGAGCTCTTCCTGAGGAGAGGGCATGGTTAGCCACATGCATTGTTCACAGTGGTGGGAGAGGGTGTGTCAGAGATGGGTTGGGAGGAGTTGAAGGGGGAGGGGGGTGGAAGGAGGGTTGAGGGTCGAATAGAGAGTTGGGGTTGGATGCTACCGTGGGTGCAGAATGGCCTTGGGGGAGGTGGTTGATGTCTACTCACTCGTGCCGTTCGGTGTTGGTCATTGACCGTTTTTTGCCACTGGAGACCGGTCCTCCTGGTCACACACCCGGCGCTCACAGCTGCCGCTACCTTGTCCCAGGCAGCACTGGAGAATGTCCTGTGACTGACCCTCCGGGTCTTCGGGGAAACAGGACATCCCTCCTGGCCTCCACAGCATCTAGCAGCCTCCCCAGATCTGCATCCCCGCCATTGTTGCGAACTGGCTGGGGTTGGCTGAGCAAGAACTGCTTAAGTGCTGCTCTACCTTGTTAGCAGGGGGGCTGGCGAGCGCGGTGCCGGTGAATCGGCAGGTGAGTCTTCATTTGCAGTGAGAAGCCTGTGTGTGGCCTCGTTAAGTGAACCAATCAATGTTGAATAGCATTGCTGGGTCGAGCGGCGGGAAGCTCGCGGCAGTACCTGCTCGCTACATCATTTAGAAATATTTTCGGAGATTCGCGCCCCTTGGGCGGGGTTCTCCGACCCCCCGCCGAGACTTCCGCACCTTTGAGGCGGCCCGACGCCCGAGTGGTTGACGCCACTGCAACACGCCGGGACCTCCCCCCCCGCCCCGCTGGGTAGGGGAGAATCCCGGCCCTTGTTACAACTTGAGAGCTGCTAAAAGACCCACTTCATACCTGGGACTGTTGAGCCCAATTGCAAAGGGAACAACAGAGGTATCATTTGCATTTGATAAGCTAGCATTGCTTGCAGAGTCAGAGTGTACACTGACATGTACACATGCCTGGACATGTTTACATATAAAATTTTGGCATACATAAAATGAAAATAGTGTTTGGCAGTGTCAAATGGGTAAAACAATGTTGAAATTTCTTGTAAAGCTGGACAGGTTTACGTCAATGAAGATTATAAAATAATTGTGCCATACACAGAAATAACTATGCAATTATCAAAATATTGTGCAGAATTATCATCATTCGCAGTCATCACCATGGGTGTGATTCAGTAAACCCATTGCACCCGGCGCAGATTCGGACGCCATAAGACCATAAGACATAGGAGCAGAATTAGGCCACTCGGCCCATCGAGTCTGCTCCGCCATTCAATCATGGTTGATATTTTCTCATCCCCATTCTCCTGCCTTCTCCCCATTACCCCTGATCCCCTTATTAATCAAGAACCTATCTATCTCTGTCTTAAAGACACTCAGTGATTTGGGCTCCACAGCCTTTTGTGGCAAAGAGTTCCACAGATTCACCAACCTCTGGCTGAAGAAATTCCTCCTCATCTCTGTTTGTGGTGTCCTCTGGTTCTCCTACAAGTGGAAACATCCTCTCCACGTCCACTCTATCTAGGCCTTGTACTATCCTGTAAGTTTCCATAAGAACCCCCCTCATCCTTCTAAACTCCAACAAATACAGACCCAGAGTCCTCAACCATTCCTCATACGACAAGTTCTTCATTCCAGGGATCATTCTTGTGAACCTCCTCTGGACTCTTTCCAAGGCCAGCACATCCTTCCTTAGATATGGGGCGAAATTCTCCCCCCCCCACGACGGGTGGGAGAATAGCGGGAGGGCCTTCCCGACTTTTTTGACGCCCTCCTGCTATTCTCCCCCCCCCCCCGCCGAAATCCCGACACGAATCGCTGCCGCCGTTTTTTTACGGCCGGCAGCGATTCACAGCTGTTAGAAGGGCCGAAGTCCCAGCCCTTTACGACCTTTTTACGAATGGCAAACACACCTGGTCCTGCCATTCGTAAAAACGTCGTGACCACCTGGAAAAAAATAACCATGGCACCGATTGGCACGGCAGTACCACGGCCGTGCCAAGGGTGCCATGGGCCCGCGATCGGTGCCCACCGATCGCGGGCAGCGGGCCCGATGCCCGCGCACTATTTGTCCTTCCGCCGCCCCGCAGTATCAATACGCGGGGCGGCTGAGGGGCAACCCGGACCGCGCATGCGCGGGTTTCGCGCAAAAACGCGATGACGTCACCCGCGCATGCGCGGGTGGAGTCTTCCCACCTGCGCATGCGCGGCTGACGTCATATGACACGTCAGCCGGCGCTAAGTCCGACAAGCGGGTTTAACGATTTTCGTTAAGCCCGACTTGTCGGGGCCTCCGACGTCGGGCTGCTAGCCCCGACGGGGGACCAGAATCGGTCCCCCGTCGGGAAGGGGCGCGATGCCATAAAACCCGCCTGGGTTTTACGGCAGTTTGACGATTTCTCCCGTTTTGGGAGAATTTCGCCCATGGGGTCCGAAACTGATCACAATACTACAAATGGGGTCTGACCAGTGCCTTATACAGCCTCAGTAGTACATCCCTGGTCTTGTATTCTAGCCCTCTTGATATGAATGCTAACATTGCATTTGCCTTCTTAACTGCCAACTGAACCTGCACATTAACCTTAAGAGAATCATGAACAAGTCCATTTGTGCTTCTGATTTCCGAAGCATTTCCCTATTTAGAAAATAGTCTATGCCTAAATTCCTCCTTCCAAAGTGCATAACCTCACACTTTTCCACATTGTATTTCATTTGCCACTTCATTGCCCACAATCCTAGCTTGTCCAAAATCTTCTTCAGCCTCCTTGCTTCCTCAATACTACCTGTCCCTCTGTAGATCTTTGTATCATCTGCAAACTTAGCAACAATGCCTTCAGTTCTTTCTTCCAGATCATTAATGTATATTGTAAAAAGTTGTGGTCCCAGAACAGACACCTGAGGCACACGAGCCCCAAATTGGTTCAGTGCCAGGAGCCGGGCAAATCATGGGTCATCTGGCTTGCTCCACCCGGCGGAATCTGGATCTTGCCCTCACTGGGCGTGAGCCAGATCTGAATATTTAAATGAGCAGTGTGCACTTAGGTGCTGGTCCACACAAATATGAACCAGTCATAATTGCACCTGGGAGGAGGTCTCCCAGGCCATTTGAGACCCCCAGGTGGTCAGGTTCAGGGCAGACTGGCACCCTAGAACTCCCCCAGCACCTGGGCACCTTGGCACTGCCAGCCTGGCACCCTGGCAGTGCCATATGGGCACCCTGGCAGTGCACCCAGCACTGTCAGGAAAACTGCTAGGTTACCAGGCTGGTGGTACCAGGGTTCCCAGGTGCCAGGTTGGCACTACAAGGTGTCAGGCCTGGGAGGCTTTACCAAGTAGAGTGGGGTGAGGGGGCAGGGTCAAAAATGCAGAGGAGGCCTGAAGGGGGTTGGGGGAGAGAGATCTGGGTTGCCAGACAAAATGGTGCTATAGAATCATAGAATCATAGAAATTACAATGCAGAAGGAGGCCATTCGGCTCATCGAGTCTGCACCGGCTCTTGGAAAGAGCACCCTATCCCCATAACCCAGTAACCCCTACCCAACACTAAGCGCAATTTTGGATACTAAGGGCAATTTATCATGGCCAATCCACCTAACCTGCACATCTTTGGACTGTGGGAGGAAACCGGAGCAGCCGGAGGAAACCCACGCACACACGAGGAGGATGTGCAGACTCCGCACAGACAGTGAACCAAGCCGGAATCGAACCTGGGACCCTGGAGCTGTAAAGCAATTGTGCTATCCACAATGCTACCGTGCTGCCCATCTTGGTCATCTGCCAAATATGTCCATCCAATTTTGTTTGAAAATGTTCCTGTGAAGCATTATGAAACATTTTACTATGATAAAGGCAGTACAGAAGGACAGGTTGTTGCTTTTGTTCATTTCAGTGAACACTCCTGCCACTGGGCATCGGTGTTGAAGGGAATGAATGTTTGTTTGTGGAAGAGGGTAGCAATCAAGTAAGCTGCCTTCTCCTGGATTGTGTTGAGCTTCTTGAGTGTTGTTGGAGATGCACTCATCCAGGCAAGGGGAATGCATTCCATCACACTCCAGACTTGCGCCTTATCGATGGTGCACAGGTTTTAGGGACAGTATGAAGTCTTACAACACCAGGTTAAAGTCCAACAGGTTTGTTTTGAATCACTAACTTTCAGAGCGCAGTTCCTTCATCAGGTGAGTCTCCTGATGGTGTCACTGCACTCTACCCCTCACATACCCTAAACGCCATTGGCATATCATTAACGGGCCTGACCCGGTATTCTCCGGGGCCTCCGCGATGCTCCGCCTCCAACCAGAGGAATTACCGATGATGAGTTTCACTTGTGGTTTTAAAATCCGGCCAACAGGCACTATGGCTGCTGAGGGAGAGAGGGGGTAATAAAAGTGTCCAGCATCGCATTAGTGTGCTGACCGTTGTGCTGATGGCTGTGGGATTTTGCCAGGGTGGGGGGGGGCATCCTGAGGGCAGACCATGAGGGTCGGGGTGGACGGGCACAGAACAGCATTGCTGCAGCCAGCAAGGCAGCCATTCGGTTGCACATGTGGTGACTACCCACTGTGAACTTAGTGCCATGGGACGTGTGTGTGTGTCCGCATGCCACCCCCCCCCCCCCCCCCCCCCCCCCCCCCCCCCCCCGAGGTACCCTCTGGCTCCAGCGCAACCAGTGCCATCTTGTTGGCTGAGTGAGTGTATGTGGGCAGTGAAGTGTTAATATGCAGCTGCAGCTTGTCAGCCTCTCGAATGCCAATCCTGATCTTGGCGAATCCAACGCGGTTTTTCATTGGAATCAATCATGTACCACATGGCACCAGTGCTAGCTCATTAACGGTTGATGAATTGGTCTGGGACCGACGCCAATTTTGTTGTCATGGAAGTTCAGCAATCCAGTCCCGCCATCAGCACTTAGGGCGGGATTCTCCTTTCCGGGGACTAAGTCCCCACGCCGGCGGGAAAACCGGCGCGAACCAGTCCGTCGTCAACAGCCCCCAAAAGTGCAGAATTCTCTGCAATTCCAGGGGCTAGGTGCACGCCGGAGGGGATGGCGCCGTGCCAGCCGGCGGCGAAGGGACTGGGCGAGTTAGCTCATGTGTCGAAGGGCCAGCGTGATCTCGCGCACATGTGGAACCGCCGGCGTGGTTCCACGCATGCACAGACCGGCCGGAGTATTCTGCCGCATGCGCAGGGGTTGTCTTCTCCAGCCATGGCGGAGCCTACAGGGGCTGGCGCAGAAGGAAGGAGTGCCCCCTCGGCACAGGCCCGCCCGCAGATCGGTGGGCCCTGATCGCAGGCCAGGCCACAGTGGGGGACCCCCCCACCGGGTTGGATCCCCTTGCGCCCCCCCCCTCCCCCGAGGACCGCCCCAGCCGACTTACCTGCTAGGTCCTGCCGTGTGGGACCATGCCTAATCCACGGTGGTGGGTCTGGCCTGAAACGGCACCCATCTGGGTCCGGAGAATTGCCGGGGGGGCCCTGCCAACGGCCCCCGACCGGCGTGGCGTGAACCCCGCCCCACCCGAAAACCGACACCGGAGAATACGGCAGCCGGCATCGGGGCGGCGGGGTGGAATTTGCGCCGCCCCATGAGGATTTTCCGACCCGGTAGGGGGGTCAGAGAATCCCGCTGTTAGTCTCTGAAACAGAGAATTCCCCCCCCGACCTTTAGTGTCACTAGTGACATTGGGCGGGGTTCTCTGATCCTGAGGCTAAGTGTTGACGCCAGCATAAACACCATTGCATTTATCAACGGCGTCAACATGCCCCCGGGAGCAGCGGTTCTGACCCCTACAGGGGGCCAGCACGGCACTGGAGTGACGCACGCCACTCCAGCTGCCGATTCCGGTGTCAGATGGGCGCCACGGTCTGCACATACACAGTTTATATCGGCGGCAATGCGCGCATGCACAATGGGACCGGCGCTAATGTGCGCACGTGCAATGGCTCCCTTCTCCGCACCGGCCCCGACACAACATGGCGTAGGGCTACAGGGGCCTGCGTGGAACAAAAGAGGCCGCCAGCCCGAGAGGCCGACCCACCGATCAGTAGGCCCCGATCGCGGGCCAGGCCACAGCGGAGATCCCCCAGGGTCAGACCCCACCCTACCACCAGGCCACTCCCGGATGCATGCACGCCGAGGTCCTGCCGGGTAAGAACACACATGGATGGCGCTGGCAGGACTCGGATATTTGTTTTACGGCCGCTCGGCCCTTCCCGGGTGGAGAATCGCCGGGGGGGGAGGGCCGCGTAGAGCAGCCCCCGACCGACACCGCGGCGACCGCACCAGCGCCAATGGCGCCGATTCTCCAGTCTCCAGAGAATAGCTGATCCGGATCAGGGTGGCGTTGCGCGATTCACGCCCGTCCCGGCGGTTCCCCAGCCCGGCCTGGGCTGAAAGAATCCCGTCCATCATCTTTCGTCTTTAACATTATCAATACCGCTCCCTTTGTCTTGTGACCATGGCACCTTTCCAAATTTCTCCTGAGCTCTCGCCTATTCCTGGCCTTCTATTTTTCTCCACCTGCTCCACCCTCTCTTCCACAGTATAAAACTCATCACATTTCTACCTCTCTTCAGCTCTGACGAGGAATCGTACGGATTTGAAACGGTCACTTCTCCCCATAGATTATGCCAGACCTGCTGAGTTTCCTCAGCATTTTCTGTTTTTATCTGAGATATCCAGCAGCCACAGTATTGTGGAGCATTTCCCCATACTTTTCTGGATGTTTTGCAAACTTTCATATTATCCTTCCAATAATTTCCCCAATTCTACTCCGGATTGCAGACATTTGTACCTTTCAGTCCTGCAATAGCAAGAGGCTTCAGGTGCATCTGGACAAGAATGATCAAAGTATAAGTGTGTAATTTTTCATCACCTTCCAAGTTTGCTGTAACACTAGCAGTAACTATTGATGTGACTATCACTTGAAGTAAAGTGAAAGAGATAGATGAGTAGACCTAAAAGCAGGGAGCTTTTAGCAAAAAGGCGAACAAAGGCTGTGCATAAATTGTAAAGAACGTGAAATAATAACACTACTAGGCCTTTGTAATAGGCCTTTGAAGTGGCTGGGTACATTGTAATGTCAATCTAAGGTTTCGTGTAGAGACAGTTCCTGTTGTCTGCAGTGACCAGGACATCCTCTCCTTTACACCTGTGGAACTGCATGTTCCACACAGCAAAGTCCTAAAGAGATGGGTAGGTGGCAATTAAACAAATTACAAAACAGGAACATTTAATTCCAGGCAGGAGTCAGTACTGGAAATACCAGCGCACTGTTCAGCCAATTATTTAAAGAAGGAAATTAGCATGGTAACACGATAAATATTTAGTTTACAAGAACATATTTCAAATGTAAAACTCTAGGTAGAATTTGTACTTGTGTACAAAAGCCCCACAGAATACTGTCACTCTGGGCTTTAATGTCAGACTTCCTGCTTCCTTTTTGTAATGCCCAGCCAAGCAGTAATAGTACTAAACAGAAACAGAAAGCTGAAGTGCATTCAGGCATCAAGATCAGTTTGAGGGAAATTTTAATCATAGTGTGCTCCACATCAAAAACTTTCTGGTGGGGACAGCTGGCGTCAGATGGGGAAGAGGGAAAGAATGACTAGTTTCAAAATAAACAACAATAACCCGTCTTTAAAATAAATTCAGCAAGTGAAAATGATATAATTATCTGAGTAATGCCAATCTAGCCTGTTCCTTTTAGTGCTGTATTTTTCTATGTTCTATAAAGCGAACCACTGGACAAAAACGGAGCAATTTGTTTGAAAGCCTGCTTTAAAGGCTTTATTAGTTGATGTGACTCATTGGGAATTCAATATCAATTCAGATCAAGTGCCAGTAAGTAAATGAAACACTGTTCAGTATATATTGTGGCGAGAGACTGTTTAAGACTCCTGTGCATGCTGAGATCTGGTGCGGTAATCCTGGTTCAGAGGATGAATCACAATGTAGAGCTGTCCTATTTATATTGCTGACTCACAGTATGGCACCATCACATCTTTACATGACAGCAGTCATTTTGTTTTGTCACCATACAGACGTGCATTCATCTGCTCCAACACAAGCACACATTCAATGATGGGTGTACATTTCAGGCGCAGTGCATCTGGGTGCAGGCAAAATTATTTTTTTTAAACATGTTTTTATATTTGAACGGGCAAGAAATAAAAATAGGTGCATTTTCAAAGCATTCGGTATCACTGTGTGATCACCTAGCTCAGTCCCACTGGGACCATGAAACTACTGCAGTTGGGCAGGATTGAAAGATACAGATTGCAATATTTAATTGATATCTTGGATGCAAAAGATGGCTCTGCATCAATTGTAGGTGTGAAAACCCCAAACAATGCCAGAGCTGAGACCACAGTGCTAGATACCTTAGTCCAAACAATAAAATGGGACAGATTAACATATCTCTTTTTAATATTGGTAACAGGAAATTCAGTGAAGTATAAAATGGGATTTCCCATTGGACAATCAGCCCCATTATTTACAGTAAAGTTATTTACATTGGCAATCTCATTTTCTGAACTGGGAAATTCCAAATTGAGTGTAAAAAGCAGTTTAAGTACATGCTCATTTATTGATCCTCTGGTTCTGGTTAGGCGATGGTAAATGAGTCTCCAGGAAAGGGTCAGATGAACGTGATGCCATGTATTATTTGATGGGAAATCTCAAAAGGTGCCCATAAAGGTTCTGGAGAGCAGGCATATGAGGGTTGGAGTGGAGAGGTGTAGGGAACAGGGTGTGTTAGGTAGCATCAAAGATCAAGAGAAGGAGATGTGATAAGACAATCAGTGGTTTGAGAGGAGGCCTGGTTGTGGGGGTTTGGTGGTAGAGGTGTGGGAGAATCACCAAATCCGGAAAGAGGCCCAAGATAGGATGGTCAAGGGTTTTGCAAGCATGGGTCAGGAGCAGGAGTGCTTACATTCCAAAAGTTACTTATCTTCTTTGTTAGATGTAATGTTAGGGCAGGTTTCCATCTGTGCAGCTGATGATGACATTATTTGCTTCAGGTTAAAACCAATCATGGTATGGGGAAACCAAGCAGGCTTTATGCCCCTATGTGCATTTGTAATTGGCCAACTCCTTCTTCAAAGGATAACTCTTGTTTACCCTTGCCCAATATGTTGGGTGGCGTCCTTCCTGTTGGAAGGAGGCATACACCATCTGCCCATTATATTGAGATCTTAATAGACTGAGTAGTGCTCAATAAATGCGCAGGGATGGGGAGTGGGGAGCTTGGACTAATTTCTTAAATTTTAAAAGGCCCTTGCTGAATAAAACTCTAAAAAAGGACAAATTAACCTGTGTGAGATCAGAGTGTGCCGGTGCTACTAGACGTGGAGGAAAGAATGGAACCTTCTGTGTGTCTTTGTTATAGCTTCTGAATTCTGAAAGCTGATTTCCTTTCACATCTGGATACACACTAGCTTCAATTTTAACCTGTTTGTTGAGTAGGAGGCAAATACATCCACCTGAAGCCAATGTGATCCATCCTAGAATTGTCAACATTAAGTTCAACGGGCAGCACGGTGGCCTAGTGGTTAGCACAGCTGCCTCACGGCACTGAGGTCCCAGGTTCGATCCCGGCTCTGGGTCACTGTCCGTGTGGAGTTTGCACATTCTCCCCGTGTCTGCATGGGTTTCACCCCCACAACCCAAAAATGTGCAGAGTAGGTGGATTGGCCACGCTAAATTGCCCCTGAATTGGAAAAAATAATTGGGTAATCTAATTTAAAAAAATAAAATTAAAATAAAAATAAAACATTGAGTTCAACAATTCTATATCATTGGGCCCCATTTTGTTTTTTTGGCTGTTCTTTTCACCTTTAAGGGCCTCTTCCTGTGTCCACTGCAATTTTTCCCACAGTGGGCAGAGGCCAACATCATGTGTGCAGCCTGGCAGCTTTCACTACTCAGGCTGGAGGCAGGCAAGGTGATGGAGGCTAACTTGCATTGGGCACTCTGGGTATCCAACCCCCAGGTTTTCCCTCCCCTTCCAGCCTGTCCACCCCAGCTCCTTACCCCACTTTTTTCATAGAATTTCCAGTGCCGAAGGAGGCCATTCGGCCCATCTAGTCTGCACCGGCTCTTGGAAAGAGCACCCTACCCAGCACTTGTTCCTCAACGGAGCCTATCAGCCTGACCCCAGCACTGCCCCTCTCCCGGCTGCAGCAATAATTACCATTGGAGGCCTGCCAACACCCCTGCGGGCACTGCTTGGACCAGAGCCATGACAGCCATTTGATCTTGGAGGCTCGACCTCAAAGATCAAATGGAGGTGAAATCTGATCTCGAGGAAGAGGATGTCACTCTATGGAGGTTTCCCTTTGCTGATTGCAGTGCAGCCCCCCTTAGGTCAGACCTCCCTTCCTTCCTCGCCATGCCATCGCTTAACCCCACCCCATAATCCCCTCTGTGGCCCACTCTCCAATGAACCTAAACCCGCGCAACCCAAGACCTTTGGCTTACTTGCTCCATGGGCCTTGGCTCACTTGTTCCACTCCTGAAGTCCCAGCAGCAGTCACTGGGCTTTCCAGGCACCAAGAGGATTGATGGAGATATCGGCCAACCCGACTGGCCAGCAGCTCCAGGGAGTGGGACTTCCTCCCCAGTGCTTTTGTTAGTCCACCCCAAAGTGCTTTATGACTGCGAGGTGGGGAAGCGTGGAACATGTTGGTTCCAATCAAAGTTGATTCCAAGTGGCCTTGCTGTCCAGCACCCCCATATTATTCAGCCCTATGTTTTATTCCAAGTTTTAGTCACCCCTCCTAATACCACCTTTTCTGATAATGTGTCATTTTCTATCTGATTTTGTTCCTGTGTTGAACATACCCTGGATGATTTTCTATGTTATAAGCATTGATTGGTGTTGAATTGTTATGGGAAACATAATAGAGAATCTCAGGTGCTCGTTGTATTAAATCAGCACAGATTTCACATTGTACGGCCTTCCAGGCTATACATTTAATACTGATAAGATAAATGCAGTGTTTAGTTTCAGTAAACCTTCAAAGGAGTGTAGATTGTGGTTCTGCTTCATTTTGAGAGTCAGTCTCTAGGGCATTTGATTTTGGGCCAGTAGCAATGCTCTGTGCTTTGACTCTGTGCCAGCTACCAGAAAGACTAGGCCAATTTTTAAACTGCAACATGTTTAGCAGCATTGTTTGATCAAAGCTGAATTCTTGGTCTGATCAAGTGTGTGTTCTATCTGTATTTTGAAAAAGCATGGCAGTTTGCAATAAGTTTTAGCAGTCAGTGTGCAGAGTAATGCCCCCTTATTGTGATCATTGTTTACCTAATGTTACAGACACTGGAGAGTTGGTAGATGGTGCCCTATTTTCCCACATCTCGACTGACCAATGACAGATATAGAACACAGAATTTACAGTGCAGAAGGAGGCCATTCAGCCCATTGAGTCTGCACCGACCCTTGGAAAGAGCACCCCACCTAAGCCCACACCTCCACCCGATCCAGGTAACCCAGTAACCCCTCCTAACCTTTTTGGACACTGAGGGCAATTTAGCATGGCCAATCCACCTAACCTGCACATCTTTGGACTGTAGGAGGAAACCGGAGCACCCAGAGGAAATCCACGCAGCCACGGGGAGAATGTGCAGACTCCGCACAGACAGTGACCCAAGCCGGGAATCGAACCTGGGACCCTGGATCAGTGAAGCAACTGTGCTAACCACTGTGCTACCGTGCCACCCAAGTTATATTCTTGAAGATATATGCTTCATCAGGACAAAAAGGCCTTTTAACTCTGAATGCTGGATCAGTTAAGAATAGAAAAATGACAAGTTTTCTCATAGATTTTCAAAAACAGATAAATATATTTGCAACCACACCCACTTACACACACACAGACACAGGCGCACACAAGAAAACATTGCCTTAAAAAAATAACAAGCAGTGAAGTCTTAAAGGTCCAGAAAATCACTTTCACGCTTGCTTATCTCGAGTTGAAGTCTCCAAAACTTACAGGCCTGTGACCGCCTTTTTGGTCCACTGAGGAAACAGAGTCCAGACATTTATGGAGATGAATTTGGGGTGGTTTAGTGTTTGTAGTAGCAGATCTCTCTGGCTTCCCTCCAGTTGATGTGCAGCTGAACCCATCACAAAAACCTGGTTTGGCTCATCAAACAGATAGGTAAAATTCAGCCCACATTTTCTGCCTGCTGATGGATCTTTGGCAGGATTCTGTTCCTTTGCTGGTCTGATACCTTCTCTCTTTCATGTCATACCCAGTAAAGAAATATCGTAATCCTAGCTTTTCTTTTAGAATAACATTATGTGCTGCAAAAGTTGGCTTATGGAGGTCAGGTGACCTGACCTGTGTATTCAAACACTGACTAACAGTCTGGTCGTGCCCCAAAGACAGATGAACAGGAATTCCCAAACTAAAAGATGTTAATTATACATAGCCTAGAGACCATTACAAAACATTTCTGAATTGTATGACTGGTTTTAAAACAAAGATGGTGATTGACTTAACCCTGTCAGAATAAATGCCTTCAAACCGTCATGTTTCAATATATTGTGGACTTTTAGTCATTGCTTTGTATGTTTAAAAACCGCAAAAGCTGCTTGAGGATTGAAAAATTCTCTTTGTCTCAAGGGGGAATAAAAGGAACTTTGCAAATTGACGTTAGCTAAATGCTTTTCCAAAAATAATTCAAAACAATTGTGGTGATCCAACCACTGTATATGTGTGTGCTTGCAGTAGGGGGATGTATGGCCGTACCTGTATTACAGGTTTCTCCGATAAGGCCCTGCCGGCTAGCTCCGCCCACAGGGAGCTGTATAAATATTTGTAAGTTTCACTGAGATGCCATTCTACAGCTGCCGCCGGAGGAATAGCATCTCACTGTAATAAAGCCTCTCTTGTACATCACTCGAGTCTTTGTGTACAATTGTTAGCGCCACAATTTATTGCTGTGAGATTTTCCTTACACCATGGACATCAGGATCAAACCTGACCACCTGCAGCTGGATCCGCAGTCGCCCCACGCCAGGAAAGACTTTGTTCACTGGCTTGAGGTTTTCAAGGCCTACATCACTTCAGCGGACCCTCCACCTTCGGAGGCTCAGAAACGACAGCTTCTTTACTCAAGACTCAGCTCCAGTGTGTTTCCGCTAATTCGAGACGCGCCTGACTACGCCCGGGCCATGGAACTGCTCAAAGTGAACTACGCACAGTCGACGAACATCCTGTTTGCGAGACATCTACTCTCTACTCGCGTCCAACAGCCAGGTGAGTCGATTGAGGACTTTTGGAGGGCCCTTATACCTCTAGTACGAGACTGCGACTGCCAGGCTCTCACGGCCACAGAACATTCAGATTTACTCATGCAGGATGCCTTTGTTAAGGGCATTGCATCGGACCCCATCCAGCAACGACTGCTGGAAGGGGCCGCTCTCGTGGCTACAAAGACTCTGGCGCTATCAATGACGACCGCCTCCCGTAATGTGCGACCCTACCCCACTGGCCATTCGGTCCACCCGTCCTACCCCTCGTGGACCCCGCAACCGGCCCCCCCGGCCCACCCGTCCTACCCCCGTGGACCCCACCACCGGCCCCCCCAGCAACCGCCCCCGCGCACTACACCTGCGCTGCTCGCCGCGCCGCGCACCCTGGGGGTCCCCGCTGTTACTTCTGCGGTCAGCAGAAGCATCCCCGCCAGCGCTGCCCAGCCCGCACCACGACCTGCAAAGCTTGTGGCAAGAAAGGCCACTTTGCAGCGGTGTGCCAGTCCCGACCGGTTGCCGCAATCGCGCCCGTAACCCCCCCCCTCGCCTCAGCCGATTGCGATCGCACAATGGGCCCTGCTGGCCCCGGATCACTGCCGCTACTCGTCGGACTCGTCAGACTCGTCGGCCGATCGCCCGCTACTCACCTCCGTGACGCTCGACCAGTCCTGTCCTCGCAACCTGGCACCCTCTTCCACGACGGTGTTCGTCAACGGCCACGTGACCTCCTGCCTCATCGACTCTGGCAGCACCGAGAGCTTCATTCACCCAGACACGGTAAGGCGCTATTCCCTTGCGGTCCATCCGCCAACCAGCAGATCTCCCTAGCCTCAGGTTCCCACTCTGTCCCGATCCGGGGCTTCTGCCTGGTTAAACTCACTGTACAGGGCGTGGAATTCAACTGTTTCCGCCTGTACATTCTCCCCAACCTCTGCGCGTCACTCTTACTAGGCCTGGATTTTCAATGCAACCTCCAGAGCCTTACCCTCAAATTCGGCGGACCCCTACCTCCCCTCACCATTTGCGGCCTTGCAACCCTCAAGGTTGAGCCTCCCTCCCTCTTTTCCAATCTGACCGCAGATTGCAAGCCCGTCGCGACTAGGAGCAGATGGTACAGCACCCAGGACAAGGCCTTCATCAGGTCCGAAGTCCAGCGGCTGATTCGGGAGGGTATTATTGAGGCCAGCAACAGTCCTTGGCGAGCCCAGGTGGTAGTGGTTAAAACTGGGGAGATACACAGGATGGTCGTGGACTACAGTCAGTTTTTCAACGAGAAATGGACAGAATGGTTGACCGGTACGAACTGCGGGCCACGTTTCCGTACTTAGACAATGTCACCATCTGCGGCCATGACCAGCAGGGCCATGACCAGCAGGACCATGACGCCAACCTTGCTAAATTTCTCCACTCCGCATCTCTCCTTAACCTCACGTATAACAAGAAGTGTGTGTTCCGCACAGGCCGTTTGGCCATCCACAGCTACGTTGTCCAAAATGGACTACTGGGGCCCGATCCCGACCGCATGCGCCCCTTCACGGAGCTTCCCCTCCCCCACTGCTCCAAGGCTCTCAAACGATGCCTGGGGTTCTTTTCTTCCTACGCCCAGTGGGTCCCACAATACGCGGACAAGGCCCGCTCACTAATCCAGCCCACACAATTTCCCCTCACGGCCGAGGCACAACAGGTCTTCGCTCGTATTCGCGCTGACATAGCCAAGGCCGGGATGCACGCAGTAGACGAGACACTGCCCTTCCAAGTAGAGAGCGACGCTTCAGATGCCGCCCTTGCCACCACGCTGAACCAGGCAGGCAGACCCGTGGCATTCTTTTCCCGCACCCTCCATGCCTCCGAAATTCGACATACGTCTGTTGAAAAGGAGGCCCAGGCAATCGTTGAAGCGGTGCGGCATTGGAGGCATTACCTGGCCAGCAGGAGATTCACTCTCCTCACTGACCAACGGTCGGTAGCCTTCATGTTCAACAACACGCAGTGGGGCAAGATCAAAAATGATAAAATCTTGCGGTGGAGGATCGAGCTCTCCACCTATAACTACGAGATCTTGTATCGCCCCGGCAAGCTCAACGAGCCCCCAGACGCCCTCTCCTGAGGTACATGTGCCAGCGCACAAGTGAACCAGTTCCGTGTCTTACACGAGAGCCTTTGCCATCCGGGGTCACTCGCTTGTACCATCTGGTCAAAGCCCGCAATCTGCCCTACTCCGTCGAGGAAGTACGGACAGTCACCAGACACTGCCAGGTCTGTGTGGAGTGCAAGCCGCACTTCTACCGGCCAGACCGCGCGCACCTGGTGAAAGCGTCCCGCCCCTTTGAACGCCTCAGCATAGATTTCAAAGGGCCCCTCCCCTCCACCGACCGAAACACCTACATCCTTAGTGTGGTCGATGAACTCTCTAGGTTCTCCTTCGCCATCCCATGTCTGGATATGACGTCTGCCACCATCATCAATGCAATTGATTCCATATTTGTTCTGTTCGGTTTCCCCGGCTATATCCACGGTGACAGGGGATCCTCATTTATGAGCGATGAGCTGCGTCAGTTCCTGCTCAGCAAGGGTATCGCCTCCAGCAGGACGACCAGCTACAACCCCCGGGGAAACGGGCAGGTAGAAAAGGAGAACGGGACGGTATGGAGGGTCATCCAGTTGGCCCTACGGTCCAGGAACCTCCTAGCCGCTCGCTGGCAGGCTGTGCACCGCGACTAACCACACACCCCATGAACGCGTTTTTGCCTTCCCTAGGAAGTCTACTTCTGGGGTGTCGCTCCCAACTTGTCTCACGACTCCGGGCCCAGTCCTTCTTCGTATGCATGTCAGGCACCACAAGGCGGAACCCCTGGTGGACAAAGTACGCCTGCTCCACGCGAACTCCCAGTATGCCCACGTGGAGTTTCCTGACGGCCGCTCAGGGACCTGGCTCCCTCGGGTGCCGATCCCACGCCCATGCCCCTCCCCCCCCCCCCCCCCCGCGCCATCCTCCTTTTCCCCGGCGCCCCCCTATTCGTCCCCACCAGGTCCAACCCTCTTTCCCCTGCCCACGCTGGAGGACATGGAAGATTTCGGCTCGCTCCTGGAGTCATCCCGCCACTGGCCAGCACCAACACCGCCAGCACCTGCACCGTCGTCACCAACGCCGCCTGTGCCGACGTCGCCACCACAGCTACGTCGCTCGCAACGGAACGTTCGACCGCCAATCCGACTCAACCTGTGACCGGATTGCCTGATGGACTCTTAGTTGTCTTTTGTTTTACCCTTTTGTACATAGATCACTTTATGTATATAGTTCCACGTCACCCCCGCCGGACGCATTTTTACAGGGGGTGAATGTGGTGATCCAACCACTGTATATGTGTGCGCTTGCAGTAGGGGGATGTATGGCCGTACCTGTATTACAGGTTTCTCTGGTAAGCCCCTGCCGGCTAGCTCCGCCCACAGGGAACTGTATAAATATTCGTAAATTTCACAGAGATGCCATTCTACAGCTGCCGCCGGAGGAATAGCATCTCACTGTAACAAAGCCTCTCTTGTACATCACTCGAGTCTTTGTGTGCAATTGTTAGCACCACAACAATAATTCCAAACTGAATGGGTCATTCAGGTACAAGTACACTAGCTGTCTCAAACTCTTAAGGTAGGAAAATCATCACATTGGATGCATCATTGACCAAGACATTGACATTGTTTGGAAAATGACTTTGGACTTGTAACAATCACCCTGGGGGTAAGAAAACACTCACCTCCACATATACAAAACACACTGGTCATGGGAAGTAAGAAAACACATAGGCTGGGATTTACCACTCCCGTTCCGGCAGGCGTGTTTGAAGGGATGACTGCAAAGTATCAAGAGAAGGCCCTAGATGCATTTCCCGGTGGCATAAGCCCAAGACCCAGTCATCTCCAATCAATGCATTCCCCGCTACCCAATGTTAACAATGTCATTATAATAAGTTTGTATCTTATTATAGTACCCACATGTTGGAAACATTCCCCAAATCAAATTTAAATCCCACCTCAGCATGCATTCAGAACAGCGTGATGTGGAAAATTGCCGAGGTGTGTACTGTACACAAGAAATAGGACAAATCCAGCCGAACCAATTCCCACCCCATCAGTCTTCTCTCTGTCATCACAGAGTTATGGAAGGAGTCTTCAACAGTGTTATCAACTGGCACTTCCTCAGAAGTAACCTGCTCACAAATGCTCATTTTGGGTTCCACCAGGATCACTCAGCTCCTGTGGCTACCAGAGCAGTTCAAAAGCTAGAAATCCTATGGCAAGGAACTAACGCCCTGACCCCCAAAGCCTTTCCACCATCTACAAGGCATTACAGCATTGGTTCAAACGTGAATAAAAGAGCTGAAAGTCAGAGGTGAGGTGAGAGTGACTGCCCTTCACATCAAGGCAGCATTTGTCGAGTATGGCAGTGAGAAAAACAGGAATAAATGGGAATCAGGGGGAAAGCACTCCACTGGCTAGAGCAGGGGTGGGCAAACTTTTGCGTGCAAGGGCCGCATTCAGAAATTCACAATTCACAAAGGGCCGCATAGTATATTAAGTAAAATAATTACTTCACCCGGTTATGATTCTGGGCGCCTCATATAGAACATAGAACAGTACAGCACAGAACAGGCCTTTCGGCCCTCGACGTTGTGCCAAGCAATGATCACCCTACTCAAGTCAACGTATCCACCCTATACCAGTAAGTAACCCAACAGCCCCGCCCACCCATTAACCTTTAAAAAAAAATTTAAAAAAAAAAAAAAAAATTTTTTTAAAAAAATTTTTTTTTTTTTTTTTTAATGACTTGGTGGGCCGCAGAAATACCTTTGGCGGGCCGCATGCGGCCCGCGGGCCGTAGTTTGCCCACCCCTGGGCTAGAGTCATACCTTTTTAATAGAATCATAGAATTTACAGTGCAGAAGTCAGCCATTTGGCCCATTGAGTGTACACCGGCCGTTGAAAGAGCACCCTACTAAACCCACACCTCCACCCTATGCCTGTAATCCAGCAACTCCACATAACGTTTGAACATGACAGGGCAATTTAGCGTGACCAATCCACCGAACAATGCACATCTTTGGACTGAGGGAGGAAACTGGAGGACCCGGAACCCACGCAGACACGGGGAGAACGTGAAGACTCCACATAGACAGTGACCCAAGCCGTGAATCGAACCCAGGTCCCTGGAGCTGTGAAGCAACAGTGCTAACCATTGTGCTACTACCATGCCACCCATTCAGTTCTTTAAAAATTAATTTTACGGGATGTGGGCGTTGCTGGTTAAACCAGCATTTATTGCCCATCCCTAGTTGCCCTTCAGAAGGTGGTGATGAGCATCCTTCTTGAACCGCTGCAGTGCTCGAGGTTTAGGTACACGCATAGCGCTGTGTGGACGTTCAGAGACTATTTCCTCGGGTGGATGTAGCTGTTACAAGGGGGCATAACTATAAGATTCAGGGTGGGAGATATAGGAGGGATGTCCCAGGTAGATTCTTTACTCAGAGAGTGGTTAGGGTGTGGAATGGACTGCCTGCTGTGATAGTGGAGTCGGACACGTTAGGAACTTTCAAGCGGTTATTGGATCGGCACCTAGCACACCAGAATGACAGGGAGTGGGATAGCTTGATCTTGATTTCGGACAATGCTCGGCACAACATCGAGGGCCGAAGGGTTTGTTCTGTGCTGTACTGTTCTATGTTCTATGTTCTATGGAGGGAGTTCCAGGATGTTGCCCCAGCAACAGTGAGGGTGGTGAGTAACTTGGAGGGAAACCTCTAGGTGGTGGGGTTCATGGGTTTGGAAGGTGCTGTCTGAGGAACCTTGGTGAGCTACTGCAGTGCATCTTGTAGATGCTATACATGGTTGCCACTGTTCATCGGTGGTGGAGGGTTTGAATATTTGTGGAAGGGGGAGCAATTCAGTGGGCTGCTTTGTCCTAGATGTTGTCAAGCTTCTTGAATGTTGTTGGAGGTGTACATATCCAGGCAAGTGGAGGGTATTCTATTACGGTCCTGACTTGGCCTTGTAGGTGGTACAGGCTTTGGGGGGGGTCAGGAGGTGACTAACTCGCCCTAGGATTCCTAGCCTTTAACCTGCCCTAGTAGCCACAGTATTAATGTGGCTCGTCTAGTTCAGTTTCTGATCAACGGTAATACCCAGGATGTTGACTGTGGGGGATTCAGCGATGGTAATGCCATTGAATGTCAAGGGACGGTGGTTAGATCCTCTCAAAAAGGAAATGGTCATTGCCTGGCACTTGTGTGGCGCAAATGTAACTTGCCACTTGTCAGCCCAAGCCTGGATATTGTCCAGGTCTTGCTGCATTTGGACATGGACTGCTTATTATCTGAGGAGGCGCAAATGGTGCTGAACATTGTGCAGTCATTCGCAAACATCCCCCCTTCTGACCTTATGATGGAAGGGAGGTGATTGATGAAGCAGCTGAAGATGTTTGGGCCTGGGACACTATCCTGAGGAACTCCTGCAGTGATGTTCTGGAGCTGAGATGATTACCTTCAACCACCACAACCATCTTCCTTTGTGCCATGAATTAAACAACTCACTGGAGGAGGAGGCTCCACAAATATCCCCATCCTCAATGTTGGAGGTACCCTGCACATATGTGCAAAACACAAGGCTGAGGCATTCGCAACAATCTTCAGCCAGAAGTGCCTACCTCTTGTACGCAGACTTCAAAATCAACCAAGTGTTATGGGACTGCAGACTCATTGAGCGACTGGGCTGATTTGGGAATCCTCTAGCAACAGGTGGGCATGGATAATTAACTAAGGATAGCTCCTGGATCACCCAGCAATATAATTTTATGTGCATGGAACATTAACCCTCATGGTCCAAATAAAGCGCTCAGTCTAGCAGGGCAGGTTAGATTAATGCCAGCACTCGTGTTGAGAGCACAGGATGCAATTGAGTGGCCAAAGCTGCTGACCACTCTGCCATGTGGTGCGGGGCCAACGGTGGCGTTTTTATCAGCCATTAAATGAGCTAAAAACTGGGCAATTATTTGGCGACCAGGACTCTCTGGAAACTTCCTATCCCTTTCAGAATGCTAACTCTGTACAGCTGACCTTTCAAATATAGCTCCTGGATTACTGAAGCTCTCAGGTCATGGCAGGGTCAGTGCTTTGGAGGCCAATCCACCAGCAATCTGAAGTTAAACCTGTGTCTGCTCACTTTTTGTGCTAGGTGCCTCACAACACATTGGAAAAACCTGCCATTGACGTCAGCGGGTCCAACATTGCTTTCTCTGCCCTGACATCAATTACCAATTGCCAGTTTTTGAGATGATTCCACCCATAAATTCTGTCTGTGACAAAAAAATAAACATAGACATGGCTAATCAACCGAAGACAACCATTATATTTGGAAAATAAACTGTGAGAAGGCACATGGATAGGCAGCCATGTTTGTCTCCTTTTAATCATAGAATCGTTACAGTGCAGAAAAGGCCACTCAGCCCATCGAGTCTGCACCAGCTCTCCAAAAGAACACTCGACCAAGGTCCACTCCCCCGCCCTATCCCTGCAACCTAACCTACACACCTTTGGACATGAAGGGGAGGTTTTGTCTGACCAATTAACCTAACCAGCACATCTTACCTGCACATCTTTAGCGTGTGGGAGGAAACTGGAGCACCCAGAGGGAACCCACACAGAGAATGTTCAAACTTCACTAGCTTTCACCCAAGGTTGGAATTGAACCCAGGTCCCTGGCACTGTGAGGCAGCAGTGCTGATCATTATGCCACCGTGCCAACTAAAGATGGCTGATGATGTAAACTCAGACACTGGCAGAATTGCTGACCCAGTTTCCAGACACGGATACTTCTAAATGTCTTGTCTTTTTATTATAGTGCAGTGGAATATTATTTTTCCTGTTAGTTTCTTGCAAAATACAAATCCAAATCCTCCATTTTCATTTTGACAATGGATGTTGCCATGGAGACAGCAATCCGTGCACATAGACCAAAGTACCACATCAAATTTGGTTATAAAACCTAGTGGCATCTTAAAGTTACAACATTAATCAATACCTGCCTATACTACAAAGACATCATTGCATTATCTGATTTGATCAGCCCATTTCAACAGAACAATGGCATTCTGGGCTCTCAGCCAAGCTTCATTATCCATTCTTGGTTGAACCCAGGAGTCTATTGCTCTGTTAAAATAGTTGAGCCCAGGGAAAACATTGCTTGATTTAAATCCCAGGCTCTCTGACCACTGCTGTGAAGTGCACATTGTTTATTTACACAAGGATAAAAGCTTTCAAGTGCTTACAGTTTCTGAGGGAGTGTGAAGTCACATTGAGTGGGGGTGAGAGGGTGGGACAAGTGAGGACTGGAGGATCTTTTTGTTTTTATTTTAACTGGGATTATATCCCACAGCACAAAGGCATCTGGGTAGGCCTTTGAGCAGCCTGCCTCAGCACCTGGCAGCCCCTGTGGCTACCTCTTACCTCTCTCCCAGGTAAATTGGCCTGACTGCAGCCTGCAACTGCCCCTTGCCAATAAAGATCCCACATTTGTAGACACTTTCTCCTGAGGCGAGTGTGCCAAACCGGGAATTTTCCCAATTCCAACTATGCGCTTTGATTCAAATTTTAGATTTAGATTTATTGTTACGGGTGCCGAGGTACAATGAAAAGTATTCTTCTGCATGCAGTCCAGACAGATCGTTCTGTACATGAAAAACATAGGATATACAGTAAATACACAACGTAAATACATAGACTTAGACATCGGGCGAAGCATACAGAGTATAGTGCTACCACAGTAAGGAAGATGCGTAGAGAAATCAGTTCAGTGCATAAGTGGGCCATTCAGGAGTCTGGTAACAGCAGGGAAGAAGCTGTTTTTGAATCTGTCAGTGCGCATTCTCAGACTTTTGTATCCTCTGTGAGAGAGGGTGGAAGAGAGAATAACCCGGGTGGGAGGGGTCTTTAGTTATGCTGCCTGCTTTCCCAAGGCAGCAGGAGGTGTAGACAGAGTCAATGGTTTGTGTGATGGACTGGGCTGTGTTCATGACTATCTATAGTTTCTTACCGTCTTGTTCCGAACAGTTGCCATACCAAGCTGGGATACAGCCAGACAGGATGCTTTCTATGGTGCATCTATAAAAATTGGTAAGAGTCAATGTGGACATGCCGAATTTCCTTAGTTTTCTGAGGAAATATAGGCGCTGTTGTGCTTTCTTGGTCATGCTGTCGATGTGGATGGACCAAGACAGATTGTTGGTGATGTGCACACCTAGGAATTTGAAGCTGTCAACCATCTCCAGCTCGGCACCATTGATACATACAGGGGTTTGTACGATACTTTGCTTCCTGAAATTAATGATCAGCTCACAGTGAGCAGTCAGTGGAGTACGCAGACACATTGCTGCCTGGCAGGCTGCAGCAATGGTAGTCCAACCCAAACTCATGGCCCACCTCCTGACTGCTACTCCCCCGGCCCTGGCAGGAGCCCCCCGGCCAGCGGCGAAACTGTCAGCACACTAGCGATGTTGGACACTTTTCGTACCCCCGCTCTCTCCCTCAGCAACCACGGCGCCTGTTTCCTGATTTTAAATACCACAAGTGAACATCTCCATCGGTAAATCCTCTGCCAGGAGCATCATGGGAGGGCCTGGAAATTGCTGGGTCTGGCCCATTAATGACATTCCAACGGAGCTTACTGTACAACTTGCATGGCAACAACGGCGTGTGGCGTGAAACACATTCACGCTGCTGTCGAGGCACCGGAGCCTAGCATTACGCCAGGCTCCCTGTGCTGGCCTTGATTTTTGGCTGGCTAGTGATTCTCTGCCCAATCACGTTTCCCGACTTCGGCGTTGCTGGACGGAGAATCCAGCTCGCTGTACCTGTGTAGAGAAGAAACAAGTCAAAATTTCAGACCTGTCATTTTGTCAAAAAGCCCATTCCCAGGACAATGCTTGAAGCAGCAATCCTCTCCACAGATGCGGTGTCTGTTGTATTTGTTGTCTCTTGTATTTTTGGTTTTAGTTAATGTCTACAGTCTGAAGTGCAAATGTTAAACAAGACACTCTCTTGAAGTAAATATCTTATTCATGCAGGCCAGCAGCGCGGGTTCAATTCCTGTATCAGCCTCCCCGAACAGGCGCTGGAATGTGGCGACTAGGAGCTTTTCACAGTACCTTCATTTGAAGCCTACTTGTGACAATAAGTGATTTTCATTTCATTTCATGAAGAGAAAACAATGACATTTTTAGGATCTGTAACTTTGCAAATGTAGCAGAATGGTTGCCGCACACCGTCACTCCTTTAAAAGTGGAAAAGGTGCAGTTAATTAACTTGTGTTCAGCCATAGACCACCAATGTTAAATACTGTCTCTAAATACACAGGCATTGTAATTAATAACATGTCACCTCTTACTTGAGGAATGTTCTTACATGTTCCCACGTTTCTTGAACCTGCTCAATACATAGGATGGTTCTTGAATTATCAACCTTCCGGCACAGCCACACTTGCTCATCTAAAATGTCAAATACTGCTGAGAAATTTTAGAGAATGTTCTCAAACACAATTATTTTAACTCTTTGTGCACCAACTTCCTATTTTTTTTTCACTTTAAATCTCTAAAACAATGACCACTTTTTTTTACATTGAATAATTCAATATAAAGTTGTCTCATTAAGGAATCCTCTAAATGTTGGGATGCTAGTATTTTAATAAATCTTTCACAGAGCTGCAAAGAAATGAGGTATCCCTTCTGCACTGAGGGATTCTATGGATTCTATAGAATTAAACTCACCAGCGTGGCTGAGGTGGTATATAACATCTGCTGCAAAGTGTATTGCATATCAAAAATCAATTGAAAATTACCATCCCTCACTATTTTCCTAACAAACAGCTAATTAACTCATTTCCCAAAAGTATATTGTGGCCTCCCATGATGGATCAGTTGGTGCATCTGCTACTCAGCATGTAACTGAGCAGTGCGATGCAAGCTTCAATTCAAAGTTATCTCAAAATGTCTTGGCTACAAATGAGAGAATGCTTAACTTGGCTTCTATACTTGACTGCCAGTCAAATAAAGCTTGAAAATTCTTGACGGGTGCATGCTAAGTTAGCGGATCTCAGCTGGGTTACTGGTAGGAGTATTATAATTGGAATAAGGAGGGGAACATCAGCCAGGTCCTTATCACTATCCAGTGATCCCTGCTGGGAAATGTGTATGTGATTGCTGTGGGTTAGGACATGTTCAGGCTTGGTTGTAATTGGGAAATTTAGATGTGACTTTCCAACCATTTACGTTAATAGTCGGAAAATTCTGCCCAGCCTGTGACACTCACTATCTACGTTTGTGCAAGAAGAATCTAATGGGGTTCTGCTCTTGATTGCTATTGAATGACTCTTATTGAAAATCCGTATGTGGATAATGGATCAAATCAGGATTGGCCGTGATGTGCAAGTCTTTGTGAACCTGGGACGACTGTAAAACAGCCAGAATCTGACCAGTAATACTAGGCATGATGTTGGTGGGCTGGAGCACAATCAATCTTACACCATTGCTTAAAATGGGAAAAATGGATAGACTGAGTAAATACAGGTCAATCAGCTGAACATAGACTATGGGGAAATTACTGGAAAGAATTCTGAGGGAAATTTTCTTTTCAATAGACATTTATTAATCAAACGTAGTCAGCAGTGATTTTTAAAAATATTTTTTTCAGGCATTTGTACAAACAAACAACAAACACACCACATAAAAGCAGAGGTGAATTTGTACAACATAATAAATAACCAACACCCAGGGCCGCGATTCTCCCATGTCGTGCCGTATGGGAGAATCGGCGTTCGCTCCATTTTTTACCGTGGCGCCGGTTAAAGCCGGCAGGCGATTCTCCGAGGAGCGGAGAATCAGCGCCATTTGCGTCGGCGCGGCGCCAATCGCGGGCTGCTGTCCGCAGCCAGGCCGCCAATTCTCCAGCCTTGATGGGCCGGGCGGCCATGCAGCAATGGCAAAAGTCCCGCTGGCGCTGTTCACACCTGGTTGCTGCCAGCGGGAACTCTGCGCGAAGGGTCGGGGGCGGCCTGTGGGGCGGGAAAAGTCCTCCATCACCAGGGGAGTGGGGGGCCTCCGATGGGGTCTGGCCCACAATCGGTGCCCACGATTGGCAGGCTGGCTTCTCCAGCCCCGGCCCTATTTTATTACACTGCCGGCCCCTGAACCCCCATGCCATGTTGCGTCGGGGCTGGCATGCTGAGGAAGTCCCCCGTGCTTCCCGGGTTGGCGTGGCACCCATTTCGCACTGGGAAGGGAAGCTGGAGCGGCGTGAACTGCTCCAGCGCCATGCTGGCCCCCTGTGGTCCCTGTGGCGTCCACGACGACGTGAGCACTCTGTCTCCATTTCGGAGAATCGCGCCCCCAATCTCCCGCCCTACCCCTCCTCCCGTCCTGCCTTCCCCATTTTATCCGCCTTATTCACCCCCTTCCCCTCTGCTGACACCTTAATCCTCCTTAAAGAAGTCAATGAATAACTTCCATGTCCGAGCGAACCCATTCACCAACCCCCTCAAGACGAGCTTGACCTTCTCCAACCTCAGGAATTCTGCCAGGTCACACACTCACACCGCTGCTTTCGGCAGCTCCGAATCGCTCCACCCAAGCAAAATCCGTCTCTGGCAATCAGGGAGGCAAAGACCAAGACATCGGCCTCTCTCCCTCCCTGGACTCCCGGTCTTCCAACACCCCAAATGTCACTACCTCTGGATTCGGGACCACCTTCACCCCAATACCTTGGATATCACATCCGCAAACCCCTGCCAGAACCCCTTCTGTTTCGGACATGCTCAAAACATGTGACATGATTCCCGGGCCTCCCCGCGTACCGTTCAGACCTGTCCTCTACTCCCTCAAAGAACCTCCTCATCCTCGCCACCGTCTTATGCGCCCTTTGGACTTCTTTAAACTGAAGAAGACTGAGTGTCGCACATGACGAGACACATTCACCCTCCGCAGAGTCTCTTCCCACGTCCCAGCCTCAACTTACCCCCCAGCTCCTCCTCCCATTTCCGCTTAATGTCTCACATCGGAGCTCCCTACCAGTCCAACAGCTCCTTGTAGATCTCGGACACCTTCCCCTCCCCTACCTCCTCCCTTGACAATATCTTATTTTGCAGCCCCAAGGATGGCAACCCAGGAAAGGATGGCACCTGACGAAGTCCCGGACCTGAAAGGACCTAAAGCCATTACCCCTTGCTCATATTCCTCCTCAAGGTGCTCTAATTTCGTATAGCTGATCCCTACGAACAGGTCCCCGAGTCGTTCAATCCCTGCCTGCTGCCACCCCCTAAACCTCGCAACCAGCCCCTCCGGTGCAAACCTATGATTATCACAGATCGGGGCCTACACCGAGGCACCCTCCAGTCTCAAATGCTACCTCCATCGCCCCCATACCCACAAGGCCGACACCACCACTGGGCACTTGGCCAGCGAGAGTGGCAGAGGCGCTGTCAACCATGCCCTTAAGCTCATTCCCTTACAAGAAGCTGCCTCCATGCCCTCATGCCGACTCCTTCCCCACTTCCCATTTCCTGACCACAGCAATATTTGCCGCCTCATAGTAATTCATTATATTCGGCAACACCAACACCCCCCTCCCCCCAACTCCCCTCCCGCCCCTCCCCTTTGCTCCAAAAATATCCTCTTGTCTCGCCCATACAAACCCCAAGATCAGCATGTTATCCTTCTTTTTTTTTATAAATTTAGATTACCCAATTATTTTTTCCAATTAAGGGGCAATTTAGCATGGCCAATCCACCTACTCTGCACATTTTTGGGTTGTGGGGGCGAAACCCACGCAGACACGGGGAGAATGTGCAAACTCCACACGGACAGTGACCCAGAGCTGGGATCGAACCTGGGACCTCAGCGCCGTGAGGCGGTTGTGCTAACCACTAGGCCACCGTGCTGCCCATGTTATCCTTCTTAAAGAATGACTTTGGGACAAAGATCGGGAGATTCTGAAATATAAACAGGAACCTTGGCAGCACCGTGATCTTCACTGTCTGAACCCGTCCTGCCAAAGACAGTGGCATCACGTCCCACCTCTTAAAATCCCCCTTCATCTGCTCCACCAACTGAGTCAAATTTAACTTATGTAACTGCGCCCAACTCCACGTCATCTGGATGCCCAAGTATCTGAAACTCGCCCCCACCACCCACCACCTTAAACAGCAGCTCCCCAACCTCCTCTCCTGGCCTCTGGTCTCAATCGGGAACACCTCTCTCTTTCCCATGTTTAGCTTGTACACCGAGAACCGACCAAAATCCTCCAGAATTCCCACATTGATGCCAATGCCCTCCAATGGGTCCAAAATATATAACAACATGTCGTCCACGTACAAGGAAACTCTGTGCTCAACGCCCCACCACCCACCCCCACCCCGCACAATCCCTTCCCAATCTCTTGATGCTCTAAGCATCATTACCAAGGCAAAAAGCAACAGGAAGAGTGGGCACCCCCGCCTTGTCCCACGGTGCAACCCGAAATATATCGAGCTCACCCGGTTCGTCCACAGACTAGCAACAGGTGCCTTGTACAGCAACCGGACTCAGTCCACAAACCCCAGCCCAAACCCAAACCGGCCCAGCACCTCCCACAGATATTCCCACACCACCCAGATGAAAGCCTTCTCCCCGTCCATTGCCACTGCTTCTTCCACTTCCTACTCCTCTTGGAGCATCATAATCACATTAAGCAACCTCCTCACATTTTGCCAACAACTGTCCCCCTTTCACAAACCTCATTTGGTCTTCACCTATCACCCCCAGGTCCTTAATTTGCAAAGCCAACACCTTCGGCAACAACATAGCATTCACATTCAGCAGCGATATTGGACAGTACGATTCCCACTGCTCCAGATTCTTATCTTTTTTCAGTATCAAGGAAATGAATGCCTTTAATAATGTAGGAGGAGTTCCACTCTCTCCCTAACCTCATTATGTGCCCTCACCGGCAACGATCCAAGGTTCCACACCCCCAGACTTTTTATAAAACTCCAACAGGAACCCATCCGGGCCTGGGGCCTTCTCTGCCTGCATCACCCCTATGCTGTTATCACCTCCCTCAACCCAATAGGGCCCCCAAACCTTGCACCAACTCCTCGTCCGCCCTGGGAAACTCCAACCTGTCCAGGAACTGCTGCATTCCCGCATTCCCACCCCCGCCCTCCCCCCACGCCCAGGACACCAATTCATACAACCTTCTGTAAAATTCGGCAAAAACCCTATTCATCCCCACCGGGTCCAGCACTACCCTTCCTGTCCCATCCTTCACTCTATCAACCTGCCTTGCCACCTCCTATAGAATCATAGAATTTACAGTGTAGAAGGAGTCCATTTGGCCCATCGAGTCTGCACCGGCTCTTGGAAAGAGCACCCCTCTTAACCTCTCCCCTCCGCCCTATCCCCGTAACCCAGTAACCCCACCTCACCTTTTTGGACACTAAGGGCAATTGATCAAAGCCAATCCGCTTAACCTGCACATCTTTGGACTGTGGGAGGAAACCGGAGCACTTGGACGAAACCCATGCAGACACGGGGAGGACGCACATACAGTGACCCAAGCAGGGAATCGAACCTGGGACCTTGGAGCTGTGAAGCAACTATGCTAACCTCTGTGCTACCGTGCTGCCCCTCTCTCCTTAGCCTTCTCCCCATACTCGTGTATTGCCCCCTGATCCTCCATAACTGCCCTCCCGCTTTTCCCATGGACACCAATCCAAACTCCATCTGGAGTCTTTGCCTCTCCCTCAACAACTCTGCCTCCTGTCCATCCTCAAAATCTCTTCCACCATCCTTGCCACCTCTGCACATTCTGCCTTCTCCCTATGCGCCCGAATCGAAATACACTCCCCCTTCGAACCACCACCTAGAGTGCTTCCCACAGCATGCCGGCCATGACCACCCCATGTCGTTCAGCTCCACGTATCCCCAGATGACGGCCCTCACCCACTCGCACACCTTCTCATTTCCAGTCTCCACTGCAACCACTGGACCTCTCCCCCAGTCCACTTGCAAATTCATCCAGTGCAGTGCGTGGTCTGAGACACAATCGCTGAATACTCTGAGTTGACCACCTCCGCCAACAATGCCTTGTCCACCACAAAAAAGTCAGTCCGGAAGTATACCCTGCACACATGGGAAAAATAGGAAAATTCCTTTGCTCTTGGCCTCCCAAACCTCCACCACCCATTCCCCACCCCCCGCCCATAAACCAGTTCAGCTCCTTCGCCACCGCTGGCACTTTCCCCAACCTCGGGCTCGACCGGTCCAAACTTGGCTCAATGACCATTAAAATCCCCTCCCATGATCAACCGGTTCGAGTCCAGGTCAGGAATCTTCCAGAATCTTTCTCATAAACATCACATCATCCCAGTTTGGGGCATAAACATTTACCAGGACTACCGGCACCCCTCCAGCTTCCCACTAACCATCACGAACCACCCCCCAAATCTGCCACAATGTCCCCCACCTCGAATGCCACCCGTTTATTCGGCAGCAACACCACCTCCCTTGTCTTCATGCCCAGTTCTAAGAAAACCATCTGCCTACCCATCCTTTCCTCAGCCTTATCTGATCCCCTATCTTTAAATGCAACTCTTGTAGAAAAGCCACGTCCGCCTTCAGACTCCTCAGGTGTGTGAACACAGATGACCATTTGACCGGCCCATTAAGTCCCCTCACGTTCCACGTGATCAATCTGGTCAGGGGCTGTCCTCCCCTTTCCCCTGCCGACCAACCATAATCCTTTTTTCGGCCAGCCAACAGCCCGTGTCAAGCGACCCTCCAGGTCCACCCTCGGATAACCATTGTCATCATTCCCCTTCCAGCTGTGCCAGAGCAGGTACACCCTTGCAGCCCCCCTTCCCCCCCTCCCCAAAACAAAACAACAGCTCATCCCCCTCCCTGCACCAACCACCTGACCACGCCTCACTGTGCACCCGTTAACTAGCCCGCCCAGCTAGCATGGCACCTACCCTCCCTGATTCCTCCCCCCCCCCCCCCCCCCCTCCCTCCCATCCATCCGCACTCCCTCACGAAACAAGGAAACAAAAAAACAGAAAAAGGTGCACTCTTCCTTGATGCTCCCCTGGCACCCCGCCACCAAACCCAACAAACTTTCAAAGGAGAAAATACCTCCTCAAAAGTTCAATGTTCGGGCAGCACGGTGGTGCAGTGGGTTAGCCCTGTAACCTCACGGCGCCGAGGTCCCAGGTTCGATCCCGGCTCTGGGTCACTGTCCGTGTGGAGTTTGCACATTCTCCCCGTGTTTGCGTGGGTTTCACCCCCACAACCCAAAGATGAGCAGAGTAGGTGGATTGGCCACACTATAAATTGCCCCTTAATTGGAAAAAAATAATTGGGTATTCTAAATTTAAAAAAAAAAAAGTTCAATGTTCTGGACAGCACAGTGGAGCAGTGGTTAGGATTGTTGCCACGGCGCCAAGATCCCAGGTTTGATTCCGCCTCTGGGTCACTGTCCGTGTGGAGTTTGCACATTCTCCCTGTGCTTGCGTGGGTTTCGCCCCCACAACCCAAAGATGTGCAGGGTAGATGGATTGGCCACACTAAATTGCCCCTTAATTGATAAAATAAATTGGGTAAATTAAATTTATTTCTTTAAATGTTCAATTTCCTCCTTCTCCTGCCAGTCCATTGTCCCTCAAAAACTCCATCACCTCGTCTGGCCGACCAAAATAGATTCTCGGGGCAGCACGGTGGCACAAGTGGTTAGCATGGTTGCCTCATGGCGCCGAGGTCCCAGGTTCGATCCCGGCTCTGGGTTACTGTCCGTGTGGAGTTTGCACATTCTCCCCGTGTTTGCGTGGGTTTCACCCCCACAACCCAAATGATGTGCAGGGTAGGTGGATTGGCCATGCTAAATTGCCCCTTAATTGGAAAAATTGGATACTCTAAATTTATAAGAAAAGAAGAAGAAAAAAGTATGCTCGATTTTGGAAAGTCACCCAGAGGCGGGCCGGGTACGGCGCTCCTAACTTTACCACTTCTTGAAGAGGACAGCCTTGATCTGATTAAACCCAGCCCTCCTCTTCGCTAGTTCTGCGCCCAGGTCTTGGTACACCCACAGCTCATTCACCTCGGAGGAGCACTTCCTCGTCTGCCTCGCCCACTGAAGAATCTTCTCTTTGTCAAAGAAGTGGTGCAACCGCATCACTATCGCCCTTGGCAGCTTGCCCACCTGTGGCCTCCTCATCAACGCCCTATGCGTTCGTTCGGCCTCCAGTGGCCGATCAATGCCCCCTCCCCCATCAACTTTTCCAGCATTTTGGCCAGTTACATGCTGACCTCTGCTTCTTCGACGCCATTGGACATCCCGATGATCCGCTCGTTTCGCTTTCTGCAGCGGTTCTCCAGATCCTCCACCTTTTTCTTTAGTCACTTTTGGGTTTCTCGCATCACCCCACCTCGACCACCAACGAAGAGAGCTGTTCCTCGTGCTCTCCCACCGCCTCCTCCACTTTCTGGATCGCCTGGCCCTGGGACTCCAGCCTCTGCTCCACTTTCTCAATACCCGCTTTGAGTGGCTCCACTACCTACCGTAATGGAGTCACCCATCTCCCCACCCTCTGACGCTATTCCTCCTTCATTTTTACATTCTTTCCCATCCGGTGAGTGTTCAGAATTCTGAATAATGACTCTTGATCTTGGTCTCCTTCCATCCCTGTGGTGGTAAGTCAATCATTGTTGGTTTAATTTAACCCCAATAAGCATGCTCGATACATTTAATGAGAGGGGCTCCAAAAAAGCGAGGAAACAGTTTCAAAAACAGGTAGATAGATATAGTTATTATTTCAGTAGTTGAGTATTTGGATTGGCATGTTCTAAATTTATTGACATGTCAGAATTTAAAAAAAAAACTTTTGTAAAAAACCTATTGCTTCTGCTAACATCCTTTTTGAAGAACAAAATCCCAAACAGAAAAAAGCAGAAGTTAGTTTAAAAAAGAGGAATAAGTGAAAACACAGGAAAAGACATTTCTAAAAATAGGTCTCACTTTAAAGAAGAATCAAAGGGAAGTGGAAAGAACAATGTGTTTGGAAGTCATCCGAATCATTGACTTTTACAGCCCACATGGTATAAGACGTAAAAGGAGAACTACTTAGAATTTAGTTCTTGTTAATAGTATTGAATGGCCAGAGCCTACTGCAGAGAAACATGAGATTGTATCTTCAGGTTGATATCTTGCTGGAGTCTCATAATTCATGATTGCAGTACAATCAGGGTTGAAAATGTTTTTCAGTTTTCAGAATTTTCCTGAAGAACTTTGAACTTTGGACTGTGAAACTTACACTGAAACATAGCCAGAAGATAGCCATTTAAACCTCTGAATTTAGGTTTCATAGAATTCCAGCAGTGCACAAGGAGGTTATTCGGCCCATCGAGTCTGCACCAACCCTCTGAAAGAGCACCCTACCTAGGCCCCATCCCCGTTACCCCACCTAACCTGCACATCTTTCGACACTAATGGGTAATTTAACATGGCCAACCCGGGCAGCACGGTGGCCTAGTGGTTAGCACAACCTCCTCACGGCGCTGAGGTCCCAGGTTCGATCCCGGCTCTGGGTCATTGTCCGTGTGGAGTTTGCACATTCTCCCCGTGTCTGCGTGGGTTTCGCCCCCACAACCCAAAAATGTGCAGAGTAGGTGGATTGGACACGCTAAATTGCCCCTTAATTGGAAAAAATAATTGGGTAATCTAAATTTTAAAAAAAAAACATGGCCAACCCATCTAACCTGTGCATCTTTGTACTCTGGTAAGATACCCAAGCAACCAGAGGAAACTGGGAGAACATGCAAACTCCACACTGACAGCCAACCAAGGCAAGAATTGAACAACAAGTGCTGTGATGTAGCAGTGTCAACCATCGCCTTTTGAGAGCTGATTTGTACACAATTTAATTTGATTGCTTTCTTCCCAACACCACATTCATGTGTTGTGTTCCTCTCATTATCTAATATTTTGAATGCTGTGATTTAGCATCGATCACCACACGTGGCAAAGTATTCTTCATTCCACTAACTCTTCAGATGAAAAAAAGATGCTCTAATCTCCCTCTTTAAATGCTGATTTCAACTCCCCCTTTATATATGTGTATATATATCTTCTCATATACTTGTCTGTGATTTACTGGTGAACAGAGTAATGTATTTATGGTTACCTTTACTACCCCTCTCATCATTTTGAACATTTCCATCAATTCCTTCCCAAAGTTGCTCAGTTCCAGAAAATGTCATCCTAATCATTGTAGTTTTTCCTCATAACTCTCATCCCTGTTATCATCCATGTGATTTTTCTCCAGAGCTATCATTTTTTACTGAGGAGCCAAATTTGCACACAGTGTTCTAGATGTGGTCTAACCATTGATTTTCACAGTGTCACATTGACCTCTGTGTTTGCGGATACTTCTCCTAATATAAACCCAAAGATCACATCTGCTTTCTTAATCCTTTTTTAACTTGTCCATTCTTATTTGAGGACAAAACGGAACTCTGTATCATGATCCCTTTGCTCCACCACTTTCAAATTTTTACCTTGTTTCATTTTTCCACACTTTATTGTCGTTCCCAATATGTATTCACGTTTTTCTGTATTATGCTGCTTCTGCCACTTATCTGCCAATAGTTTCCAGCATTCTTCTTGTCAGTTTGATGCTTCAGCCATTTTCATTTTGTTAATTATATCTTTGTGAAGAAACTCTCAGAGCCATTGCCTCCCAGTGTGAGAATACTGACCTTTTTACCATTTGTCCTTCAGCCTTCCATATCTATATCACTGTTTTTCTTTTAATTTAAATTTTCATAACTAATTTTTCGCCTTGCAGTTTATCAAATGCTTTTTGAAGACCATATAAATGATGGAAACCAGGTCCCGTTCCCCTTCACTGTACTTCCTGTTACTCTCCCAAAATATTAGTAAAACATAACTTACACTGCACTAAATGCTGTCTTGTTTTACACTCATCTCAGATTAAAAACAACTCCATCCACATCTTCAATGTTAATATTAGAGACTGTCAATTGCAAAATGTAAATTATATGCTAATCAAAATGAGTGCACTCTCTGTGATATTTGATCATTTACATAAAAGACGAATTGGTGTACAAAGTCCACTTCACTGCGGATCATCATTCTGACCATTTGACATTTCATCTGTTAAAAAGCTGAAAGCCATTTCAATTTATAATTGAAATCAATAAGCTGAGGGTTAAGTTATTCAACTCGTTCGTGCGAGAAAAAACATTACCTTCACATTCAATGATCTTTCACAGAAACAAAGAACAGAAATTCACTTCAAATTTTTCTTCTTTTCTTTCACTCCAATTTTTAAGTCTCCTCCCCTGTAAACACTGGCTATTGTTTAAGTTTAGTTTCAAGGGCATCGTCTCGCCTCCAATGTCTTATCCATTTTTCACTCGGTGAGGACTGGAAAGCTATTCATCTTTTCAGGGCGTCACCAGTGAACTGGCCTTCAACAAATGACCACATGTAGGTGTTTGCCATGAGGAAACATGAAACCACGGCTGCTTTTACCCCTACCTTGACTAAGAGTGCTGAACCTTGTTGAGATCAGCTAAATAGAAGCTAACTGCCGATCAACCCTGAAACATTCTTCTACTATCATCTCGAAGGACAACTTAAGGTCAGCAGAAACATGGGAACACCACCACCTACAAGTTCCCCACCAATCCACTCACCATCCCGAATTGGAAATATATCACCATTTCTTCACTGTAGCTGGGCCAAAAGCCTTCACCTCCCTCCCTAAAAGCACATGGACTGCAGTAATTCAAGAAGACAACTCACCATCACTTTCTCAAGGCAGTGAGGAATGGCGAATAAATGCTGGCATCGCCAGTGAAAAACATATCCCTTGGCTGAATTTAATAAACATGTTGAGGTAAACTGTGTTTCAGTTTCTCAGCTTCTTATATTGTCTACTTTTACTTTTTATAGAAATGTTCTGTAACTTATTTTAGACCAATTTGAGTGAAGTCAGGTTTGATCCAAATTCACATGATGTAAGAATTTACTGGGAATTTAATCAGTGAGATTTTGAAATCGTGCTTTGCTTTAAAAAAAGCAATAGATAAAGCCTTCCTTATCTCAAGCAATCTGGAGAGAGGCATATTGTTCCAGAGGGAGTGGGCTAGATTCTCCACTGGTAAGATTCTCCTTTGCACCGGAAGCTCACCCACCCTCGGGGATTTCCTGACGGCTTGGGGCTGCCCACAATGGGAAACCCCATTGGCCAGCTGGCGGAACGGAGAAGCTTGTCCAGTGAATTTAACTTCTGAACCTGCGGGGTGACATCTCTGCATATCTCCAAGGCACAAAACACAATATCTAGTGAAAAAGGCGGAGAATAGTATCAAATTTGTGACTGCTGCACCTTTCCTTTCTTTGGCACGGGATCCACTGATGCCATGGGTTTAATAGATTTTGGAATTCAAGACATACTTGCTTGCAAAAAGCATGAATTGTTAGCAGGTTGCAACAGGCATAAATGGTTAGCAGGTCGGTGCAACCAAAACATTTGGGATGCTAACCAACTAACTAATTCATGACCAACTAATTGAAAACAAAATCAATTTAACAAATTAGGGGAATGCCTATGATCATGATTTAACTTTGGAAAAAGCCACAACTTTGGCGAAAAATTGAATTATATTAAGCTCCTCATAATTGTCAAATCTAGGTGTATGTGAGGTGTTTGGTTTCCCATTACCTTCTCCTAATTGCTCAGATTCCACAAGTTTATGATCAATCCCTAAAACCTCGAAGAATGTACCCCAATAGTTTGACGAATGCTGGAGAATTATCCACTGTAATATGGGGGACAGATGGGTGGGTGGGAAGCCAGAGTGAAGGCCAGGTCAGTTGCTTTCTTTTATGGGTTTCCCATCCACCTTCAAATACTTCGGTAGGTGATTGTAAAATCCAACCGTTTATATATGCTCAGTTAACCATCCAATCAATGCCCTCCAGCTGAATGTACTTAACCTCAATTAAAACTTTTTAAAGTTTCAATCTCTGAGCCATTGTTGAAGACTGGCCAGGCGTCCATAACAACCTTGACTTCTGATTAGACATTTTATCTCAACTGGCAAATGAACATTCCTACCCCCAATGTTTGTCTATGAGTCTAACACTGCTGCTTTATTTGGGAGGAAATGCGAGATGGAACTCTCCCTCAAAATCTGTCCAAATTGCCTTTTCACCCACATTCTTATTCCCTCCTTTCCACTCACAGAGGTTTAAATCAATTGGGCACAATTCAACCAAAAGATTTCGAAGTGCCATTTCAGATGATTTTGGCGGAGTCTTTTGCATCGGCTGCAATGGCCGAGATCACAGCCTGTATTAAACCGCACCTTATTCCAAAAATGAGCCCCCAATGTGAATCTCGCCATGCCTGGCTCCCTTGCCATCTGATTTGCCCGACTCTTGGATCAGCTGCTTGCCGCAAACAAGGGGGAGCTGCTTTTAAACGCTCCCTCAGCACTCACTCACAGTCACAAAATGAGGAAGCAGCACAGAGACCAGTTCCTCGCTTTGGGGATGCTGTTCATGCATCAGAGTTTGCTAGACATGCAGTGCATCATCCTATCAGACATGACACCTGTTCCTTCGATGAGGCACTTGAGAGTTGAGGAGTGGGAAGCGCTCTCACAACCAACAAGTCTAACCCCTCCTTTGAAATAACATGCATTGTGAAGCTAGAGGCTGCTCACGGTCAAAAGGGACAAAATTGACATTCAGGGGAGAAGCTGCAGAAGTGCTTTGACCTAGAAGTGTTTGGTAGGCAGACAGGCTGGAGCTGTGGTTGCTCCTGTTTTGGGTCTGCACAATATTTAAAGATGGCTTGAAGGCCTCACAGACGCTCAGCCCCTCCCTCCTCCACACCCCATGCCAGGCGCGAGCCCCGGCCTGGATTCCTCCAGCCTCCCAAACAACCCGAACCCATCTGAAAATACCAATAAGTCATTGTAAAATAAGGGGAGCTGATACATTTGACATTTATTTTCGTTAGAAGATAGAGAACATTCAGAAGAGCTATGTGTTATTTCTATTATCATAATATTGTGTTAGGGATGTGTGTTCAGACAGGGAAGAGATGATAGGGTGGTTCCCCCTTTTTCCACCGCTTGATTGACCGCAACAAGATACGCTTTAAAGAAAAAAACTTTTTAACCACTATGACTCTCAGAAACATACACAAGACAGGTTTTCTTGTGTGCTTATTTTTATAAAGAAGAATAAATGTTTTTTTCTCAAAGCCTGGGAAATGGAGGTTGGAAGTTTCTGGCGATGAGTTCAGAGTGGCTTACTCCTTGCAACTGCAAGCTTGTGGCTTTTTTTCAGTTGAGGTGTAGTTGAGCTCCTGTAGTGAAGATCTGGCTTGATACTTTAAATTGGTAGGTAAATGGCTAGCTTCACTTTTCTGCCGACTAATGGATTCTAGGCAGGTTTCTTCCTTTGCCGGATGGGATCTCTTCCCTCTGTGGTTTCCTTGTCTCCCAGACTGACTGACCCAAGACTGCTTTCAAAAATATCTTAAGAAATTTTTCTTATCACAAGATGGTTTCTGTCAGGTGACCATAGTTCTCATTGTCCACATAAATGCTTCCTAACAATGTGAGTATTGGCACATAGTGAGGTTTGAATCTTCACTATTTGTACCTCATTTTGATAGAATGGATTTTCCTCACACTCATCCTGTGGAATTTCATTCTGCAGCCACTGAGTCTATGGGGTCATTACGCATTAGTTTCCGAAGGCATTTGGAACGGCAGCTGTTAAATCCACAGAATAGATCTGTTGCATTTTTAATGTCTTCTCAAAGGAATGTTCCAAAAGGCTGTTTACATTTTAATGTCCTGACCAGACAAGTAGGCTAACTTCTAGCCTTGAGCACTTTCATGTATATTTGGCAGGCACTCCATCTTGATTCAAAGTCAATTGCCCGTTTTCTATTTTGTTTCTAAAAGTAGAGTCCATGTTTCCATAACGTCATGGGTATAACTGTAAAGGAGGGTATGTAAATGTGGAGACAAAAACACTAATACTCGATGTGTTAAATTGCCCATTTCAGGTTGTAACATTCATCAATGCCAAATTTTCAATAAAATTTGGATCATTACCTTGTGTACTTGCTAATAAAGGTAGTGCCCTATTTTAAATAACCACACATCCTATTCTAAATTTTTCATGGTATTTTGTATTATTCAATTAATCACAGGAAAACCATGTTGAGAAAAAAATCCAGAATTTGACTGAAGTATTCTTGCACCTCACACAATTCAGTAGAAACTTTGCTAAGCGTTTTCTTCATGAAAGCATTTCGGGTTGTTTCTATAAGCATGGTTTAGAGAGATGATTTTGTCACATACATGCAATGTGAACTTATGCATAATGGAATATAAATTCAAAGTGAACAATATACCCTTAATGGGGAGACATAGTGGGAATACCATTGGACTAGAAACCCAGAACCCCGCTAATGCTCTAGGACACAAGTTCAAATCCCACCACCGCAGCTGGTGGAATTAAAATTTATGGAAGGAAATTATCGTCCTTGTTGGCTTACGTGTGACTCCAAAGTCCTAGCAATATGGTTGACTTGTAAATGCTTTCTGAAATGGTCAAACAAGCCACTCAGTTGTTACTGAAAGGTCAATTAGGAATGAAACCACAAGCGGCATGTCGTGCAGTGGTTAGCATTGGGACTATGGCGCTGAGGACCCGGGTTCAAATCGTGGCCCTGGGTCATGATCAAGTGGAGTTTGCACATTCTCCCCATGTCTGCGTGGGTTTCATCCCCACGACCCAAAGATGTGCAGGTTAGGTGGATTAGCCATGCTAAATTGCCCCATAATTAGATAAAAAAATAATTGGGTGCTCTCAATTTTTAAAAAAAGGAATGAAACCACTTGGCATTGTCTTAGGCACCAGAAACTATAATGGCACAGCTGGCTGACTCTGCAAAGTCCTCCTTACTAATATCTGGGGCTTGTGTCAACCTGTTCCAGGGAGGTACTCAAGCAACAGTCTGGTGTAGCCATACTCATGGAATCAATATCCTAGATACCATCCCTGAGTTTGCCCTATCCCACCAGCAAGACAGACCCACCAAAGGTGTTGGTACAGTTGGGAAGGAGTTATCCTGTGAGTTTTCAATATTAACCCTCCTGCTGATTACAACCAACTGCCTTCCCTCAGCTGATAAATATTGAACACCACTTGGAAGAAGTACTGATTGTGGCAAGGACACAGAATGTACTCTGGGTAGAGGACTTCAAAGCCCAACACAAAGAGTGGCTCGGTAGTACCATGGCTGACCAAGCTGGCCGGGTCCTAAAGGACATTGCTGCTAGACTGGGTCTGCGACAGTTGGTGATGGAAACAACAAAAGAGAAAACATACTTATTTTTTAACAGTACAGCACAGAACAGGCCCTTCGGCCCTCGATGTTGTGCCGAGCAATGATCATCCTACTCAAGTCAACGTATCCACCCCATACCAGTAACCCAACAACCCCCCCCCCCCCCCCAATTAACCTTTTTTTTAGGACACTAAGGGCAATTTAGCATAGCCAATCCACCTAACCCGCACATCTTTGGACTGTGGGAGGAAACCGGAGCACCCGGAGGAAACCCACGCACACACGGGGAGGACGTGCAGACTCCGCACAGACAGTGACCCAGCCAGGAATCGAACCTGGGACCCTGGAGCTGTGAAGCATTTATGCTAACCACCATACTACCGTGCTGCCCTAAACTTATCCTCACCGATCTCCCTGTCGCAGATGCATCTGTCCATGACATTATCGTTGGGAACAGCCACCACATAGTCCTTGTGGAAATGAAGTCCACACTGACTCTTACCAACTTTTACAGTTGCATCATAGAAAGCATGCTATCTGGCTGCATCACAGCCTGGTATGGTAACTGCTCGGCCCAGGACCACAAGAAACTTCAGAGAGTCATGAACACAGTCCAGTCCAACACACAAACCTGCCTCCCATCCATTGACTCTATCTCCTGGGGAAAGCAGGCAGCATAATCAAAAACACCTCACACCCGGCTTACTCACTCTTTGAACTTCTTCCATCGGACAGGAGATATCTGAGAACACACATGAATAGATTCAAAACATCTTCTTCCCCGCTGTATCAAACTCCTAATTGACCCTCTTATGGTCTGACCTGATTAATACTACACTCCTGTATGCTTCACCCGATAGCGATGTCTATGTATTTACATTGTGGACCTTGTGCTGCCCTTTTATGTATTTTCTTTTTATGTTATTTTATTTTTGTGTACTAAATGATCTGTTTGAGCTGTTCGCAGAAAAATATTTTTCATTGTACCTTGGTACACGTGACAGTAAACAACTCCAATCCAATCCAATATGTGTGACACTATCACCTTCTAAATAGAACAGATTTCAAACAGATCCTAGCAACTCAAAACTGTGTATCTGTGGGACACTGTGGGCCATCAGCAGCAGCAGAATTGCATTCAACCACAAACTGAAACCTCATGACCTGACATATCCCCTACTCGACCATTACCATCAAGTCGGGGATCAACCCTTGTTCAATGAAGAGTGCAGGAGGGCATACCAGGAGGAGCACCAGGCATATCCAAAAATGAAGTGTCAACCTGGTGAAGGTACAACACAAGACTGTTTGCATGGCAGACAGAGGCAGCAGCATGTGATGGACAAAGCTAACCAACCCTAACCAACAGATCAGATGAAAGAACTGCAGTCTTGCCACATCCAGTCATGAATGGTGGTGGGCAATTAACAACTAACAGGAGAATGAGGCTCCACAAATATCCCCATCCTCAATGATTGGGGTATCCAGCACATTATTGCAAAAGGTAAGGCTAAAACATTGCAAGCACCTTTCGTCAGAAGGGCTGGGTGGGCGATCCATCTCGGCCTCCTCCTGAGGTCAACAGCATTACAGATGCCAATACTTCAGCAAATTCGATTCAATCCATATGATATTAAAACACAGCTGAAGGAACCGGATACTATAAACATTCTGGCAATAGTATTGAAGACATGTGCTGCAGAACGAGCTGTGCCCACAGCCAAGATGTTCCTGTGCAACTACAACACTGGCACCTTTCCGGCAGAGTGGAAAATTTCCTAGGTGTGTTCTATCCACAAAAAGCAGGAAAAATAATATGCTACCCCAACAATCTACTCTTGATAATCTGCAAAGTGATGGAAGGTGTCATTGACAGTGATATCAAGTGGCACTTAATAATCTTTATTGTCACAAGTAGGCTTAGATTAACACTGCACTGAAGTTACTGTGAAAATCCCCTAGTCGCCACATTCCGGCGCCTGTTTGGGTACATTGAGGGAGAAATCAGAATGTCCAAATTAACTAACAGCACGGGCAGAATTTTCCGCTCCCGGGAAAAATCGGGAGGGCCGTCGTGAACTCGGCCGAGTTTCACGACGGCCTCGGAGGCCGCTCCTGTGACGTCAGCCGCGCATGCGCAGGTTGGTCGGCTCCAACCCGCGCATGCGCGGCTGATATCACGACGGCTGACAGCTCGAACCCGCGCATGCGTGGTGGCCATCTTTTCCCTCATCCGCCACGCAAGACGTGGCGGCTTGATCTTGCGGGGCGGCGGAGGGGAAATAGTATGTCCGATTGAGACGCCGGCCCGATGATCGGTGGGCACCGATCGCGGGCCTGTCCCCTCCCGAGCACAGTCATGGTGCTCATTCCCCACCAGGCCCCATACAAGCCCCAAAACGGGCATCTCACGGCAATTTCACGACGGCAGCGACCAGGTGTGCTCGGCCCATCCGGGTCGGAGAATCACCGGTCGCCGTGAAAATCGGCGACCGGCGATTCTTCCGAGCGATGGGTGGGGGAATCGCGGGGGGGCACCAGGGGGTCGTGAAATTAGTCAGGGGGCCCTCCCGCGATTCTCCCACCTGGCGTGGGGAGCAGAGAATCGGGCCCCACGTCTTTTGGGACTAGTGGGAAGAAACCGGAGCACCCTGAGGAAACCCAGGCAGACATGGTGAAAATGTGCAGACTCTGCGCAGACAGTGACCCAGCCAGGAATGGAACCTAGGACCCTGGCATTGTAAAGCCACAGTGCTAACCACTGTGCTACAGTGCTGCCCGACAATAACCTGCATGGCAATAACCTGCTCACTGACGCTCAGTTTGTGTTCCATCAAGATCATTCAGCTCCTGACCTTATTACAGCCTGGGTACAAATAAGGACAAAAAAGCTGAACTCAGAATGACTGCTGTTGAGATCAAGGTTGTGAGCATGACATCAAGCAGCCCTTGCAAAACTGGAGTCAATAACAATTAGAGGGAACGGACTCTGCTCTTTGGAGTCATGCTGAGGACAAATTAAGATGGTTTTGAATTTTGGAGGTCAATCGTCTCATCCCAGGACATCGCTGCATACGTTCCTCAGGATAGTGTCCTCGGCCCAACCATCTCAGCTGCATCATCGGTGGCCTTATCTCCATCATAAGGTTAGAAGTAGGGATGCTTGCTGATAACTGCATAATGTTCAGCACCATTCCTGATTCTTCAAATACTGAAGCAGACCATATGAGGCAAGATCTGGCCAAATCTCAGGTTGGGCTGATAAGTGGCAAGTAACATTTGCGCCACGCAAGGCAATGATAATCTACAACAAAAGAGAATTGAACCATCTACACGTGACATTCAATGGCATTACCATCACTGAATCCTCCACTATCAACATCCTGGGAGTTACCATTGACCAGAAACTGAACTGGATTAGCCGTATAAATACTGTGGTTACAAGAGCAGGTCAGATGCTGTGAATTCTACAGTGAGTAACTCATTTCCTGACTTCCCAAAGCCTGTCCATCACCTGCAAGGAGCAAGTCAGGAATCTGATGGAATACTTTCCACTTTCCCTAATCAGTGCAGTCCCGGCAATACTCAAGAAACTTGACACAATCCAGGATAAACATTTACTCCCTCCACCACCAATGCACAGTGGCAGCAGTGTGGGCCATCAGCATGATGCTCTGTAGCAATAACCAAGGCTACTTCAACAACAGGTTACAAATCTGTACCTCTACCACCTAGGACAAGGCCTGTGGATGCATGGGAGCATCATGACCTGCAGGCTCACTCCAATACATGCACCATCCTGACATTCCTTCACTGTAGCTGGGTCAAAATCTTGGAACTCTCTTCCTAACAGTACTGGGGATGTACCTACACCCAATGGATGGCAACAGTCAAGAAGCCACCTTTTTTTTAACTTTTAGAGTAACCAATTCATTTTCTCCAATTAAGGGACAATTTAGTGTGGGCAATCCGCCTGCCCTGCACATCTGTGGGTTGTGGGGGCAAAACCCACGTAAACATGGAGAGAATGTGCAAACTGCACACGAACAGTGACCCAGAGCCGGAATCGAACCTGGCACCTCAGCACCGTGAGACAGCCGTGCTAACCACAGCGCCACCGTGCTGCCACCAGAAGCCACCTTCTTAAGGGCAATTAGTGATAGCAACAAATTCCGGCCTAGTCAACCATACCCACATCTCATTAAAGTATACGTTTTTAAACTTTTTATAATGAAATTATTAAATATATTTTAAAATAAAATGGAATTGAGAAGCCAGGTGGCTGGTGGTTAATTACTGTTGCATCCAAAAGCTTAAATAAATGGGTTCACTATAATTCTTGTAGATTTAGGTTTTGCAGTTGAATTCCGAAGAATGGATGTGTAAACTAAGGAACTCCATTCCATCGCAATGACGGGCTGATTTAGCAGAGTGGGCTAAACAGCTAGCTTGTGATGCAGAACAAGGCAGCAGCGTGGGTTCAATTCCCGTACCGGCCTCCCCGAACAGGTGCCGGAATGTGGCAACCAGGGGTTTTTCACAGTAACTTCATTGAAGCCTACTTGTGACAATGCGCTATTATTAATATGATGTGGAGATGCCGGCCTTGGACTGGGGTGAGCACAGTAAGAAGTCTTACAACACCAGGTTAAAATCCAACAGGTTTCTTTCAAACACGAGCTTTTGGAGCGCAGCTCACCTGAGGAAGGACTTTAACCTGGTATTGTAAGACTTCTTACTATTATTATTATTGATGTGTGAAACGGTGAAATTCGAGACCTGTTGATTGACAAGGGCCAAATCATCAGAGACTGTGAGGACAATGAGAAAGAGATAGCCTGCTCACATGGCAGAAACCAGAGCCGGGATTTTCTATGAAGGTGGCAGGCCAGCCAGTCCATTGATTTTCAGTGGGATAGGAAGATCCCAGTGGTCGGCAGGGCTGGAAAATTCTGGCTGTTTTTCTGAAAAGGGGCATTTAAGAAGGCACATTTTTGGAGTAGAAAGGGGAGAGAAAAGGCTAGACCAGCAATAGGGTTGTCAAAGAACCATCAGCCAGCAGGGAATTCAGCATTGGCCTTGATCTGTCCATTTATGGAACCAAAACAGGTTTCTGCGACATGGTATTGAATTTGATAGCATCTTGACTGGTGTGGAGCAAGAGAAACCTACTATTGCACGCAGTAAACCGCAATGAATTTGGCTTCCTAAACATCCAGTGTTGAATTCTCCGCTGGCAGATTCAGCGCTCTGCTGGCAATGCACCCCCTCCCGCTAATTCCCGGTGGCGTGGGGTGGCTACAATGGGGAATCCCATTGGCCAGCAACGGGAACGGAGAATCTCTCTGCCAGCATCACCGTGCTGCAAAGGAACATACGGCTGGGGAGGTAGAGAATTCACCCCCGACCCTATTCTTCAGTGGACCAAAAACAAATCTCAGATCTGCAACGTTTCAAAACGTCATCTCGGAAGCAGCAAGTGTAACAGTGAATTCTTGGTCTACGTTTTTGTAATCACAGTCATTTCGTGAGCGTGCATGTGTGTTTCTGTACGAGTGTGAGAGTGGGTGGGGTTGCCAATAATATTTGGGTGTTGAATAATAAACCTTTATCTTTTTAGAACTTAGGGGAAAACCTGTCATTTGTCTGTTCCTAACAGCACTCAGAAGGGTTAAAAAAATATTATTTTTTTTTGTCTGTTAAAAATGTAATCTGTCCTCAGTCAATTTAGAGGTGAGAAAAAGGGAAAAGACCCTGTCTGTAACTGTCTTTACTGGGCTCTTGATTCCAGTAGTCAGTCTGCTTCATTATCCCACCTGGTCTATTAACCCGAGTCATTGGAAGAATCCAGGGCCTGAAGGTGGGTGGGGGAATGAGCAGGGTGTGAAAATGTTGATTCCAGGCAGCTAGGAAATTTTCAAGGCACTCATTATGCCACTGCATTAATGAGGTGTGTCGGGGGAGGGTGGGGCAGAAATTCAACTCTCTCTCTCTAATTCAGGTCATGTCAGGTTGCTTAAAAGCTTTTTAAATTCTGAAGGGGGTTGCAGTTCTCATTTTTAAAGCAGGTACATAATGGGGAACCAGTCATGGCTGCCCCAGAGCATCACCCCAGCCCCATAAAAGAACAGAAGAATTTAGAGCGGACCTAGGCCATTCAGCCCATCAGGCTTGCTCCGCCATTCAATAAGATCATGGTTGGTCTCTGATGAGCCATCAATTGCACGAGAGACGAGTTGTTATACAAAAGTTAGGCTTTAATAAGCTAGAACTTAGCCCTGTGGTTGACTACAGTAAAATGGACGACCGCCGGGCGTTCCGACTATTTATACCTCGGTATGGAGGCGTGGTTAACTCAGCCTCTCGACCAATCGGAGAGGCGTCACATGACTGGTCTCAACCAATCGGTCGAGAGGCACATGACCGACCAGGGCCAATGGTAAGCCGGTGTTCTGCACCAATGGCAGACAGCTATGCAAATCATACCACCACATTCACCCCTTGCGGAGAAAGAAGCCGGGGGTGGGGTATCAACGAGAGCCGGGGGGTGGGGGGGGGGGGAGAACTGGTGGTATGAGTAGCAGCCGGGAGAACAAAAATTTTCTCTCCTTTTCTTTTGTTACATTTTTGGCTTCCCACTGGCCCAGACAATTAGCAATATTACATAAAGTCCCAACAAAGCCCATGGAGCTGTTGAAATTTAGATGAATTCGATCAGTCTTTTCATGGCCCGTGACGTTCTGGCAGACCGCCGCAGTGGAGTAGGTGACGTCGGTTCAGCCGATGGTGGTGGTTCCGCTGACGTCCTGGAGTCCGGGAGCGATGGTCCTTGAATAGTGTCCGTCACCCGAGCTGGCTGTGGAGATGCCATGGATGGGGAAGGGGTGACCTGGGTGGGGCGCTGGGGGAAAAAACAGGGGGGGGGTCTGTAGTGAAGGGGGGGAAGGCTGCACGCCGGCGGGTGCCAGGTCCCGGAGGGAGACCGTGTCCTGCTGACCGTCGGGGTACTCCACGTACGCATACTGCAGGTTAGCGTGGAGTAACTGGACTTGTTCCACCAACGGGTCGGACTTGTGCACCCGCACATGCTTCCAGAGCAAGATGGGTCCGGGGGCGGCCAGCCACGTCGGGAGAGGGGATCCGGAGGACGACTTCCTGGGGAAGACAAGAAGACGTTCATGAGGTGTCTGATTTGTTGCGGTACAGAGGAGTGAGTGGATAGAATGTAGGGCATTGGGGATAACCTCTTGCCATCGGGAAATAGGGAGATCTCTGGACCAGAGGGCCAGTAGTATGGTCTTCCAGATGGTACCATTCTCCTGCTCGACCTGTCCGTTACCCCGGGGGTTATAGCTGGTCGTCCTGCTAGAGGCAATGCCCCTGTTGAGCAGGAATTGACGCAGCTCGTCGCTCATAAAGGAGGACCCCCGATCGCTGTGTATGTACGCGGGGTAGCCGAACAGGGAGACGATGGAGAGGAGGGCCTTAATGACGGTCGATGTGGTCATGTCGGGGCAGGGAATGGCGAAGGGGAAGCGGGAGAATTCGTCAATTACCGCCAGGAAGTAAATGTTGCGGTTGTTAGAGGGAAGGGAAGTCAATACTGAGACGTTTGAAGGGGCGGGATGCTTTGATCAGGTATGCGCGCTCGGGGCGGTAGAAGTGCGGTTTGCACTCGACGCAGATGTGGCAGTCACGGGTTACTGTCCTGACTTCCGCGATGGAGAAAGGCAGGTTGCGGGCCTTAATGAAATGGTAGAGACGGGTCACCCCTGGATGGCAGAGGTCCGCGTGGAGGGAGCGGAGGCGGTCTAACTGCGCGCTGGAGCAGGTACCGCGGGACAGGGCATCAGGAGTCTCACTGAGCTTCCCAGGACGATACAAGATCTCATAGTTGTACGTGGACAACTCGATCTGCCACCGTAAGATCTTGTCATTCTTAATCTTGCCCCTTTGTGCATTATCAAACATGAAGGCTACTGACCGTTGTTCTGTGAGGAGGGTAAACCTCCTGCCGGCCAAATAGTTCCTCCAATGTCGCACCGCTTCGACTATGGCCTGGGCTTCCTTTTCCACAGAGGGGTGGCGGAGTTCGGAAGCCTGGAGGGTTCTGGAGAAGAAGGCCACGGGTCTGCCCCCTTGGTTCAGGGTGGCCGCCAGAGCTACTTCTGATGCGTCGCTCTCGACCTGGAAGGGGAGGGACTCGTCAATGGCGCGCATCGTGGCCTTTGCGATGTCCGCTTTGATGCGGCTAAAGGCCTGGCAGGCCTCTGTCGACGGCGGGAAGGTCGTGGTTTGAATGAGGGGACGGGCCTTGTCAACGTAGTTGGGAACCCATTGGGCGTAGTAAGCGAAGAAACCCAGGCAGCGTTTGAGGGATTTGAGGGTATTGGGGAGAGGGAGTTCCAGCAGGGGGCGCATGCGTTCGGGGTCGGGGCCTATCACTCCTTTACGCACTACGTAGCCGAGAATGGCTGGACGGTCGGTGCTAAACATGCACTTATCCTTATTGTATGTGAGGTTAAGGAGTTTTGTGGTTTGGAGGAATTTCTGGAGGTTGGTGTCATGGTCCTGCTGATCGTGGCCACAGATGGTGACATTATCAAGATATGGGAAGGTAGCCTGTAATCCGCACTTGTCGACCATTCGGTCCATCTTCCGTTGGAAGACCGAGACCCCATTTGTGACACCAAATGAAACCCTAAGGAAGTGGTAGAGGCGCCCATCTGCCTCAAACGCGGTGTATTTGCGGTCACTCGCGCGGAGGGGGAGCTGGTGGTAAGCGGACTTAAGGTCCACAGTAGAGAAGACCTTGTATTTCGCGATATAGTTTACCATGGCGGAAATACGGGGGAGAGGATACGCGTCCAGTTGCGTAAACCGGTTGATGGTCTGGCTATAGTCGATGACCATCCGGTTTTTCTCCCCAGTCCGGACCACCAGCACTTGGGCTCGCCAGGGACTGTTGCTGCCCTCGATGACCCCTTCAGTCAGCAACCTCTGGACCTCGGACCTGATGAAGGACCGGTCCTGGGCGCTGTACCGTCTGCTCCGTGTCGCGACAGGTTTGCAATCGGGGGTGAGATTAGCAAACAAGGAGGGGGGGTCCACTTTGAGGGACACGAGGCTGCAGACAGTGAGGGGGGTATAGGGCCGCCGAATTGGAAGGTCAAGCTCTGCAGGTTGCACTGGAAGTCCAGTCCTAGGAGTGCCGGTGCGCAAATGTCAGGGAGGACAAGGAGTTTATAATTTTTAAAAACCTTCCCTGTCTGCCCAATCATAACCCATGACTACCTTGTTGATCAAAAATCTATCTAACTCAGCCTTGAATATTTCAACGATCCAGCCTTTACTACTCTCTGGGGAAAATCATTCCACAGGTGAACAACCCTAAATTCTCCTTATTTCAGTCTTGAATGGAGACCCCTGAATTTTAAACTTTGCCCCCTAGTTCCAAAGTCCCCGACAGGAGGAACCATCTTCCCAGCATTCAGCCTGTCAAGTCTCCTCAGAATAAGAAGTCAGCAGGGTAATAGGTGACTGGGCATTTGGTAAGAAGGTACCCTTGGTGCTGCTCAGATGGCAGCGAGTGTGGACTCAGCACCTGGTATTTGAACAGGGTGGACATCCCCCGGCATCATGTGGGTAGAGGGACAGAGGGAGAGGTTGCAAGGACAATGATGAGCCTCCTGTCCCAGAAGAAATGCTGTAACTGATAATGGAGGAGAGCCTGGCAGATTTTGGGCCCCTGTGGCAATGAGGAGCACACTGCAGGAAGGTAGGACCCCAAACATCTAGAGAACATGGGAGATAGAAGGACAGGAAGCAAGCAGAGGCCAAACCTTCCAACACAAGATCAAATGTTGAAAACAGAGCTCCCTGGAGAAAACTATCAGGAGACTATGACTCTCCAGGCAGATGGTCACAGACATGTGTGCTCTCATCACTAAAGACTGCACTCGATGCAGACTGCTTTCAATGTCGTCAAAGTCACTGTAGACTTGAACTTCTTTGCATCTGGTTCCATCCATGGATCAGCTGCAGACATAAATGGCATTTCAAAAACAGCTTCACACCACTGCATCCTGCTGGTCACTGATACCCTATTTGTCAAAGTTGGACAGTGCATTCATTTGATGTCAAACAGGGCCTTACAGTGACAGTGACATTGTGCTCCGCCTCCATCACTGGATTTCACCAGTGCAGGATGTCATCAATTGCACTCATGTGCCTATCAAGGCACATGGCGACCAGCCAGTGTGATCCATCTCGTAAGGGTTTCCACACTTGTATACAACTTGTCTGTAACCCCTGAAGTGGTGGATGGGTTCTTGGGAGATGTGGAATATCCTTTGCAGTGATGGCTACTGACCCTTATGTGGAAGCACAGGCAGAGGCACAGGGGTGATAAAACCAATGGCAGATGCTCAGTAGGACACCATTGAGGAGGCCACCAGGGTTGAACTAATTGGGGAGTGTCCCCAGTACCTCCAGCAAGGGTCTCAGTCATGATGGTGATCTACTGTGGTCTCTAATACATGGCCATCCAACTGTGGACCTTGAGGATGATGAGACTGTGGAAGGAAACTGCTCATCAGGTGAGGAGCACGAGCAGGAGCTGAGAGAGGAGGCAAAAGAGGAGGGGAGCGAGATGATGTTGAACAGAGAGGTGTCCCGGCTATGAGGCAGCCTCCTCCTGCCACCCTCCGGGAAGAGTCCTCCCTCCCTTCCCTCATGGCCTCTAGCATTAGACCCAAATCAGCATCAATAAATCGAGGATCTGCCCTTCTCTGGATGTCAGACCTCGAGCACCCCTGTGACATCTCTCTTCCCTCTGGGTGTGAATACAAACCGTGGGTCTCTGCCTCAGGATAGCCATCAGCTTCAGTGATGGCTGCCATGGGGTGTCTAAATGAGTCTGACCGGCCTCTGTCCATTGGCTCTAAGTGGATCGCAAATCTTTTTCCATATCAATTATGGGCTCGTCCCGGTGAAAATCTGAACTGAAATCAATTTCTCATCAGAGGCAGGTTTCTGCCACATATACAGGCCAGTTTCCCACCTCAGAGGTGAAAATTCAGACACAGGTTGCAATGTTATCACCAAAGCTGCTTGGGATAGTCCCTTAGTTCTGGTTAACACCTAATGTGAACAGCAATAAAGAAACCGCACATTAACCTTTGTGGCATTTTGAGTGAGAGAGAGAGAACTTAAATTCAGGAGCTATGCTTTACAAATTCAAGCTAGCACAATCATCAAAAATCAAATGACCATAATTTGTTTAGTCAGAATATTGTATTTTCAATGTTTTGAGAATTTGATTTTGAAGGATGTTTGTTTCCGCATTAAAGGTATGAGCAAAGGTCTGATTGCACAATGTTCAGCATCATTCACAACTCCTCAGGCACTGAAGCAGTCCACATGCAAATGCAGCAAGACCTGGACAATATCCAGGCGTGGCCTGATAAGTGGCAGCCCAAGTAGTAAGTAACAGACAAGTGCCAGGCAATCACCACCTTTAATAAGAGAGAATCAAATAATCGCCTTTGATATTCAATGGCATTACCATCACTGAATCCTCGCTATCAACATTCTGGGGACTAGGCATATAAATACTGTGGCTACAAGAGCAGGTCAGAGGTCAGATTCCTGTGGCGAGTAACTCACCTCCTGATTCCCCAAAGTCTGTCCACCATCTATAGGGCACACGTCAGGAGTGTAATAGAATACTCTCCACTTGTCCGAATGAGTGCAGCTCCAACAACACTCCAGAAACTCAACACCATCCAGGACAAAGCAGCCCGATTGATTGGGGCCCCATACACAAACATTCAATCCTCCACCACTGATGCACAGTAGCAGCCGTGTGTGGCATCTACAAGATGCACTGCAGTAACTCACCAAGGTTACTCAGACAGTAGCTTCCAAACCCATGACCACTACCATCTAGAAGGACAAGGGCAGTAGATACCTGGGAACCCAATACCTGGAGGTTCTGCTCGAAGTAACTCACCACCCTGACTTGGAAATATATTGTCATTCCTTTGGGTAAGAAGTGAGAAAGGCCAAAATCGAGATTTAAACCGGGCATGAATCAGTTTGCTATCTAACCGGCCCGCTCCTGGTGGTTCCGGAACTCGCCCAAAAATGGCAAGCATATCATTTGCATTCATTTCAATCTCATGAACGAGACTGAAGTCAAACGCCATGGCCTCATGGGAATTAATAATAATAATCCTTATTATTGTCGCAAGTAGGCTTACATTAACACAACAATGAAGTTACTGTGAAAATCCACTAGTCACCACATTCCAGTGCCTGTTCGGGTACACTGAGGGAGAATTCAGAATGTCCATTTCACCTAACAGCACGTCTTTCGGTACTTGTGGAAGGAAACCGGAGCACCCGGAAAGAACCCGCGGAGACACGGGGAAAATGTGCAGACTCCACACAGACAGTGGCCCAACCCGAGAATTGAACTTGTGATCCTGGTGCTGTGAAGCAACAGTGCTGCTCTTTATTACCCGACTGACACTAAAGAGCTGGGCTTCACCTTGGAGTGGATGAGCCAGTGGTCTATCCAACAATCATCTGCACTGGTCATTGCTTTGGTGATGAGGGCATCCTTATGGTCTTGGGATAGGACAATGGCAAAGTCCATCGTGTGCCAGTGCCTTGATCGTGGATGCATCCAGAAAGTCATGAAATTGACTTTTTAGCAGAACAGTGTGTTCGTGATGAAAAGCTGGTGTTCTGAAAATTTGATGAGCAGGAGAACCCTATTGCAGTTGCAGTTCCCAAATCCTTCCTTTCCGATGGTTCGTTTCCAGATTTGGAGTCCTTTCCAAATCTGACGTTGAAGTCATCAAGGAGGGTGATGTTATCTTCCTTTGGAATGTCGGAGAGTATGGTGTCCAGGGTGGAGTAGAAGCCTTCTTTGGACTCATCATTGGCATCAAGAGTTGGGGCGTTGCCTGCTGGTTCTTGGCAGGTTGTAGACGGAGGGTCATGATGAACTCGTTGGTGCCGACAGGGGCTCTGAGAGTCGATTGACGAGTTTGTTCTTAATGATGAACCCAACTGCATGTGCCCCGGGCTGAACCTTGGTTTTCTTCTCCAGAAGAAGGTGTAATTGCCGCCATCTTCCATAAGCCTTCCTTTGCCTGCTCTTCAGGTCTCTTGCAGGACATCAACGCCAATATTGAATTTCATGAGTTCACGGGCAACACGGGCAGTTCTCCATTCCAGTCAATAGTCTTGCTCAATATCCATGCAGTTTGTACAATCCAGGATCCAAAATTGAGTTTAATTTTCTGACCGCAGGTAGATGAGCTTTCTGGATGCGGCTTTCCAACCAGATTGGAGAAGGAACAGACTATTTTTAGGGAACCTTTTCTCACCCTTTCTCCATGCGGAGTGAGAAGAGTGGATCCTGAAGAGCGCTGCATAGCCGTGAAGAAAGCTCCCTTTCCTATTCCAAGAGCATGATGGCTGAATCAAATTCCACCAGCTATATGCCGATCAAAAGCTAGGAACTTCATGATTTTATGGTCCTGTGCCCATCACCTCTCGCTGATCGCTGCAGGGCTTGTCTGTGTGGGCGGGACTGTCAGTTTCCTCTAGGTAGATACCTGGTGCGGGACATCTTTTAAACTTGGGTATGCTGTTGCAGTCCAGACACACGGCCCTTGTGAGAGGGTAAGCCCTGCTCCAGTGGTGAAGGAACCTCGACATCTGGGGACCTCCCTATTGATGGCATTGTTCTCAGAATCAATGGAATGCTCAAGTCTCTCCACTGCTGTAAAATGGTAATCCTAGGAAAGGGTTGGTAATACCTTTCAATAGAATTGGTACTTCCTGCTGCTGAATGCATGTTGAGCTGTGTGAGATTGTGAGAGAGCATTCGCTGGAGCTTTTAGGTCGAAAATGTACAACACTGCCATCAAATCAGTATTACACATTGAGTGACATCATGATCTGCCTGCCCTGCAAAACTCTGGGCTCCCAGTGCCTTAATGGCCAACCCAAAATGATGTGTGGTGATGTTTGTACCAGTGGGCACAGTATGGATGCCATTCTGCACCTGCATCACTTAACGCATGAGAAATATGGTGCTGCATGACCAACTGTTGTGACCAAAAACACAGAAACACAGAGACAGGTACAACATGAACAAACAGAGGCCCAATGGATAGACATCTACACAATCAACTTATGGTTGGATCAGGAACCAAAACTCTCGCTAATCCAGGTACAAACTAACTCTACGCCATTGAGGAATCAAATCTGAGACAGTCCTGGTTTGCAATGGCTCAATATTGTAATCAATGGTATCTTTGGAGAGGTTTCACCTCAACTGATAGCAACTGAAGAATTTAAACAGAAAGCTGGAAGGATTTACAGCAGAGAAGGTGGTTATTCGGCCCATTGAGTCTGAACTGGCTAAAATAAGAGGTGTGGTATAATTCCACAACATTGCATTCAACGGTAATCCTTCAAAACTGCTTTCAGAAAAGAATATAAATATATTCTCTACCTCATCCTTGATTTTCTGTATCTTGTTTTTTCTGGTCTTTCTTTCCCCTCATTTCCTCAATCAGCCGCTGCCTAACTTATGCAGTACCATCCACAGAGGAGAGCCGGGGTTTTCCCTGGGGCATTGCAGCCATGAGAAGCTGACAGGGAAAACATTGTCTCAAGATTCTTTACCGTCTCCATTTCCCAAGGTCAAAACCTTTTTTTCACATGAAAACTGTCAGTATTTCATGTTATGGGCCAGGGTTTAGAGAACCCCAAAGTGTATCAAGAGTTCACCTGACCCACAACTTTTAATAGATTGTGGTATGGGGAGCACATGGCCCACTCTACAGGTGTGGTACAGCAGAAATGGAAAAGTATTTTTTAAAGCAAAACAATGTTTATTTTATGAACTCAAGTTAACCTTTTTAAAACATACAGTGAACATCTTAGCAACCATCAATTAAAATACAACCGCCAAAGAATACAACACTAAGTAATCCTTGAGCTTTCCTTTTAACATCCATAAGACTTAAAACAAAACCTTTAACAGAAGCACCTCAGGTTTAACTTCACTACTGAGAATAGTTACCACATTGAAATCAGAAAATGGACTTCATAAGCTTGCAGAGATTCACACACATCCTGCTGTGATTGCAGCTTCTAAAAACTAAAATGAAACCAAACCCGCCCTGCAGCAAAAAGCCTAAAGCAAAAGTAAAAAGCCGACAGACAGCCCATCTCCACCCGCTCTCTGACATAACTGCAGTAATAAACACCCATTTCTTAAAGGTACTCTCACTGCAGATATTTATGTACACACCCATTTATAAACACCCATTTCTTAAAGTTACTCTCACATGACAATGGTGACATTAAGCCATTTGAGAGCCTCCTTTTAAGAGTGTAAGATTTAAAGCTTTCCACTCCTCATTCCCAGCTCTGACCCTAATATTTTAATTGAAGCTTAACTGCGAATTTGCAAAGTTTTGTCTTATCTCTTTGCTTTTTCATTTAATTATCCTATTTATAAATCTAGAATTCCAAACACTTCTTTAAAGCATGTTTATTAATTTACCCCACTTTTTGCGAATTTGAATTCCTGAATCCCAGTAATAGGCATCCATTAATATTGGGACGTGTTGAACTGTGCCCCGGGGTATATGTCAATTCTGTATTGAGCATTGCCTTTTGAGACTGTGGATTTACAGCAGAGAAGGTGGGCATTCGGAGTGTGGCAATCGCTTCCACAGCTGGTGCAGATGAAAAGGGTTGGTCCGAAGTCGACTGATATTTTTTCCTCCTGCTGTGCTCCCTTGCTGCACCTGGTCAATTCTACCTTCTGCTCTTTCCATGCCCTTCCTAACTATTTGTCTCCAGGCAGTTGGGTCGGCAGCAAAGACTTCCCATGCATCAACTCTGATCCTGGTCAAACTGAAGTCACACTTACACCGCCGATTTGATTGACCTGTTGATCTTGTGCCAAAAGCAAGTTTGCCATATATGATGTCCTTGGGGATGCATCCACCGTCTATTCAATACACATGAGCCAACCAATGGATTCGCTGTTGACTTGAGGGCAAACTCGGCGAGGATCTTTGCCCGCTGGTGCACTTCCATATTCAGCTCTCTGACTTGCCAGGATCTGCCCAATATTCATCTGAAGCAGTGGAAGTAGAAGCTGTTCAGCTGCTTTTCTTGGTTTGCATAAATTGCCCATGCGTCACTACTGCAAAGGAAGATGCTGAGAACACCAGCCTAATACACGCAGAGCTTTGTATTTTCAGTTAGTTTGTTGTAGGTCAATTGTAGCCTTCTCAATTTTGGTATGATGACTGTGGCCTTGGCAATTCTAGTGCTGATTTCAGCATCAAGGAACAGGTTACTGGCGATTGTTGATCCAAGGGTATGTGAAGCAATCAATAAACTCCTGAGTGAGGTTAAAGTGGTGAGCATTTTAAACTTAGTAGTGGGGGAAAGGGATCAAATGTGGGAAGGTGTGGTAAATCAAAAAGTGGAGACAAGGCAAAATAAAAAGGTATTATTACAGGAAATGAGAAACAGACCACAACAGGAAGGGATAGAGAGCACAAATCTAAAAGTAAACCACAGTATCTAAGGAACAGCTACAGACGACTAAAATATTAAGAAGGAGAGGGAAATTAGAGCATGTGAGAAAGTTATCCAGAAAAATTAAACGAGCTTGAAAAAGTTTCTATAATATTTAAAAAAAACAAATGAGTTAACCCAGTGAACATTGGGTCGATAGAAAATGAGTTTGGAGTACTGATAATGGAAAACAAAGAAATAGCAGATTAATTGAACTGGTATTTGACAGTGATTGACACACAGGATGACCAGTAAGCACACAGAACAGAGCAGCCAATCACCAGACAGGACACTACGGGCGCGATTCTCCGCTCCCACGCCGGGTGGGTGAATCGCGGGAGGGCCGCTCTGGCACCCCCCGCGATTCTCCCACCCACCCCAAAATGGCTGTCACATTTTGCGACATGCCGCTCTGAGAATTGCGGGCCACCGTTTTTCACGGCGGCCCGCGATTCTCCGACCCGGATGGGCCGAGCGGCCTGCCATTCCCGACCGGTTCACGTCGGCGGCAACCACGCTGCCGGCGTGAACATGTTGCCAATACCTGGTTTGTGGCTTGTGGGGGGCGGAAAGGGGAGTGAGCACCACGACCGTGCTCGGGAGGTGCCCACCGATCGTCAGGCCGGCGTCTCAAAGGGACGCACTCTTTCCCCTCCGCCGCCCAGCAAGGTCAAGCCACCACGTCTTGCGGGGCAGCAGAGGGGAAGACGGCAACCGCGCATGCGTTTGTTTGAGCCGTCATCCGTCGTGACGTCAGCCGCGCAAGCGCGGGTTGGAGCCGGCCAACCTGCGCATGAGCGGCTGACGTCATTAGGCGCGCCGGCCGCGTCATTCTCGGCGCGCCGGGCCTTGATGCCAGTGACAAGGCCCCACGGCCGAGATTTACGGCACGGCCCTCCTAGCCCCCCCGGGGGAGAATAGGGGGCAAGGAGAGGCCTCCGACGCCGTCGTGAACATCGCCGGGTTTCACAACGGCGTCAGGCGTTGCGGAGAACTCTGCCCTATCACTATAAAGCCAGAGGGCACTAGGTTTCCCACACTCTCGGGACCCAGCCACTGAGACAGTCAGAGTCCATGAGCTAGCCAGTGCCAACACCATGCGGTAGCTAGAAAGTCTGGTCAGCCTAGTACTAGGTCTCCAGTCAAGTCAGCATAGTGTCGACCCACAGTTGAACATGTATAATAGTTAAGACGTTAAATAAAATTGTGTTGCATCTTATCAAGTGTTGGAGGTCTGTCTCTCGCTACACTGCATCAAGTGCAGTCCACGTCGACCCAGCCTGCCCAACACATCAGTATTTTGCATCAGTCTTCACTATAAAGAATACAAGTGTCATCCCAGAAGCAGATATAAATCAGGAAAGCTGCAGGCTGACAAGAGACTGGGTCCTGATGGACTTCATCCCAGTGCCTTAATAGAAGTCACTATTGAGATAGTTTATGCGCTGGTTTCAATTTTCCGACACTCCCTAGATCCGGGGAAGGCCCCATTAAATTGGAAGGTATCAAATGTAACTGTATTCTTCAAAAATGAAGATAGAAAGTGGGAACTACAGACTTGACATCTATCGTAGAGAAAATTCTGCAAGCTATTATTCAAGGAGCTGTACCAGGACACTTGGATAGGTTCAAGGTAATCAGGTCAGATCAACATGGTTTTGTGAAAGGGAAACCATGTTTAACCAACTGATTGGAGTTATTTGAGGAAGTAACATGTGCTGTGAATAAAGATGGATGTACAGTACTTAGATTTCCAGAAGGCATTTAATAAGGTGCCATATGAAAGGTTATTACGGAAAATAAAAACTCATAGTGTAGGAGGTAACACATTGGTGTGGATAGAAGATTATAAATGTGAACACCCATCCAATAGAGCTTCTGGCCTCTAATTGGCGGCCAGCTCTTGTGAGGGTAGTACTTCCATCCCTGGATCCTTGATCCTGTGTCACGCCAGCTGCTGCTCTTGGCTGCCTCTTAATTTGTGGACCTTCCCTAAAAGAGGTGACTGGGGTGTCACCCCTATCCCAAATAGGACAAATCAGTTTATATCAGTTCAAAATAGTATCAGTATTACTGGGGTTCCATTTTCAGGCATACAAAACTGGTTCTGACAAGTCTTACTGGTACCAATCACTTACCAGAGTTGCTGATTTTCCCTCCTAATTCAGCCCCACAAAACTTCCTATTACTATTTCACCTGAGATGTGTTTTCCAGGGTGAAGTACAGCAAATATCTATTTCATAACTCGTCCTCTTCAGAGAAATGCTTTGCAAACAGTGGCCAAAGGGTTGAATAATAGAGCTCACAATTGGGAACTTTGATAGTTTCATATTCGGAGCTGGAAGGTTTGTCAATTCAAAAGATTCAAAGGTTTAAATAATGAGTCACTTGCCTAGGTGGTTCTTATCAGATATCAGCGACCAATTCATTGCATGAAATGCAGTAAAACCATATCGCAACACACCTACATACAATTCTTGAACCCTAACCTTTCAAGTATAATTTCATTCCTGCAAAAGGCTTGCATAATGCAATTGGTATTTTAACAAACAAATGCAAACACATTTTCAAAAATAATACAGCTAACTTTTCATTTAGAAAATCCACTCACAAGAAGTAGGAGTAACGGGGCATTATTATTAACTGCTTATTTTACTTGTGGCACAGTGACAGGTTAAATCTAGTTAGTGTAAATCTCAATTTATAAACTGAACTATGGTTAGAATGGGAGGCTCACTGACCACAAGTAATTTTAAGAAAGCCGATAAATTTCTCTAATTGTGTTATATGATATTTCTAACTGAAAAGTGACAGAAAATAATGTTTGAACATAGGTATTTTATGATGTTTAAAAGAGATAGGTTCTGGATTTCAATATTAATAGCTGTTCCTGCATTCCATCCAACGATGGTGACAATTTTCTGTTGTTACCATATCAAGCCTGTCTTAAAGGGGTGGTAAAATAATGGTGATGTTATATGACTAAGTTCCAGAGACTCAGCCTGCAATGATGATAATGAAGAAGTCCATATCCAAATTCAGTAAGACCTGGATAAAATCGAGGCTTGGGCTGACAAGTGACAAGACAAGGCTGATGTACTCGCAACAATCGTCACCAGAAGTGCAGAGTGGATGATCCATCTCGGTCTCCTCCAGAGGTCTTCAGCCAATACGATTCACTCCACGTGATATCAAGAAATGGCTGAAAGCACTGGATACTGCAAAGGCTATCGGCTCTGACAATATCCCAGCAATAGTACTGAAGACTTGTGCTCCAGAACTGGCTGCACCCCTAGCCAAGCTGTTCCAGTACAGCTACAACACTAGCATCTACCAGGCAATGTGGAAAATTGCCCAGGTGTGTCCTGTACACAAGAAACATCAAGGAGCTTTAGCTAAACTGGAATCAATGGGAATCAGGGGGGAAACTCTCCGCTGGTTGGAATCATACCCTGGCACAAAGGAAGATGGTTGTGGTGGTTGGAGGTCAATCATCTCAGCTTCAGGACAGTATGGTAGCAGAGTGGGCAGCACTGTTGCTTCACAGCGCCAGCGTCCCAGGTTCGATTCCCGGCTTGGGTCACTGTTTGTACGGATGTTCTCCCTGTGTCTGCGTGGGTTTCCTCTGGGTGCACCGGTTTCTTCCTACAAGTCCCAAAAAAGACATTCTAAATTCTCCCTCAGTGTACCCGAACAGGCGCCGGATTGTGGCGTCTCAGGGCTTTTCACGGTAACTTCATTGCAGTGTTAATGTAAGCCTACTTGTGACAATAACGATTATTATTATTCAGTATGTCACTGCAAGAGTTCATGTCACTATGGCTACCAGGGTAGGTCAAAGGCTTGGAATCCTATGATGAGCAACTCACCTCCTGTCCTCACAAATCCTGTCCACCATCTACAAGGCACAAGTCAGGAGTGTAATGGAATACTCTCCACTTCCCTGGCTGAGTGCAGCTCCAACAACACTCAAGAAGCTTGATACCATCCAGGACAAAGCAGCCTGCTTGATTGCTCCCCTTCCACAAACATTCAAACCCTCCACCACCGACGAACAGTGGCAGCCGTGTGTACCAGCTACAAGATGTATTGCAGTAACTCGCCAAGGTTCCTTAGGCAGCACCTTCCAAACCCACAACCACTACCATCTAGAAGGACAAGAGCAGCAGATACCTGGGAGCCCCGCCACCTGGAGGTTTCCCCCTAAGTCATTCAACAACCTGACTTGGAAATATATCGCCGTTCCTTCACTGTCACTGGGGCAACATCCTGGAAATCCCTCCCTTACAGCACAGTAGCTGTACCTACACCTCAAGGACTGCAGCGGTTCAAGAAGGCAGCTCCCCACCACCTTGTGAAGGACAACTAGGATAGGCAATAAATGCTGGCCTAACCAGCGACGCCCACATCCTGTAAATTAATTTTTTTAAGTTACATTTGCGCCACACAAGTGCCCGGCAATGACCATCTCGTACAAGAGAGGATCTTACCACCGCCCCATTCAATGGCATTATCATCACTGTATCCACCACAATCAACATCCTGGGGGTTACCATTGATCAGAAATTGAACTGAGGGAAGCACAGTGGTGTAATGGTTAGCACTGCTGCCTCACGACACTGAGGACCAGTGCTCAATCCCGGCCCTGGGTCACTGTCCGTGTGGAGTTTGCACATTCTCCCCCTGTCTGCGTGGGTCTCACCCCTACAACCCAAAAAGACATGCAGGGCAAGTGGATTGGCCACTCCAAATTGCCCCTTAATTGGAACAAAAGAGAATTGGGTACTCTCAATTTTCAAAAGAAAAGAAACTGAACTGGACATGCCACATTAATACTGTGGCTACCAGGGCAGGTCAAAGACTAAGAATCCTATTGGGAGTAACTCCCCTCCTGACCCCCAGAAGCCTGACAACAAAGCACAAGTCAGGAGTGTAATGGGATACTCACCACTTGTCTGGAGTGCAGCTCCAACAACACTCGAGACGCTCGACACCATCCAGGACAAAGCAGCCCACTTGATTGCTTCCCCTTCCACAAACATTCAAACTCTCCACCACTGATGAGCAGTGGCAGCCATGTGTACCATCTACAAATGCACTGCTGTAACTCACCAAGGTTCCTTAGACAACACCTTCCAAACCTATGACCACTACCATCTAGAAGGACAAAAGTAGCAGATACTTGGGAACCCCTCCACCTGGAGGTTCCTCTCTAAGTCACCAACCACCCATATATGGTGGCCTCACGGTAGCATGGTGGTTAGCATCAATGCTTCACAGCTCCAGGGTCCCAGGTTCGATTCCCGGCTGGGTCACTGTCTGTGTGGAGTCTGCACGTCCTCCCCGTGTGTGCGTGGGTTTCCTCCGGGTGCTCCGGTTTCCTCCCACAGTCCAAAGATGTGCGGGTTAGGTGGATTGGCCATGCTAAATTGCCCGTAATGTAAGGTTAATGGGGGGGATTGTTGGGTTACGGGTATACGGGTTACGTGGGTTTAAGTAGGGTGATCATTGCTCGGCACAACATCGAGGGCCGAAGGGCCTGTTCTGTGCTGTACTGTTCTATGTTCTATGTTCTATATCGCCACTCCTTCACTGGTGGTGGGGCAACATCCTGGAACTCCCTCCCAACAGCACAGTGGGTGTACCTGTACCTCAAGGACTGCAGCTGTTCAAGAAGGCAGCTCACCACCACCTTCTGAATGGCAACTATGGATGGGAAACAAATGTTGGCCGAACCAGCGATGCCCACATCACATAACTGAATTTCAAAAAAATTTCAGCTCCACTCTCCACACGTCCCCTGCAAACCCACCCTACAGCCGTTCCCCTCGATATGCCTTCCACACTGCACCCCTGTCCCCACCACCCGTACCTGTCAACAGGGGTACCAGTGGCTGCCACAAATCCGTGATAGTGATAGGCTCTTGCGACCCCTGTCCTGCCCTCCAAGTGGGGTCCACTGTGGGTGTCCTCATTGGGTGAGCCGTGTGTTATCCCACCAGCAGGGTGGCACCTGATTGTGCAGTGGAGAGGGTCACGGTGTACCACCCATTATTATCATGCTTAGAGGCTATTGTGTGGGCAGGTCCTACTGCTGGGGGTGAACTAGGAAAGTATGCCTCTGCTGGGAGCATAGCTGCAGTGTGTTGTGGGGCCTGGATGTGACACACAGGTTGTAACAACCTGTCCGAGGCCAGGATGGATGGGAGCAGGAGTGCAGTGGGCAGGCAGGGCCTGGAGTCAGCTCGTTGTCCTGCGGTGTGAGTAAACTGATAGTGTCACTGGTGAGGCCTCTGCTCTGAGAGGGACAGTACGTCAGGGAGGGTTCCAAAGGCCACGGTGCATGTGTCCTTTGTTTGGGGTGAGCTCTGCTATTCCCCTGCTTCCCCTGCAATGGGCTGTGCTTCTGAAGAGTGCCAGCACCTGTGGTCCAATGATTGAGCTTGGCCACGCCCATCCAGTTGATGGATCAGCTGGGGCCTGCAGGTGTCCAGAGGGGTAGGATCCCAATTGACCAAAATACTGCAGCAATGGTAGTCTGAGGTAGGCCACCCTGATCCCGAGGGGGACACCCCAAAGCCAGGGAGCTGTCAGCTAGTCCCCGCTATTCCCACCGGCCCTGGCAGCCACCACCCCCAGCAACTGGTACAATTTTTAAAAAAATTTAAAACTTTGCTAACCTTCTTTCTTCCCCTCAGCCACCATGGCGCCCGGTCCTCGTTTGTAAATGACTGTAGTAAACCGCGCCCGTGTGACTTCTGTCTGAGAGGGGCGAAGCATCGCAGAGGTCTGGAGCATACTGAGTCAAACGCGCTAATCACATTTAAATGCATGCACATGCCGCCGCCGGCGTGGGCCACAAGCCTCGTTAGCACCACCAGCAGTGGACCGGAGCATGGCGTCCGAATCGGCGCTGGGCATCGACATTTGTTTTGGACAGACGCCCGATTCTTCAAGTGAGCACGGTTTGCGTTTGCGGTGTCGCGAGGCGGAACATTTCGCCCATTTCAATAGGATAGCAGGCTCCCCATACTACAAGGTACCATTGATTTCATGTGAATTTGTTGGTGTGCATGTTAATTCAGAAATGCACCACACATGTAAAGGGTTCCTCTCCCTCCATGTCCAATTGCTAATGCGACTATACTCAGTGCATCATGCAGGTTAATGCCTGGTATCCTGGTCAGTGTTATGATGTTTTTATTCTGTATCAATCCATTGTACAATCTGCATTTGAACTACCATGAGAAAGCAGAGGGTATGTGCTGGATGACAAAGTCTTAGCTGCTGGCCACCTGGCACAACCCGCATGTATGGGGTAACGTGAAGGAAAGAGGCAACCAACATGTTTGTTTTCTGGATGGGATGTCTGATCGGCAGTACCAGCGAATGCTGCACATTGCAAATGTTTAAATGAAAAGGCAGCATGAAATCTACCTGCTGCCTGCCTCTGAAAGAATGGGCAATGGTGAATTACACATCACGATCCTTTCAACTTTTGTTCTTTGTGAATCAATGTGCTTATGCTTCTAGGTGTGTGCCTGCCTGTCTGTGCACAGTGAGCTAATGCAAAAAGCTAATCTAGTGTCCTTCAAGTAGTTTGCTGATGTTCACTATCTAGGTTTCGTCACCAGTAACTGCAATTTTGACAACGTATCAGAGGTTCTGCCAGGGTCTGTGGAGCCATCAGTCAGCATAGGTAATGCTATGAATTGAGAGATGCGAACGTTTGGGCACAAAGGTCAGTTAAGCCTCCCCACCCCCTCAGAAAGTACAAGAATTAACACTAAAAACTGGCAAACATCACATATACTAATCTATGAGTGCAACAGAACGCCTATTTGACCAACTATAACGGTAAAGAAAAAAATTATCAGGGGAATTTTTGTGGTTTTTCTGTCTACCAGCAGCAAGAATCAGGTGTCCCTAATGTGGTAGAAGTTCGCTCTCGAGATATATAGGCAACAATCAAACTTGAGAGAGAGCGGGCATCATTTTAATAAACGCCTGCTTCTATTGCTGAATGCAGAGCGTAACATCAATGTTGACCTATGACATCAACGTCAGCTTCCCAGGGGTGTGGGAGGTATTGTGACGTTATCGATGCTGGGGTCCCCTATGAGTTAACCTACATAGAAAACCCCACAGTGGTGTTACTGTGGCCTTTTAATAAGTAGAGGTGGCGTATTATAACTTGGCCTTGTGTGTTCCCTGGGCTTAATTTGTTGACATTTAGTCTTAACCTTCTTTCTGTATCACCCTTTCTTCAGTATATGCACACCAACGCCCACACACAAAGAAAATTGATGCAGAGATAATCCCACACTGAGGTTGAGCTTTAAACCCACTTCAATACAATCTGCATGTCAAGATCTTGCACTGTTTATGAAACCTCTCGTGTACTTTAGAACAACTTAATTATTTAACCTATCAATGATCTTTTTACTGAATAAAACATTAGGGGTTGGGTGGGTGAGAAGATTTGAATTATCAATGCCCAGGTCAGAACAGGCTGCAAAATCAGACCCTTATCCATATCATTTGGCATCACACAGTTTTGCAACAAATACAAACTTTCATCAGTCTTGAAGTTAGACTCATAGAATCCCTACAGTGCAGAAAGAGGTCATTCAGCCCATGACATCTGCACCGACTCTCCGAAACAGCACCCTACCGAGGCCCAATTCCCCACCCTATCGCCGTAACCCCACCCAGAGACAATTTAGCATAGCATAGTGGAATTTGGGGACCCAAGTTAAAATTAGTGGTAGGGGTTGGTGTGCCATATAAACCAGAATGATAATAATAATAATAATCTTTATAAGTGTCACAAGTAGGCTTACATTAACACTGCAATGGAGTTACTGTGAAAATCCCCTCGTCACCACACTCCGGCGCCTGTTCAGGTATACTGAGGGAGAATTCAGAACGTCCAATTCAGCTAACAAGCACATATTTTGGGATTGGTGGGAGGAAACTGGAGCACCCAGAGGAAACCCATGCCGAAATCCGGAGAATGTGCAGGCTCCGCACAGACTGTGACCCAAGCCGGGAAACAAACCCGGGTCCCTGGCCCTGTGGAGCAACAGTGCTAACCACTGTGCTACCGTGCAGATGTTGGGTTCAATCCCTGATCTAAACTGCATTGACCAATCTCATCGCCACATCTCTTTCTCCAACCCACCACCACTACCATCAGCCCCCATGTCCCCCCCCCTCACCCAATTCATTGACAGTCACAAACATACAAAACATTTTACATAGGAGGAACAGACATTTGTTTCAACTGGACTGGAATGTGCCTATTTTACCTACGGATATGGTATTGTTTTCAGCACAGATGTCTGAGTGGTGAAGTAATGGGCTCCCTCTTTGTACCACATGGTTTAAAACAAACTTTCGGTATCACTCCCAAAGATAGCATTAGAGGTAACTGAGATAATTGGAAAATCGTGATGCTTAGCAGTAATTAAAAGAACATAAAAATGTTTATTAAAGAAATAAGACTTATGAGAATTCATAACTTATTAAATACATACACATTTGCCGAGGACATTCATTTAATGTGGTTCAGACCAATAATAATTTAAAAAGAAAACATTAAACTGTTTGAATTGAATATGGACTAAATAGAGAACCAGACAAGGGTTTGCACAATGTGTTATTGATTCAATATTTGAAGTATTAACTTTATGATAGAATCATAGAATTTACAGTACAGAAGGAGACCATTAGGCCCATCGAGTCTGCACCGGCCCTTAGAAAGAGCACCCTACTTAAGCCCATGCTTCCACTCTATCCCCGTAACCCAGTAACCCCACCTAACCTTTTGCTCATTAAGGGGCAATTTATCATGGCCAATCCACCTAACCTGCACATCTTTGGACTGTGTGAGGAAACCGGAGCGCCCGGAGGAAACCCAGCCAGAACAAGGAGAAAGTTCAAACTCCACACAGACAGTCCATTGAGGCTGGAATTGAACCCGGGAGCTGTGAGGCAGCAGTGGTAACCACTGTGCCACTGTGAGGAACAGTGTGGTTATCACTTCACACTGAATTATCGCATGCTTGTGCACTGTTTGTATTCATGGACATGATGTCGTAGCAAAGCATAGAAGAAACTGGTACTGAAAGGGTCAATCGGGTTTTAGCCAATAAGTCAGTGGGCCCAGATTGCCTTCTTTCCAAAATTAAAGCATATTAGTGAAGGAAGAGCAGAAATACCTTGTTTTCCCAGAATAGAAATTGTATTAATGATGGAAGATAGTAAATGTTAGAACATAGAACATAGAACATTACAACGCAGTACGGGCCCTTCGGCCCTCGATGTTGCGCCGACCTGTGAAACCATCTGAAGCCTATCTGACCTACACTATTCCATTTTCATCAATATGTCTATCCAGTGACTACTTAAATGCCCTTAATGTTAGCGAGTCTACTACTGTTGCAGGCAGGGCGTTCCACATCCCTACTACTCTCTGAGTAAAGAAACTGCCTCTGACATCTGTCCTATATCTACTACCCCTCAATTTAAAGCTATGTCCCCTCATGTTGGTCATCACCATCCGAGGAAAGAGACTCTCACTGTCCACCCTATCTAACTCTCTGACTATCTTATATGTCTCTATTAAGTCACCTCTCAGCCTTTTCCTCTCTAAAGAAAACAACCTTAAGTCCCTGAGTCTTTCCTCGTAAGACCTTCCCTCCATACCAGGCAACATCCTAGTAAATCTCCTCTGAACCCTTTCCAAAGCTTCCACATCCTTCCTATAATGTGGTGACCAGACTGCACGCAGTACTCCAGGAGCAGCCGCACCAGAGTTATGTACAGCTGCAGCATGACCTTGTGGCTCCAAAACTCAATCCCCCTACTGATAAAGGCTAGCACACCATATGCCTTCTTAACAGCCCTATTAACCTGGGTGGCAACTTTCAGGGATTTATGTACCTGGATGCCGAGATCTCTCTGTTCATCTACACTACCAAGAATCTTGCCATTAGCCCAGTACTCTGCATTCCTGTTACTCCTTCCAAAGTGAACCACCTCACACTTTTCCGCATTAAACTCCATCTGCCACCTCTCAGCCCAGCTCTGCAGCTTATCTATGTCCCTCTGTATCCTATAACATCCTTCAGCACTATCCACAACTCCACCGACCTTCGTGTCATCTGCAAATTTACTAACCCATCCTTCTACACCCTCTTCCAGGTCATTTATAAAAATGACAAACAGCAGTGGCCCCAAAACAGATCCTTGCGGTACACCACTAGTAACTGAACTCCAGGATGAACATTTGCCATCAACCACCACCCTCTGTCTTCTTTCAGCTAGCCAATTACTGATCCAAACCGCTAAATCACCTTCAATTCCATACTTCCTTATTTTCTGCAATAGCCTACCGTGGGGAACCTTATCAAACGCCTTACTGAAATCCATATACACCACATCAACCGCTTTACCCTCATCCACCTGTTTGGTCACCTTCTCAAAAAACTCAATAAGGTTTGTGAGGCATGACCTACCCTTCACAAAATCGTGTTGACTATCACTAATCAACTTGTTCTTTTCAAGATGATTATAAACCCTATCTCTTATAACCTTTTCCAACATTTTACCCACAACCGAAGTAAGGCTCACAGGTCTATAATTACCAGGGTTGTCTCTACTCCCCTTGTTGAACAAGGGGACAACATTTGCTATCCTCCAATCTTCCGGCACTATTCCTGTTGACAAAGACGACATAAAGATCAAGGACAAAGGCTCTGCAATCTCCTCCCTGGCTTCCCAGAGAATCCTAGGATAAATCCCATCTGGCCCAGGGGACTTATCTATTTTTACACTTTCCAAAATTGCTAACACATCCTCCTTGTGAACCTCAATTCCATCTAGCCTGGTCGACTGAACCTGAGTATTCTCCTCGACAACAATGTCTTTCTCTAGTGTAAACACTGACGAAAAATATCCATTTAACGCTTCCCCTATCTCCTCTGATTCCACACACAACGTTCCACTACTATCCTTGATTGGCCCTAATCTTACTCTAGTCATTCTTTTGTTCCTGATATACCTATAGAAAGCCTTAGGGTTTTTCTTGATCCTATCTGCCAACGACTTTTCGTGTCCTCTCCTTGCTCTTCTTAACTCTCCCTTTAGGTCCTTCCTGGCTAACTTGTAACTCTCAAGTGCCCTAACTGAGCCTTCATGTCTCATCCTAACATAAGCCTTCTTCTTCCTCTTGACAAGTGCTTCAACTTCCTTAGTAAACCACGGTTCCCTTGCTCGACAACTTCCTCGCTGCCTGACAGGTACATACTTATCAAGGACACGCAGTAGCTGTTCCTTGAAAAAGCTCCACAGTTTCCTTCCCCATCCTATACATCCTAAATCTTACCGAATAGCATCATAATTGCCTTTCCCCCAGCTATAATTCTTGCCTTGCGGTATATACCTATCCCTGCCCATTGCTAAAGTAAACATAACCGAATTGTGATCACTATCACCAAAGTGCTCACCTACATCTAAATCTAACACCTGGCCGGGTTCATTACCCAGTACCAAATCCAATGTGGCCTTGCCCCTTGTTGTGCCCTTGTTAAAAAAAATAGTGATTATCCAGGTAATTACAGATCAGTTGGCTTCACATTGGTCAACTGCTAACTTTTGTGAACACAAACCTATAGGCTATTTCCAAACAGTCAACATGATTGTGCTCTACTAATTTAATAAAATTACTCAACTTTGGCACATGATAGGGGAAAGAGTCTAGACCTGCCATGTACTTGCCAACAACCAAAATGAAAAAGTGCCACAACCTTATTTGCTGTGAATAACATGGCCTTCAAGGGAAAGTGGCAATGTAGATAAAACAAAAACAACTTGCATTTATATAACATCTTTAACATAACAACATCCCATCGTACTTCACAAATGCCGAATCAAAAAATGATGCTAGGCCAAAGAAGGAAATAACAAGGCTGCAAGGGGATCGGGGCTGGGATCTAAATATCCAAGGGTATGTGTCCTGTCAATAGGGCAGGCAGATAGGCAGAGGGGGTGGTAGTTGCATTGTTACTAAGGAATTAAATTAAATCGATAGCAAGAAGCGATATAGGATCAGAAGGCATAGAATCTCTATGGGTAGAGTTGAGGAATTGCAAAGGAAAAAAGACCCTGTTGGGAGTTATGTACAGGGCCCCTAGCAGTGGTCAGGATATGGGGCAGAAAATAAATCAAGAGATAGAAAGGCATATAAGAAGGGCAATGTTACAAGAATCATGGGAGACTTCAATATGCAGGTGGACTGGGAAAATCAGGTTGGTAGCGGATCCCAAGGAAAGGAATTTGTGCAATATCTCCGAGGAGAATCAGTGGACGTGATCTATTTTTTGGTAGAGCCCACTAGGGAACAAGCAATTCTGGATTTGGTGATGTGTAATGAGGTAGACCTGATTAAGGAACTTAAGGTGAAGGAACCACAATATGATAGAATTAATCCTGCAGTTTGAGAGGGAGAAGCTGGAATCAGATGTAACGGTATCACAATTGGATAATGGTAACTACAAAGACATGAGAGAGGAGTGGTCAGAGTTGATTGGAAGGGAAGCCTAGCAGAGAAGACAGTGGAACAGCAATGGCAGGAGCTTTTGGGGATTATTCAGGAGGCACAACAGAATTTCACCCCAAGGAAGAGGAAACATGCTAAGGTGAGGACGAGGCATCCATGGTTGACGAGGGAAGTCAAGGACAGCATGAAAGCAAAAGAAAAAGCATACAAGATGGCGAGAATTAATGGGAGGCCATTGGATTGGGGAGCCTTTAAAAGCGAGCAGAGGACATTTAAAAATGCAAGAAGAAGGGAGGTGATGAAATATGAGTGCAAACTAGCTAGTAATATAAAAGAAGATAACAAGAGTTTTTTTCAATATATAAAAGGTTAGAGAGATGCAAGAATAGAAATTGGACCACAGGAAAATGAGGCATGGAGAAGTAGTAAGAGGAGACAAAGAAATGGCAGAGGAACTGAATAGCTACTTTGCATCAGTCTTGATGGTGGAAGACACCAGTGGGATTGCAGAACTTCGTGAGAATCAGGGGGCAGATGAGAGTGCAGTTGTCATCACTATGGAGAAGGTTCTGTGGACCTGAAAGGTCTGAAGGTAGATAAATAACCTGGACTGGATGGATTACACCCTTGAGTTCTGAGTGAAATCACTGAGGAGATTGTGGAGGCAATGTTGGTGATTCTCCAGGAATCACTGGAGGCCAGCAGGGTACCAGAGGACTGGAAAATTGCTAATGTAACACTCCTGTTTAAGAAGGGAAGGAGGCAGAAGATGTGAAATTCTAGGCTGGTTATCCTGATTTCAGTCAATGGTAAGATTTTAGAGTCCATTAAAGATGAGATTGCAGAGCACTTGGAATACATGATAAAATAGGACGGAGTCAGTGCGGCTGCATCAAGGGGAGGTAATTTCTGACAAATTGTTAGAATTCTTTGAGGAAGTAACAAGGAAGTTAGACAAAGGAGAACCAGTGGACATGAATCTATTTAGATTTCCAGAAGGTCATTAGCAAGGTGCCGTATAGACTGTTAAATAAGTTAAGAGCACATGGTATTAAAGTTAAGATACTGGCATGGATAGAGGATTGGCTGACTGGCAAAAAACAGAGAGGGGGATAATGGGGTCTTTTTCAAGATGGCAGCCAGTGACTAGTGGCGTGCCTCAGGGGTTGGTGTTGGGACCTTACCTTTTAACAACATACATTTAAAAAAAAAAAAAATTTAGATTAGCCAATTATTTTTTCTAATTAAGGGGCAATTTAGCGTGGCCAATCCACCTACTCTGCACATTTTTTGGGTTGTGGGGGCGAAACCCACGCAGACACGGGGAGAATGTGCAAACTCCACACGGACAGTGACCCAGAGCCGGGATCGAACCTGGGACCTCAGCGCCGTGAGGCGGTTGTGCTAACCACTAGGCCACCGTGCTGCCCTTTACAACATACATTAACGATCTGGAAGAAGGAACTGAGAAAACTGTTGATAAGTCTGCAGATGATATAAAGATATACAGAGGGGCAGGTAGCGTTGATGAAGCAGGGGGGCTGCAGAAGGACATGGACAAGCTAGGAGAGTGGGCAAAGTGGCAGATGGAATACAATGTGGAAAAGTGTGAGGTTAAGCACTTTGGTGGGAAGAATGAAGGCATAGGCTATTTTCTAAATGGGGAAGTGCTTAGGAAATCAGAAGCTTAAAGAGATTTTGGAGTCCCAGTTCAAGATTCTCTTAAGGTTAATGTGCAGGTTCAGTCAGCAGTTAGGAAGGCAAATTAATTATTAGCATTCATATTGAGAGGGCTAAAATACAAGACCAGGGATGTACCTCTGAGGTTGCATAAGGCTCTGGTCAGACCCCATTTGGAGTATTGGGAGCAGGTTTGGGCCCCACATTGAAGGAAAGATTTACTGGCCATGAAAGGGTCCAGAGGAGGTTCATAAGAATGATCCCTGGAATGAAGAGCTTGTCATATGAGGAGCGGTTGAGGACTCTGGGTCTGTATTTATTGGAGTTTAGAAGGATGAGGGGGGATCTTGAAACTTACAGGATACTGAGACTTACTGGATAGAGTGAACATAGAGAGCATGTTTCCACGAGAAGGGAAAACGAGGGCACAGCCTCAGACTGAAGGGACGATCCTTTAAAACAAAGATGAGAAGGTATTTCTTCAGCCAGAAAGTGGCGAATTTGTGGAACTCTTTGTTGCAGAAGGCTGTGGAGGCCAAGTCAATCTTTAAGACAGAGATAGATATGTTCTTAATTAGTAATAATAATAATACTTTTTATTATTGTCACACATAAGCTTACATTAACACGGCAATGAAGTTAATAAGGGGATCAGGGGTTATGGGGAGAAGGCAGGAGAATGGGGATGAGAAAATATCAGCCGTGATTGAATGGCGGAGCAGACTTGATGGACCAAATGGCCTAATTCTGCTCCTATGTCTTATGGTCTCATAATGGGAAGGGTGATCTCTTGGTCATGGAGGTGGATTTTCAGAGAGGGGACTGGAGAGGTATATAAGTTCATAAAGGGATTTCCATGAGTTTTATGTGACTAAACGCATATGATGGGATGAAAAGAGGGGTAAAACAGGAGAAAGGAGAGTTTGAGGCAGGTTCTAGGGCTGGAGTAGGTTACAGAGAAATGGAGGGTGAGAACATGAAGAGACTTAAACACAAGATTGAACATTTAAAATTTGATGCATTGGAGCAGGAGCCGAAAAAGGTCACATGCCGCAGTGGTAAAAAGGTGGTTTACCATCACCTTCTTACAGGCAACTAGGAACAGATAATATGTTAGTGATGCCCACATCCACAGAATTCATTTTCAGAATATTCATCCTGGCCTCCCCTTCTGGGGAGGCAATGGTGTAGTGGTATTGTCACTAGTAATCCAAAAACATAAAGTACTGCTCTGAGGACCTGAGTTTGAATTCCACCACGGCAGATGTTGAACTTTTAATTCAATGAAAAGTCTAATGATGACCATGAAACCAGTGTCAAAAACTCCATGTTCTTTAGGGAAGGAAATCTGCTGCCCTTACCTGATCTGGCCTACATGTGACTCCAGATCCACAACAAAGTGGTTGACTCTTAAATGCCCTCTGAAATGGCTCAGGAAGTCATTCAGTCCAAAGGCAATTAGGGATTGATAATAAGTGCTGGCTCAGCCAAAGACGGACACATCCCATGAACGAATAAAAAAAAGTTTGTAAAATCTGTTCTATAATGCTTGGAAATAAAAACATCATAACCTGGTTGAGTTTCACTATTAAAGTTCATGCCTTCATTAACCACCAGCAGCCACAAGCAGTATTGCACGCTTTCACATCACATGACAGGAAGAGGGTACGTTGTTATTCTTCTTGTTGTTAACAGAAAGTGTCTTCACAAAAAGCTTATTGCAAAGCTGGAGCAGTGTCAAAGAAGTCATAGAACCATTTTATCAGAATGTGATTACATGTAAGTGATACGAGGGTGATTTTAATACCATTTACAATACTGCATTGTCTGTTTTTAAACAAATAACAAGGGGTTTGCCAAATATGAAAATATTGCCTCTTTAAATAATAGGAGTTCTTTTCACTTGTATGTAAATGTTGCAAACACAATATCTATCATAATGCAGGATCTACCATACTACTGATAATAGTATATTTTAAGAATTAATGGTACTTCAGACCATTCAATTAGTGTGCATAGTGGTCCTTTATGGCAGGTTGCAACCTCCATGGAAACACAGAAAGGTAACTAAGGCAGTGTTGCTGCTTCTGGAGGTACCAAAATCCATCTGTAGAGACAACAGGGCTGCAACAATAATATAAATACTGCCTTCAGCTGCACCAACTGTCAATATATTCAGTCAACCATGCAACTCACCTGTATAAACCATCTGTGTGGTTTGCTGAATGCACAGACCTTTCTCAGTAAATGAAAGCCAGATGTTAATGCTGTCATTGCTGGATCTGTGGAATTTGCCACACAATCTTATGATCCCATAGAGACTGATGGCTTTTAAAAAAAAATCAAACATCCAGTGATTGACGAAAAGGATCAGACAGCAAGATTTCAAGTTTTACGACTTTTACTGTAAAACAGAAATCTAAAAGTAACATTGATTAAACTATTTCAGGAGGTAACTTACTCTCTAAACTATAGAAAAGTTTCCCACTAACTTTTAAAATGGCCAAAAATCCTCGACAGTTATACTTTACTTGATCCCTTAAGTGGACACTTGGTCCTCTACGAACCAGTCCAAGGTGATTATTAGCTTCTAAGGGCCTGTATACTTTCTTTTCTTTTCTCAGCCAGTAATTCCTAATCCTAGAATTGTATTTCATGTTGCGAGATGAATTGGACATTCGTCCCTCTAGCCAAAGCTAGGTGAATCTCCCAGACTCATTTGAATACCCACAAATTTGGGGTGGGATACTCTGACTCCCTGCCGGGCCAGAGGATCGCTTGGGGGGGGGGGGGGGGGGGGGGCGTGAATCCCGCCCCGACGCTGGCTCCCAGATTCTCTGGCGCTGGTTTTTCGGCAGGGGCGGGAATCGTGCCGCGCCGGTCGGGAGCTGTTGGCAGCAGCCCCCCTGGCGAATCTCCGGCCCACAATGCGCCAAGTGGCAGCCAGTTTTTGATGGGTACCGCTGGCGTAAAATACACCAGGTCTGTACCGGCGGGACCTGGCTCTGCGGGAGGCCTGTGGAGTCCTCGGGGGTGGGGGGGGGGGGGGGGGGGGGGAGATCTGGCCCCGGGGCTGGCCCATGGTCTGGGTCCACCGATCCGCGGGCGGGCCTGTGCCATGGGGGCACTCTTTCCCTCCGCGCCGGCTGGTGTAATGGCCCATCATGGCCGGCACAGAGTAGAACCCCCCTGCGCATGTGCTGGGATGACGCCAGCACACGCTGACGCTCCCATGCATGCGCCAATGCACGCCAGCCAGGGGAGGCCCTCCGGCGCTGGTTTGCACGGTGCCAAGCCCTTCAGCGCTCGCTGGCACGGCGCCAATCCTGCCGGCGCCGGTCTAGTCCCTGAAGGTGCGGGGGATTCCGCACCTTCCGGGCGGCCTGACTCCGGAGTGGTTCACGCCACTCCTCGGCGCTGGTTCGGCCCGCCCCACTGGTTAGGGGAGAATCCCACCCTTGGTCTCTTCAGTCTGAGCACAAGCTCTCACCCACATTCTGTAAGGTGAATAATAGTGAGTTGATGTCTCTATCTCCCTGCCCTCTCTCTCTCTCTCTCTCTCTCTCTCTGATTCTTACCCACTGCCCTGGTCTGTGAGGATCAGTAATATTCAGCGGGATTCTCCAACCCCCGCCGGGTCGGTGAATCGCCGGGGATCGGCGTGAATCCCACCCCCACCGTCCCCCGAATTCTCTGAATACCCAAAGGTCGGCGACGCATGAATCGTGCCGCCTGCCTTGGAGAATAGTGGGGACCGGCGCGACTCAATGGGTTTCTGGGCTTCCCGAACGCTCCCGGTCGAATGGGCCAAAGTCCTACCGACAGAACCACGGGTCACGCCGGCGTAAATTAAACCACCTTATATAACGGCGTCAACCAGTGCTGATGGTTGATGCCAGACAGCGTGGAGGTAGGTCACGGTGTGGGGTGGCCACAGGATAAGTGACGGCGTGGCCGCAGTCTGTGTGTGTGGGGGGGGGGGGGGGGGGTGTGGGGGGTGGGGTGAGGGGGGGGTGAGAGAGGGGTGAGGGGGGGTGGGTGGGGGGGAGAGGGTGACTGCCAGGGAGGGTGGACGAGTGCCGGGGTGAGGGGAGAGGGTGAGTGCCGGAGAAGGGGGGTGAGTGCCGGGGAGTGGGGGAGAGGGTGAGTGCCGGGGAGGGGGAGCGAGTGCCGGGGGGGGGGGGGGGGAGGATGAGGGCGAGTGCCGGGAGGGGGGAAGAGGGTGAGTGCCGGGGGAGGGAGGGCGTGTGCCGGGGAGGGGGGAGAGAACGAGGGAGGTCATTCGCCTGGCCAGGTGTCAACCTCCAACAGTTGCGCCCATGGCACTTGGCTGAAGGTGTGGGGGGGGGGGGGGGGGGGGGGGGGGGGGTATGGGCAATGGTGACATGTCGTCGTTCCCCACCCCCCACCCCCCTGCAGGCCGTTATGTTTGCTGATCAGCCAGCGATGTTGGCCGCCGTGGCGTGAGCCGCAATTCTACATGTTGCCCTTTGGGAGGAGGAGGAGCGTGCCAGGGAGGTGGCGCAGGCTGCCGTAGAGGAGCATGCCGCAGAGGGGCAGGTGGCAGCCACCCAGGATGGAGGGCCGCCAGCCCGACAGGAAGAGGAGGAGGCAGTGCTGGTGCTATGGTGACGGAGACGCCCGATGAGGCCCCGTGTGTACCGGCCCCGCTCGTCGTACCAGGACTTCACGGACCGGACATGCAGAAGGAGACTCCGGATGAGCCACAAAACCGTGGCACACATCTGCCACCTGATGGCACACCTGGCACCGCGTGGCACTGGGGGAGGACACCCTCTCCCCGTTTCCGTCAAGGTTACGGTGGCCCTGAACGTTTATGCCACGGGGTTATTCCAGGCACCGAGTGGGAACCTGTCCGGCATCTTGCAGACATCGGTGCACCGGTGAATCCGGGCAATGACAGACGCCCTATATGCCATTGCAGACCGCTACATCCAGTTCCCTATGGACCGGGCCAGCCAGGATGCCCGGGCAGCGGGCTTCGCTGCTGTAGCCGGGTTTCCCATGGTCCAGGGCGCGATCGATGGGATGCACGTCGCCATGCGGCCACCTGCAGATAACAGGGCCGTGTTCACCAATAGGAAGGGGACCTATTCCATGAACATTCAGGTGGTCTGTGACCACCGCATGATGATCCTGCACGTCTGCTCCCGGTACCCGGGAAGTGTACATGACTCGTACATATTGGCGCAGTCTTACATCCCCGGCATGTTCGAGGGACGCCAACCTTGGCTGAGTGGCTGGTTGCTGGGCGACAGGGGTTACCCGTTGCGGTCGTGGCTGATGACGCCTATACGGAGGCCACAGACTGACACGGAGAACCGCTACAACGATGCCCGTGCTTCAGGTGCCTTGACCGCTCTGGAAGGGCCCTCCAGTACCCGCCAGATAGGGTCGGCCGCGTCATTGTGGTGTGCTGCGTCCTGCACAACATCGCCCAGCAGAGGGGCGATGTGCCGCAGGCAGAGGAGGGGGGAGTGGAGGAGCAGCAGGATGAGGCGCAGTTCTCGCCAGATGAGGAGGATGGGGGCAATGGTCAGGACAGACAGGCTGGACATGGGTAGGTGGCTGCCCACCGTTACCGGCTGGGCCAGCGGGCACGGGACAGGCTGATAGCCGCCCGGTTCACTAACTGGGGGGGCGTGAGAATCGCCGAGTCTGGGCACAGACCACACACCACGGCACCAGCCGACCACCCTCACCCCCCCACCCATAAACCACCAACACCCTCACCCCCCCGCCACCCACCCACCATCAACCACCCACACCCCACCCACATGCACACCACCCTTCCATTGCACATCCACCTGCGGCACAATGGGCCGGGCTCACACGGTCGCTGGTGGAAGCGTGTCTATTGCAGGCCATGGAGGATGATGATGACACGCTCTGCGATGAGCTCCTGGCTCTACATCATTGGACAATGTCTGACCCATGGCAATGGTACCACCCTCCACCCGGACCATCACTGCACACGGCCATGACACTGCAGCGCACGGTCCCATCCTCTGCCCAGAGGGCAACCACGGGGGGAGGGGGGCACACTCACCTGGGGCCAACGTAATACCACCCCTCACACACACACTGGCGCTCACTCATACCACACCCCCGAAAGTGATTTTAATGACAAACAGTCCATACACGTGCCCTACCCCCTATAACTCGTCTGTGCCCTGCACCCGTGCCAACTTACTCAGTGTCTAATTGTTTGGCCTTACGGGGCCCTTTGACTACGTCTAGGTGGTTCCCCAGACGGTACAGCAGAACTGGAGGTGGACTCCTGTGATTCCTGCCCTGTGACCCTGGATCCCTTTGGCGGCCATTTCCTGGTGCGGCTCGGCCTAGATGGGCGAGGCTGCGACTCGGGCGACTGGGATAACAGGCTGCCAGCCGGTCCTGCCTGTAGCCCACCAGATGCACCTGGACGGAAGGGGGGGGTGTCCGAGATGCCGCAGTGTTCCGGGACATCCCCTACAGGGGGACCCGGGAGGGACCCCAGCACCTCCTCCTCCCTCGGGGTGCCTGATGGCCCCCGGGCCTCTACATGGGTCGGGGGTGCGAAAATACCGGCCATCCAATACCCCACCGACACCTGGCGCTGTCAGTCCTGGAGGCCCGCCCTGGTATCGACATGGGTCTGCAGGTTTGCAGTCATGGAGCTCAGGGAGTTGGTCATCCCTGTCTGTGTCTGGGCGACGATGAACAGCACATGGGCATTGGCGCCGATGCCCTCAGCGATGGCCTGCAGAGACTGCGCCATGGCATTGAGCGCGTCTGCCATCTGCCGCTGGCTCTGGCTCATGGCTTCCTGTGGGAGGGCAGCCAAGTCCTGGGCCATAGACGCCGCCTGCACGGAGAGCCCCAGGCCTTGCATACTGCCCCCCATATCTGACACCGTCGCACTCATTGCCTCCACCACGAACGCCACCTGTTTGGTTTCGGCCTGGGTGGCACGCATGACCGGCACCACTCCCAGCTCCTGGACGCGGGTGCATTCCTCCACCTGCATCTGCAGCTGCCACAAGCCGGCTGTCACCCCCTTCGATCGTCCCTGGTTCGGTGACTGCATCGGGTCTATGGGTGGGTGTGGTAACTCCAGGAACCTGGGACCCGTCTGGGCGGCGGATGTTTGCTTGCGCCAGTATGCCCTCCGACCTCCCGGCCCCTCTGCTGCTCCTACCTCCGCCTGCTATCCCGGTACGGCTGTGTTGTGCGCACCAGTGAGTGTACCAGACGCCTCATCACTAAAGTGCCCAACCGAGGTGAGTGCCTCTGCAATGGTGGAGGGTGTTGGAGAAAGCAGTGGCTTTACGTCGTGAGCATAGTCCAACCCAGAATCCATGGTACCCTGGGGTGGCGGTTCATGTCCATCCGTCCGCTGTGTGTCACTGTCCTGTATTTCGGTGTCATGTGTGTCGGTGTCCCGGGTAGGGGTGTCCTGGGTAGGGCTGTCCTGGGTAGGGCTGTCCTGGGGAGGGCTGTCCTGAGCAGGGGAGTCCTGGGTAGTGGTGTCCTGGGTAGGGCTGTCCTGGGTAGGGCTGTCCTGGGTAGTGGTGTCCTGGGTAGGGCTGTCCTGGGTAATGGTGTCCTGGGTAGGGGTGTCCTGGGTAGGAGTGTCCTGGGTAGGGGTGTCCTGGGTAGGGGTGTCCTGGGTAGGGGGTGTCCTGGGTAGGGGTGTCCTGGGTAGGTGTGTCCTGGGTAGTGGTGTCCTGGGTAGGGCTGTCCTGGGTAGGGCTGCCCTGGGTAGGGCTGTCCTGGGTAGGGCTGTCCTGGGTAGTGGTGTCCTGGGTAGGGCTGCCCTGGGTAGTGGTGTCCTGGGTAGGGCTGTCCTGGGTAGGGCTGTCCTGGGTAGGGCTGTCCTGCGTAGGGCTGTCCTGGGTAGGGCTGTCCTGGGTAGTGGTGTCCTGGGTAGGGCTGCCCTGGGTAGTGGTGTCCTGGGTAGGGCTGCCCTGGGTAGTGGTGTCCTGGGTAGGGCTGTCCTGGGTAGGGCTGTCCTGGGTAGGGCTGTCCTGCGTAGGGCTGTCCTGGGTAGGGCTGTCCTGGGTAGGGCTTGTCCTGGGTAGGGCTGTCCTGGGTAGGGCTGTCCTGGGTAGGGCTGTCCTGGGTAGGGCTGTACTGGGTAGGGCTGTCATGGGTAGGGCTGTCCTGCGTAGGGCTGTCATGGGTAGGGCTGTCCTGGGTAGGGCTGTCCGGGTAGGGCTGTCCTGGGTAGGGCTGTCATGGGTAGGGCTGTCCTGGGTAGGGCTGTCCTGGGTAGGGCTGTCCTGGGTAGGGCTGTCCTGGGTAGTGGTGTCCTGGGTAGTGGTGTCCTGGGTAGTGGTGTCCTGGGTAGGGGTGTCCTGGGTAGGAGTGTCCTGGGTAGTGGTGTCCTGGGTAGTGGTGTCCTGGGTAGAGCTGTCCTGGGTAGGGCTGTCCTGGGTAGTGGTGTCCTGGGTAGTGGTGTCCTGGGTAGGGTGTCCTGGGTAGGAGTGTCCTGGGTAGTGGTGTCCTGGGTAGTGGTGTCCTGGGTAGAGCTGTCCTGGGTAGGGCTGTCCTGGGTAGGGCTGTCCTGGGTAGGGCTGTCCTGGGTAGTGGTGTCCTGGGTAGGGCTGTCCTGGGTAGGGCTGTCCTGGGTAGGGCTGTCCTGGGTAGGGCTGTCCTGGGTAGGGCTGTCCTGGGTAGTGGTGTCCTGGGTAGTGGTGTCCTGGGTAGTGGTGTCCTGGGTAGGGGTGTCCTGGGTAGGAGTGTCCTGGGTAGTGGTGTCCTGGGTAGTGGTGTCCTGGGTAGTGGTGTCCTGGGTAGAGCTGTCCTGGGTAGGGCTGTCCTGGGTCGGGCTGTCCTGGGTAGAGCTGTCCTGGGTAGGGCTGTCCTGGGTAGGGCTGTCCTGGGGTAGTGGTGTCCTGGGTAGTGGTGTCCTGGGTAGAGCTGTCCTGGGTAGGGCTGTCCTGGGTAGTGGTGTCCTGGGTAGTGGTGTCCTGGGTAGGGGTGTCCTGGGTAGGAGTGTCCTGGGTAGTGGTGTCCTGGGTAGTGGTGTCCTGGGTAGAGCTGTCCTGGGTAGGGCTGTCCTGGGTAGGGCTGTCTTGGGTAGAGCTGTCCTGGGTAGGGCTGTCCTGGGTAGGGCTGTCCTGGGTAGTGGTGTCCTGGGTAGGGCTGTCCTGGGTAGGGCTGTCCTGGGTAGGGCTGTCCTGGGTAGTGGTGTCCTGGGTAGGGCTGTCCTGGGTAGGGCTGTCCTGGGTAGGGCTGTCCTGGGTAGTGGTGTCCTGGCTCAGCTTCGATGGGAGAGTGTGGCTGCCTCCCTTGTCGCTGGGTGCCACATGCCTGCGCCGCCGCACATGGACGAGACGGAGGCGTCGTCTCCATGTAGCTCCGGGCCTGTCTCTGTCTCATGGCCGCCCTGGAGCGTCCTGCGGGCGGTCGGCATCTGCGGGGACGGGTGCCTTGACATTTGGTCCTGCAATACACAATACCGCATACATGGTTAGACACACAGGTGGTGATCGGGGGAAATGTGGGAGGGGGGATATTGGGGAGGGGGGGATATGGGGGATATGGGGGAGGGGGATTGGAGGATATGGGGAGGGGGGATATAGGGGAGGGGGACATGGTGGAGGGGGGATATGGGGGAGGGGATATGGGGAGGGGGGATATGGGGAGGGGGGACATGGGGGATATGGGAAGGGGGATTGGAGGATATGGGGGAGGGTGGATATGGGGAGGGGGACATGCAGGAGGGGGATATGAGGGAGGGGGGATATGTGGAAGGGGATATGGGGAGGGGATTATGGGGAGGGGGGACATGGGGAGGGGGGATATGAGGAAGGGGGATATGGGGAAGGGGGATATCGGGAGGGGGCATATGAGGGAGGGGGATATGGGTGATATGGGGGAGGGGGATATGGGGGGTGGGGGGTATGGGGATATGGGAGAAGGGAATATGGGGGGAATGGGGACGGGCCATGGGGGTCTCACTTGGTGGTGCGCCCCCGACCTCTGCCTCGGCAACCTCCCGGTCCTCCGGTCCGCCTGCCATTTCTACGGCCCTCTCCTCATGAACGGTGAGTGGTCTCTCATCAGCTGTGCCCCCTCTGGTCCTCTGATGCTCCCTGTTGTTGTGTGCGCGCTTCTCCTGCGGGGGGGGGGGGGGGGGGGTGGCAGAGATAAAGGGCAACAGTGTTAGGCAGGGATATACATGCAGGCCAGCGGTTGTGCGTATATTGGCATAGGTACGCTGCACATTAGGGTCAGGGTTAGGGTTGGTTGAACCTGGGGGTGTGCCGCACATCGGGGGGGTACTCACCCTGGCTGCCCTGACGAGGTCATTCACCTTCTTGTGGCACTGGGCACCTGTCCTTGGTGTTACAGCCACAGCGCTGACGGCCTCTGCAACCTCCCTCCACAGGCGCCGGCTGAGGCGTGGGGCAACCCTGCGGCCGTGTCCGGGGTACAGGGCCTCCCTCCTCTGCTCTACTGCTTCCAGGAGCGCTTCAATGTCACGCTCCTGGAACCTCGGGGCTGCACAGCGGGTGGCCATCTTGTCAGATCTCGGTGGGGGGGGGGGGGGGGGGGAGGAGGGCGCCATTTGGTGGGCCCGACGCCAGAGTGATCCACACCAATTTTGGTGCCGGGTCCCAGCCATCGCGCCGATTATCGGAGAATCCCGCCCATTATTTTAAAATCTGTAATGCAAGTAGAAATGCTAACCGGCTATCTTCCGGATCTCAGCTTCATGCCATCTTGGAATTAAATAGGCAGTTTAAAGTATAACTGTTCACAAACCTAACATTCCAAACAGCTTCCTGGGATTGAGAGACTAATCAGTTTATCTTCCATCAGCATTGCTGCTGTGGTTATTGTTTACATGTGTGAATATCTTTCACCTTCTCAGTAAGGCAACTTTGGCTCCCCCTTTAACAAACAAGCCACTGATGCTTGTTGTCAGCAGAATTCAAAGACCTCTTGACACCTTCACTCCTCGCACTTAAAATAACAGAGTCCCATTTATAGTGGGATTATTCTCAGCGCTGATGTTGAGAAAGACCCCGCAAAATGTATCCAAAGCGGGAATCTTTTTTTTCCCGTTAAATTGCACCTACTATGTTTAAAAATCAATGTATCTGCAGATGACCCACAGAAATGGAGGAAAAATTATTTTTTGTAACAACTAGACACTTGAGCAGTCTTTTGAGATGTCGTCTTTTATTAGTCCACGTTGCCAGATGCTGAATTGGTTAATCAACAGCAAATGCTCCTGATATTATTCCCTTCATGTTGGATAAATTTTTTGGATGTTTCTAGGAAAACTGGTCTAATACTGGAAGCTAACTTAAAATCAAATGTGCGACAATCCAACCACAGCATAATGTGCTCTGGAGATAGTTCCACTTCACCTTTCTTCCAATGTTTTTGCTTGCTTCTTGAAGATATTGGTACCAACAGCTATCAGGTACCCTGGCTGGGATTCTCTGAGCCTCCGTGCCGTAATCACGGGGCGGAGAATGGGGTGTCGGACCTGCGACATCTTCCCGCGATTCTCCGGCGACTGGAGAATCGCCGGTAGTCGAGTGCACGCGGTCGACGCGGTGCCGGTTGGGGCTGTTGAAAGAGGCCCCCGCGGCGATTCTCTGCGGACGATCGGTCAAGTTCCCGCCACCGTGGTTCATGTATGGTTCCACCCGGCGGGAGCTCGGAGTCACGGCTGCGGTGGCTGCCCTGGTCTGGGGCGGAGCAATCCGTCACCGGGGGAGGCCTCCACGATGGCCAGGCCTGCGATTGGGGGCCACCGACCGGCGGGAGCGTGCAATATGGGTGGTGGGGGGCCAACTTCTTCGCGCCGGCCTGCTGTGTGGATCCGTCATGTTGCGTGTGGCTGGTGCCGCAGGCGGCCGCCGCGCACATGCGTGGATCCGCGGCCGAAATGCAGGACCCCAGTGCTGCATGGAGTCTCCGGAGCCCTGCAAGCCCCCTTAAAAATGGAGAATCACCGCGGACTTTCTAGAAAAAAGTCCGGAGTGATTCGTGCCCGTTTTCAGGTCGGCGTGGGGACATAGCCCCATTATTGGAGAATCCTGCCCCCTTTTCTTCATCTGTGAACCCAGACAATGGGAGTTGGCCATCAGTTCTATTGTGGCTGATGTGCATGGTCAAGTGCGCTCCTTAGCCAAAATCCAAACAGGACTTTGCCAGTATAGAATGGGGGAAGACACAGGATTACCTAGTAGCCAATTTATATTTATGGGGCACTGAGAGCAATTATAGTGCATCTAAAAGCAGCTCAAAACTGGCTTACTCCCATCTCAATCGGTTTTGCTTTATAAATACAGTATCCAATTATGTTAAGTGACACATATCACATGCACAGACTTGCTGTAAACCAAACTGATTTTGCATGTATCAGCGATCTGGGACATGAATTAATGAACAAAAAAAGAGTCTATTAATGGGGTGCTTCTCGGCGTCAGCACCCGCCAAGGTCGCAATTACCTTAATTTCCTGCACTGACAAGTTCATTTATAAATGCCGGCCCGATCACTTGACCAGCACTCGGCAATACCACCGTGGCCTCCAGAGCAACCCCCCCCCCCACACACACACACACACACACACACAATGCCCCAACCTATCTGTCAGGAGTTCTCGAGCCCTCATTCAACCCACCTCATAAGGGCAGGGCACCATCAGGCCCGATCCCTGACACGGGCAAAATGGCACTCGGGCACCTTGGCATTCTCAGCCTGGAACCCTGGCAATTACCCTGCCAGCCTGGTAGTGCCACCCAGGCACCATGGCACTGCCAGAGTGGCAGGGCCAAGGTGCCAGGCTGGCAGTGCCAAGGTGCTTGGATGGCAGTGCCAAGGTGCTTGGATGGCAGTGCCAAGGTGCTTGGATGGCAGGAGTGCAAGTATATCACTCTGCCCAGAGCCTGACCACCTGTGGGCCTCCAGGTGTCGTTATGCCTGGTCCACATCCATGTCAAGGTGGCCCAGGCGCAGGTGTTCATTTCCAGGCCTCGGGACCACCGGGATGTTTAAGCGAGCCTAACTGCTCACTTAAATATGGAAATATGAATCTCGCCCAGCTATGTTAAACTTCGGGCAGCACAGTGGCGCAGTGGGTTAGCCCTGCTGCCTCACGGCACCGAGGTCCCAGGTTTGATCCCGGTTCTGGGTCACTGTCCGTGTGGGGTTTGCACATTCTCTCCGTGTCTGCGTGGGTTTTGCCCCACAACCCAAAAATGTGCAGGGTAGGTGGATTGGCCATGCTAAATTGCCCCTTAATTGGAAAAAATAATTGGGTACTCTATGTTAAATTTCAATGGAAGGCCGAGATCCAGATCACGACATACTGCAAGATCTCGTGAGGCATTCCATGCATCACAAATTTCACGAGAGGCCTATCGCAAGATTTAGCGGCCTCTTTGCGTCACGTGAGTGGGTGCAGCGAGGATGTTCGATCGCACACCTGAATGGTTATGCCAAAGAATCTGGGCGGAATTCTCCGCTCCCGCGCGGAATCGGGGAGGCCGGCGTGAACTCGGCTGAGTTTCACGACGGCCTCGGAGGCCGCTCCTCGCACCTTATTCACCCCCACCGGTGGGCTAGGAGCGGCGCTCCGTAACTCTCGGCCGCCGGGCCTTGATGCTTGCGTCAAGGCGGCGCGCCGAGAATGACACAACAGCGGCGCCTAAGAGACGACAGCCGCGCATGCGCAGGTTGGCCGGCTCCAACCCGCGCATGCGCGGCTGACGTCACAGCGGCTGCCGGCTCCAACCCGCGCATGCGCGGTTGCCGTCTTCCCCTCCACTGCACCGCAAGACGTGGCGGCTTGATCTTCTGGGGTGGCGGAGGGGAAAGAGTGCATCGCTTTGAGACCCCGGCCCGACGATCGGTGGGCACTGATCCCGGGCCAGTCCCCTCCCGAGCACGGCCGTGGTGCTCACTCCCCTCTCCGCCTCCCACAAGCTTCAAACGAGCATTTGGCGCCCATGTTCACGACGGCAGCAACCAGGTGTGGTTACCGCCATCGTTAACCGGTCGGGAACGGCAGGCCGCTCGGCCCATCCGGGTCGGAGAATCGGCAGTCGCCGTGAAAAATGGCGAGCGGCGATTCTTCCGAGCGGGGGGTGGGAGAATCGCATGGGGGGCCAGGGGGACGTGTCGTGAGTCACCCGGCCCTCCCGCGATTCTCCCACCCGGCGTGGGAAGCGGAGAATCGCGCCCCTACTTTTTGAATTTTCAAGTCAGAACCCAATGCCTCAGTCCGAGGCTCGTTTTGCTTTTAAATAAAGTTAAACTGTGTTAGCTGGAGATTTATGGGCCAGATGATTCCTCAGAGCTGATCTTTTCTTCTCACAAAGTGCACAGCTTTAAGTAATTGTTTCTATCGAAGCAGAACATCCATTGAAGTTTAACATAGCTGCAGTTTCAAAGTGTAAATATGGTACAGTAAAATTTAATGCAATCAATTTTCAAAATCTCAGAATGTTGCATGAATGATTGTTAAAATGTTTCAGACTGTGAAGAGAGTAAAACACAACCTGCCTGAAGTTTCAGTGCAGCATTTCATTGTGGCTTCTTGCACCTAAATTCCTACCATTACTTAACAATAACACCATTCTCTCACCTGACTTAGATCAGTTTTAATCATTTTGAAACTTCTTTGACTAAGAGGGTGGGGCACTTTCATTCTAGGCTAATTAACAAGTCACAATTGGATCTTTGTGATAGTTGCCCAGGGACAACTTTCCTTCTGCTTTTTGTTTCTGCTGATTCTCCTCTCACAATAATTGAACTGATTGAAGGACTCTGGTGAAGTGGAGAAATTGAACTTATGTCCCTGAGTCAAAATGTGACTGACCTGTTGTATTCCTCATTAACCGACCCAGCACAGAGCTGCAAATTGGGGCGATAAATCTTTTGTCATTCAGTTCCCTCTGATAGTAACTGCATGAAGCTTTAAACTGCCAGATTGTAGCAAAATAGTGACAAGGAGCCTTTTACTTTACAATAGACCACTGCGAGTTAAATTGTGTCACTTTTGCAGTTATAACTGCAAATATTTCCTTCAATGAGGAAGCCAAGTAGCAAAAACTAAGGTTAGCCATGACACCTGGCTCTAAAAAATAAACTCAGCTTCCACAAGCAGCAGCACAGAGCAACTGCTGGACTTGATGTTTTATCCTTATCGCCAAATCACTCCACGTGAGGTAATTTTAACCTCACCTGCCTCGGCAGTTACAAGAGAGCAGATTACTTATCTACCTGGAACTCTAACTTCCCTCACTGTTATTAAGCAGCCAGATGAGGCACCACCTAAAGTTTGCCAAATTAATTGATCTAAATCCATGCAACACCAATGATTCTGGGTGGAATCTTATCATATTTTTCAAAGTATCAGGTTGAAAACTGGCTGTCCAGCTGCACAGACCAGGGGCGGGATTCTCCGCCGGCCGACACCGGAATCGCGAAACGCGATTGGGTGGAGATTTGGTTTTGACACCAAAATTGTGGCCGGTCCTGGGTTCACGCCAAATCATAATTTTCCGGTGCCTCTACAGCGGCGTCAATACTCGCACATACAGTAAACACCCTTGGTGTATCATTAGTGGGCCTGACCCGGTATTCTCCAGGGCCTCCGCAATCCTCCGTTTCACTGGGGGGAATTCCCGACAGCGTGGTTCACTTGTGCTTTCAAAAATCGTGAAACAGGCGCCCTGGCTGATGAGGGATTGAGAGGGGGTATGGAAAGTGTCCAACATCGCCATAGTGCGCTGGCACTTGTGACGCTGGCAGGGGGGCTTCTGCCACGGCTGGAGAGAGTAGCAGGGGGTGGCAGGAGGTGGGCAATGGGGTCGAGGTGGATGGGCATGGAACACAATTGCCACTGCCTGCCAAGAAGCCATGCGGCTGCACATGCTGCTGACTGTCCACTGTCAACTTAGCGTCACGGGTCGTATGGGTGTCCAACCAGTGCCAACTTGTTGACTGGGATGAGTTTGTGTGGGGTGTGGTGTGCTAATATGCGGCTGCAGCTTGTCAGCCTCTTGAGTGCCAATCCTAACCCCGGCTAATCCAATACCGTTTTCCATTGGAATCGATCATGTTCCATGTTGCGCAGGTGCTATCCCCTCAACGGTCGCTGAATCGGTCCAGATGCAGTGCCAGTTTTGCTATCATGGAACTCCACAAATCCTGCTTCAGTGTCAACACTTAGGGCTGGATTCTCCAATTCTGCAGCTATGCCGGAGGATGCATCTGGTCTTGCGACCAAAACGTTGGCGGCCCCCCCACATACCAAAGCTCCATCCGGTGGGGGTGCTCCCCGACCGTGGTGGCACGGGACACAGTTCGCAGCCGCCACGGCAGGTTTACGAAAGTTGAGAAGCCATGCGAGCGACAGTGTCGGGAAGACGGCCCATCGGGGGTGGAGCATCGGGGGAGGGCCTCAGGTGACAACCTGAGGCCGTCCCAACTGCGTAGGAGTATGCCGCTTTTAAGGAGGCGGTGCATCGGAAAAACAGCACCGCCCCAGATTTCGGCATAAACACAGATTCTCCGGCCGATCGCTGAACGCGATTTTGGCAACGGCAATCGGAGAATCCCACCCTTAGTCTCAGGAATGGAGAATCCGACTGCAAGTTTCTCTCCAGATCTTGAGTTTTTCTGAGTAAAAAAAAAGTGGACAGAGTTCACATCATCATTTGGGCGGTGTGGAACCTGATAGAGCTGGCGAGGCCGGCTCCACATATTCATTTCAATTACCGCAATATACTCCACAGAGATCGAAATACCAGCACTGAAGTGAAACTCCCCCCACTCCCAACCACAGAGCTTTCAGGGACTCACCCCAGCCCCACCACCCCCACCCCTGGACAATCTTCCAGGCCCCTCTTCAGTACCATTTGCAACAATCTTCAGCACCATTTGCAACTCCTCAGATAATGAAGCAGTCCATGTCCAAATGCAGCAAGACCTGGACAATATCTAGGCTTGGGCAATCAAGTGTAAAGTTACATTTACACCACACATGTGTCAGGCAATGAACATCTCCTACAAAAGAGGAGCTAACCATCGCCCCTTGACATTCAATGGCATTGCTATCACTGGATCTCCACAGTCAACATCCTGGTGGTTACCATTAATCAGAAACTGAACTGAACCAGCCAATTAATACTGTGGCTATCAGGGCAGGTAAAAGGCTTGGAATACTACAGCGAGTAATTCACTTCCTGACCCCCTAAAGCAAGTCCACCATCTACAAGAGACAAGCCAAGAGTGTAATGGAATACTCTCCACTTGCTTGGATGAGTGCAGCTCCAACAACACTCAAGAAGCTCAACACCATCCAGGACAAAGCAGCCCGCTTGATTGCTTCCCCTTCCACAAACATTCAACCCCTCCACCACCGACGAATAGTGGCAGCAGTGTGTCCCATCTACAAGATGCACTGCAGTAACTCGCCAAGGTTCCTTCGACAGCACCTTCCAAACTCATGACTGCTACCATCTAGAAGGACAAGAGCAGCAGATACCTGGGCACCCCACCACCTGGAGGTTCTCCTCCAAATCACTCACCACCCTGACTTGGAAATATATTGCTGTTCCTTCAATGTCGCTGGGGCAAAATCCTGGGATTCAAACAACACTGCGGATGTACCTATAACTCAGGGACTGCAGTGGTTCAAGAAGGTAGCTCACTCCCACCTTCTGCAGGGCAACTAGGAATGGGCAATAAATCCTGGCATAACTAGCGTAAGTGAATTTTTAAAAAGGTTGTGAAGCAGCCCTTGCTTTCTCACAAGGCTGAAGTAGGTCAGCAACTGGTAGGAAGGATGAAGATGCTCAGCAAGTAAGTCAAAATATTTCTTCCATGTGATGAGAAGGAGCAGGAGAGCTCCCACATGTTCCAACAGGAAAGTCATAGCCTACCTTGCTCTTACCTCACTCAACTCACCTTCCAGGGCAATCCTCTCTAAACACTTCACCACATACTTTGCAACCAATAGGTAGCCAATTGATGCCCAATTTCTTTCCAGCTAACTATTGCTTTGTGTTTTATTCTCACTTGTTCTAAGCAGGATGTGGACTCTGCATTTAAGCATGATCCAGTGGTTAGAATTGCCATATCTCCTGTTGCCTCCAGTCAACGGGAATCTAAAGGAGTCAGGACATTTCCCAGCTCGGCCCAGCAGCCTCGGGGGGAAAGATTTTTATTCTGGCAGGGGGAGTGGGAAGAGCGGGGGAGAGTGGTTGAGGTGCAGATGCATGCCAGAGGCAGTTTTAACGACCCCCCAAAACAGTTTGGAAGTTGTCCCAGGGGATGCTGGATACAGAGGCAGACTGTTTAATTGCCTGCCTTGGTGCTGTCGAACTTCATCCACTTGTAAAAAAAACAATAAAACAACCCTCACACTCACTCACCCCCTGTGCACTTCCTATGCCCCTTCCATGCTCAGTATGCACCTCCACGTACACCCATGCCCCTCATACTCTCTATGCCAAACTATGTCCTTTTACCCACTCTCCATTGCCCCTTATACTCCCATACCAACCTCTGCACCTCCATCCAACACTAATAGCACCTGAGAGCCTTCATACCAACCTATGGCACTTCCATGCCCTTTCACCCAGTGTACTTTCGGTACAGAATATGTGAACTCGAGATAATAATGCCATGTGTGATAAAGCTTTCAACTAAACAGCTATTCTTTCCTAAATTTCCAAAATTATCGATTCTTAACTGAGAGACCAGACATTCATTAAACCATTGAAGCAGCTTCACCCATGGGAAAGCATCATTAGATTGACAGCTTTCTCTCACAAATTTATTTCTCAATAGCTCAATATTTATTTACACAAGATAAAGGGGTGGCAAACACTTGCAGTTTCTGCTGTTGAACTTTAAGGTTCTATTTGATTGATACTTGTGTAGGGCTGAAGTAAAAGCAATTTTTGAAAGAAAGTTACGATAGGATTCAATGGTTCTGAACAGAGTGAACTGGGTGAATGGGTATGGAAATGCTATAGGTTGGCGTAGAGGGAATAAGAGGCCATTGGGCTTATTTGGAGGGGCATATATTGGCATGGGAGGATATGAGGAGCCATGCGTGGAGTGGGAGGGTAACACCTTTTCAATTTATCTTTCAGAAGTTTCTCTCATCCAGACCAGGCTCCATGATACAACAATAATATAATTATAATAAATCGCTTATTGTCACAAGTAGTCTTCAATGAAGTTAGTGTGAAAAGCCCCTAGTCGCCGTATTCCGGCGCCTGTTCGGGGAGACCGGTACGGGCCAACAAACAAAGAACAAAAAACAATACAGCACAGGAGCAGGCCCTTCGGCCCTCCAAGTCTGGGCCAATCATGTGTCCTATCTAGACCAACCGCCTGTATCCTATAACCTGTCTGTTCATGTGCCAGCCAAATAAGTCTTAAAGGTCGTTAACATATCTGCCTCAACCACCTCAATTGGCAGTGCATTCCAGGTCACCACCACCTTCTGTGTAAAAAACTTCCCCCACACATCTCCACTGAACTTTTCCCCCCTCACCTTGAACTTGTGCCCCCTTGTAATTGTTATTTCAGCCCTGGGAAAAAGACTCCAACTATTCACCCTATCTCTCCCCAATACGTTTATAAACTTCTATCAGATTGCCCATCAGCTTCCGTCTCTCTCGGGAGAACAATCCCAATTTATTCAATCTCTCCTCATAGCTAATACCCCCCACACCAGGCAACATCCTGGTAAACCTTTTCTGTACTCGCTCCAAATCCTCCACGTCCTTCTGGAAGTGCAGTGACCAGAATTGGACACAGTATTCCAAATGCGGCCTAACCAACGTTCTACATAATTGTAACATAGTTTTTGAGCTTTTATACTCGATACTCCGTCCTATTTGGCATGCATGCCAAATGCTTTTTACCATCATTTCCACCTGCGCTGCCACTTTAAGGATCTGTGAACCTGCACACCCAGATCTCTCTCCGTCTCTATGCTCCTGATGGTTCTGCCATTTATTTTACCTGAATTGGATCTACCAAAATGCATCACCTCACATTTGTCTGGGTTAAATTCCATTTGCCATTTCTCTGCCCAATTTTGCAGCTTATCTATATCCTGTTGTATTCTCTGACAATCTTCATCACTATCCGCAACTCCTGCAGTCTTAGTATCATCTGCAAACTTGCTAATCAGACCCACTACATTTTCTTCCAAGTCATTTATATATATTACAAAGAGCAGAGGTCCCTGTACTGATCCCTGCAGAACACCACCTCCATTTGGATAAACACCCTTCCACTGCTACCCTCTGTCTTCTATGGCCAAGCCAGTTCTGGATCTATCCAGTTAGTTCACCCCTGACCCCACGTGGTCTAATGTTTTGCACCAGCCTGCCTTGAGGGACCTTATCAAATGCTTTACTAAAGTCCATGTAGACAGCATCCACAGCCCTTCCCTCGTCAATCATTTTTGTCACTTCCTCAAAAAATTCAATCAAATTATTGAGACACGATCTCCCTCGTACAAAACCATGCTGTCTGTCGCTAATAGGACCATTCACCTCCAGAGATACCTCCGAGGGTTTCTGAACTACAAAACTGTGATTCCTCGAAAGGCTGGTGTTGCTATGCCTATTTCCTGTAATGGATCCAACCAGGTCAGGAGTGCAGGATGTGGGCTTGTGATCTGCACCAGCCCAGACCCTTATCCCGTGATGAAAATTTAGAGTATTGGCAATGCGACCAGGAATCGCAGAATTGAGTCTCAGCCGTTTTTGAAAGGTGGAGTCTCCCTAATTCTGTGAAAATCCAACTTTAAACCACTGGAAACCAGCTCTCAATTTAAATTTGTCCTCATATATTTTATAATGCAAAGATGGGTACGTGAGAATGATTATAGTGCAATAGTCTATCACCTTAGGGCTCAGATGAAAATTAACTGCTTTAGTTTCGCTTTTGTGGTTTTTGACATCACCTGATTGATGGACTAAATAATTCTTTTGTAATCACTCCCCTAAACCTTCCCGTAATCAACTGCAAATTACTGCTCAATCAGCAAACAGTAGTAATGATCGGTTATTGTGTGGCTAAAGAACGCATCAAGTATTAAAAACACTGGTTCGGACTTCTGATGGCGACTATGAGGGAGTAGGACACATATTTGGTGGCTCCCGTTTCGGTCGGACTTTTGGACCTTTTACCCCGACTTTTTTGCACTTTTGAGCGCGGAACTGGAAAGCAATAGTACTCAGGCACTGAACCCATACAGAGTTGTATGGACTTAAGAAGCCGGAGGGACCGTAAACAGCAGAAGAAGTGGTCAAACAAGGGCAAGAAGCTGGAAAATATGGTGGATGCGCAGGCCGACTTTCAAACGATGGCGGACGTGGAGATTCAGAGGTTGAGGGTGATGTGTTGGGTAAGCTGGGTCTGCAAGGACTGCGTTTACTGCAGCAGTGAGAGAGACAGGCTTCCAACACTTGAAGAAATGCAACTCAATTTTATTGAACTCTTAACTATCATACATACTTTAACTGTGGGTTGACACTATGCTGACTTGGCTGGAGACCTGAGGCTAACCTGACCAGACTATCTTACTACCACATGGTGTATGTTCTAGTTGCTGCTCACGGGCTCTGACTGTCTCAGAGGCTGGATACCAAGAGAGCGGGAAAACTAGTGCCCTCTGGTCGATTGCCTGCTGTGTTCTGTGTGTCCACTGGTTATCCTGTGTGTCAATCACTGCCTGTCTGTGCACCATCATATACCTGTGTGTATATTATGACAGAGGGATCAGCAAAAAATGCTCCTGGAAAGGCTGGAGGACCTGGACAACAGATCTCGACGGCAGAATGTAAGAATTGTTGGCCTCCTGGAGGGGCTGAGGGGCTGGATGCTGCCGCATATGTGGCAGATATGTTCCAGAAGCTGCTGGGGAACGAGATGTTCCCGCGCCCGCTGGAGGTGGACAGGGCACACAGAGTGCAGGTGAGGCAACCGCAATGAGGGGGCCCCACACGAGTGATGGTGGTCCGGTTCCACAGGTACCTGGGCAAGGAGCGGGTTCTGCAATGGGCCAAGAGCACATGAAGCTGTACCTGGGACAATAGCACCCTGCGTGTTTACCAAGACCTGAGCACTGAGGTGGCCAGGAGGAGGGGAGGCTACAGGCAGGTGAAGGAGATTTTGTATAAGAACAAGGTGAAATTTGGGCTGGTTTTTCCAGCGCGACTGTGGGTTACATATGAGAGCCAGCACCACTATTGCGAGGAACCCGAGGGGGCGATGGACCTTGTTAAGAAGCTAGGGCTGGCTCTGAGCTGAGGACTCTTGGACTCATGGTAGAACTTTTAAGTCTATTTTGTTTCTCTCTCGCTTTGAGAGATGCCTGCATGCTTGGGTCCATTCTTTTCATTTTTTCGACCTTTTTAGGTTGATGTATTTTGGTGCAAAGTGTTTTTCTTGTTCTTTTTCGTCGTTTCCCTGAATGTTTCCTTTTTGGGCTTCTTGTTTGGTTGGAGGTTTGGTAGGGGGAGAATAAACAAGAAAATAGTTAAAAAGGTGTGGTTATGGTGGGGGTTTTGGGTAATTTCTTTGCAATCTTTTTCTGTGTGTGGAGGGGAAGGGCTGAGAGTGCCTAGTACTTATCTCTATCTGTTTGCTTTGAATTGCGCTATTGTTGGGGATGTCTTTGACTTGTATAGAGTATGTGTTTAAGCAGGGCTGGTTTGGGGAAGTGGTATGGATGGGCCGGGGGGGAGGGGAGCCAGGGAACAATGGGTGAGAGACGCGCTGGCGCCGAAGTTGGGAGCCACCAGGCTAGCTGGGTGGGCTAGTCAGCAGAAGCCAAGTGGGGGGGTTCATATAGTTAGACTAGAGCAGGGGTTAGGTGATAGGATCGTGTTACTGGGGGGGGGGGGGGGGGGGGATGTTGATCTGCTGATGAGGATGGAAACTGGACATGGCAACAGTGGGAAGGTCATGGGTGGAGCAGGCCAGGAGGCGGGCCAGAGGAAGCACGACACATGGCTGGAGGGCTGGCCAAGGAAAGGGGATAGCTGATCGGCAAAGGGGGGGGCGAGCCCCCCAACCAGGCTGATCACCTGGAATGTTAGAGGGCTAAACGATGAAGAGGGCGCGTGTGTTCGCACATTTGCAGGTTCTGAAGGCGGACATAGTCATGCTGCAGGAGTCGCACCTGAAAGTGGCAGACCAGGGGCGGCATTCTCCCCTACCCGGCATGATGGAGGGTGCTGACGTAGGGGAGTAGCGCCAACCACTCAGGGGTCGGGCCTCCCCAAAGGTGGGGAATTCTCCCCACCTTTGGGGGCCAGCCCCGCGCCGGAGCGGTTTGCACCAGAAGACTGGCGCAAAAAACTGGCGCCCCCGGCAGCGGGGCTGGCCGAAAGGCTTTCACTTCGCGGGTGGCGGAGAATCTCTGCCACGGCGGGGGCGGGATTTTCGGCGGCCCCAGGCGATTCTCCGACCCTGCTGGGGGTCGGAGAATTTCGCCCCAGGTTAGGCTAAGGAAGGGCTGGGTTAGTCAGGTCTTCATTCGGTGCTCGACACTAAGACTCGGGGGGGGGGGGGGGGGGGGGGGGAGGGGGGAGGGAGGGGGGGGGAGGGGAGGGGGGGGAGGGGTTGCAATCCTGATTAATAAAAAGGTTCAATTTGAGGTGGAGGGTACAGTTGCGGATGGGGGCGGCAGATTTGTTATGGTTAAGGATAAGCTTGAAGGGGTGAGAGTAGTCTTGGTCAGTGTGTATGCCCCTAATTGGGACAATGTGGATTTTATCAGGAGGTTGCGAGGGAATATCCCTGACTTGGACTCCCGCAAACTGATTGTGGGTGGGGACTTTAACACAGTCCTGGATCCGAGCCTGGATCGGTTGTCTTTAAAAAAGGGCAGGTTGCCAGCGATGGCAAAGCAACTGAGAGGGTTCATGGAGCAAATGGGAGGAGCTGATCCGTGGAGATTTAGCCGGCCGTCGGCGAGGGAGTTTTCGTACTACTCCCACGTCCATAAGGTGTATTCCCAAATTGATTTCTTTGGCTTGAGTAGGGACTTGCTGGCCGGGATGGTGGGAGCAGAATATTTGGCAATTACCATATGCTCAGTATAGTACCGAATATGGACGGTGGGTATCGCCGTTTGGGCAGGCAGGAGGGAATGACTTTAGATACTTACAGGTGCGGGATTTCGTGCGCAGACTGGTGCCATCCTTCCCATGCCTCCCGCCAAAGGGGAGGCAGGACAGGGTAGTTTCTAGGGGAGAGGTAGGTGAGGGTAGAGTCTCAGATATTTACAAAGCAATAATGGGAGCAGAGGATACACAGACTGAGGACCTGAAGTTTAAATGGGCAGAGAGGCTCGGGGGGGGGGGGGGGGGGGGGGGGGGTGGGAGGGGGGTGTATTTGGGCAGAAGCTCTGGGTAGAGTAAACACGACCGCAACATGCCCCAGGCTCAGTCTGATCCAGTTTAAGGTCGTGCACTGGGCTCACATAACGGTGGCCCAGATGAGTAAATTCTTCGGGCTGGAGGATAAGTGTGCCAGATGCGCCGGTGGGCCGGCTAATCACATGCACATGTTTCGATAGTGCCCTAGACTCAGGGGGTACTGGCAGGGATTCGCGGACATCATGTCCTGGGTTTTGAAAACCTGGGGTGGTAATGAGTCCGAAGGAGGCAATTTTTGGGGTGTCGGAGGGCCCGGGAGTCCAGGAGGAGAAGGAGGCCGACGTCTTGGCCTTTGCTTCTCCTGGTAGCCCGGCGACAAATACTGTTGGCATGGATGGACGCAAAGCCCCCAAAGACTGAAGCATGGCTATCGCACATGGCGAGCTTTCTCGGTCTAGAAAAGGTACGTTCGCCTTGAGAGGTTCACTATCGGGGTTCGCCAATGGAGTTGTGGTTTGAACTATGCGTTACTTGCTTTTCCTTTTGTAATGGTTCCAGGGATAAGGGACTCCAGCTACGTGGATATTGGAGAATACAGGGTTATTCTCTTAGAGAATAGAAAATTGAAAGGTAATTTGATGGAGGTCTTCAAAATCATAAGGGCTCTGAACAAACTGATCAGGGGCAGATGCAATCGTGCCTTGCTAGGGAATTGGCTAATTAGCCAAAGAGAGAAAATTTGCAATGCTAAAGGGAAAGGCCAGGGTAGTTGCTCCAACAGAAAACTGACCGGGGAATGAGAGGCTGAATAGGCCCCTCCGATTCGACAACAATTCAGTGATTCATTTTGATGTTGTGACTAGGAAACCAAGCAGAAAGATCAATTGCCTTTGAAACCTGTAGAATAGGGCATTGTCAGACTTGAAAGCAAATAATCAAGAAACTTGGTTTTAAAAAAACCTGACGGACCCCAACAGAAATGAAAAGTGAATGATTTAAAAATAATCTCTTGCCCACTGGTTCTACGATAGCCGATGAGAAGTCAATTTTTTCATGGAATCTAATTTGTTTGTTTTTTTTATATAAATTTAGAGTACCCAATTAATTTTTCCCAATTAAAGGGCAATTTAGCATGGTCAATCCACCTACCCAGCACATCTTTGGGTTGTGGGGGTGAAACCCACGCAAACACGGGGAGAATGTGCAAACTCCACACGGACAGTGACCCAGAGCCGGGATCGAACCTGGGACCTCGTTGCCATGAGGCAGCAGTGCAAACCACTGCAACACCATGCTGCCCCAAATCTAATTTGTTTTAATTGTGATTTATTCAATGCAAATCATTTCATTAAAAATTACACTGAGGAAAAATCAACTCAACAAACATCTTCATAAAACCTCATAGAGGCAAATACCCATAGCAAAAAAGTATTTATAGCAGAAAAATACAATTTCACGGCACAAAACAATTACAGCAATATGTGTCACAATTCTAAAATGTCAGCATAACAAGTCTAAAATTCTCCATTGAATCATTCCAGCACAAAATGTCCTAACATGTATCCTTGGAGAAATTTCGAGAGAAGCGCATACAGAAAACTTGATTTAGATAGTTTCCCATTTTCCATTCTGTGGAAGACTCCAGAGTGCAGACCTTCCCTCACAATTAGCATGAAGAAAGAACCAGGAAAAAAAAGTACAGGTGTCAAGAGATGGGAACTTTGATTAGAAAATGTTAAGTGTCAATTCATTTTGCTGGTGGACAGGTAAAAGGGTATTTTTATATCAGTTCTCTTCCAATTGCCACATTGCTTGAACACGGCACGGCCGCTGCAGGCTGCCACCGTGTGCATGCGTGACCACAGACCCAGCAATGCTCTGGGCTGTATGGCAGCTAGAGCTGGGAACTCCCTGGCTGCTAGCAACTCCCCCCCCCCCCCCCCCCCCCCCCCCCCCCCCCCGAGCAAAGAATCTGCAGCCATTTTGAAGTTTCCCTGGTGTAAAATACCACTGTTTCACGCCGGCATGGGGACTTAGTCTCCCAAACGGAGAATCCAGCCCCATGTCTCTAAAACTGAAAAGGATCCTCCGTCCCGCTAGCCCATTTTCCGTGTGGTGTGTCCCTGCCAGCAGCGGGATGATCCGGTCGCGCAGTTGGCCAATGGGGTTTCCCATTGTGGGCCACCCCACACCGTCGGTAAACATGCAGGCGTGGGTGCATTGCTGGCCCAGCAGAGGATCCTGCCGATGGAGGTACATTGAAGTGGTTAGCACTGTTGCTTCACATCACCAGGGTCCCAGGTGCGACTCCGAGTCATTATCTGTGCGAGTCTGCATGCTCTCCCTGTGTCTGCATGGGTTTTCTCCGGGTGCTCTGGTTTCCTTCCACAATTACCGAAAGGCGGGCTTGTTCGGTGAATTGGCCATTCTGGATTCTCCCTCTGACCGAACAGCTGCCGGATTGTGGTGACTAGGGGCTTTTCACAGTAACTTCATTGCAGTGTTAATGTAAACCTACTTGTGACAATAAAAAGGTTGTTTTTGTTATTATTAAAGTATAATTGAACCAGAGCTGACAAAGTTTATTGATTGATAAACAGTCCTCTTTGTTCAAAACTTTTCCAGTTATTCTTACGTAGTACAGCAGAAAATAATTGCAATTAGAAGGCACAAAAATACTAGCACCAATAGGTGTTAGATTTTGCAATTTAATCAACACTTTTGAAAGTACAAAAGAGCAAAACCGGAAGTGCAATGAACCAGGTCCACGAAGGCCAGAGGTGAGTAAACAAATTTAATGCAGCAAAACTGAAGCTGTACCATAAATACACATGTTAACCCATTGATGGACAGACTCTTATTACTTCTTAAGCAATCAGTGTCCAATCAGTTTTTAATGGGTTTGAATTAGCAGCACAAAACTGTCAACAATTCTTCACGAGTTGGCTTTAAATTTTCAGTTTTATTAAGTGAGGCCATCAGAATAGCTGGTGCGGAGGGAGAAACAATCCAAATTGGAACGGGAAAGACTTCTCTGAGGTTGGAGTTATAGCTGATTGGCCATGCAGGATGGTGGGAAGCTGATATCTAACCTAACCTGCGATGGTTTCATACTGGCACAGGCGGTGTCAAAAGTAGGAGAATGTTTTTTTTTCTCCACGTTGACATTCTTTGCCTTGTTAACTATAAAAAATGTACCAACAAGGGAAAAAAACATTAGTTATTAAAAGCAAATGCTCTAAAGTGCAGGAGGTACAGCTGGAAGGAATAAAATGGTAAATGCTGGAAAAGAAATAAAGACAGTGGTCTTGGAGGCGGTTTCCTTCACTAGAGCAATACCCTACTCAGCAGAATTGGGGTTTTAAACTCACAACAGCAAAATGCTAACAGCAGTGAATCATTAGAAAAGGTTAAATAATCTAAATGTCTGAAAAATAGTGTGCCTTGTTGCTGCTTTTCCATACTGTGGTTGCACATTTATATGCATTTATTACCAGTGAATTGTCCTCAGTGAATTCTTTGGAAGGGAGTGCTAAATGTTTTACCTTTCTCCCCATGATTTATTAAGCCAGAACATTCCAAAGTCCTTTGCTCTGTGTGGAGATATACACTGGATCAATCAGACCAAACAGGGGCCACCCTAAGATAAGAATCTCTATTATTAGTTGTTTACATTTAAATTTCAAATCTCATTCTGGGTTGACTAGGACCCTTTTCTGGAATATAAACAAACTGGTGGGAGAGTCTGCAACTGGCTGTTTGATCTTAAATTATAATTACAGAGGTTAACAATAATCACATGCGTGTGACTTGACTGGAGAAATGCCCTTCTGCTTTGTCGTCTGAATAGCATTAGCAAGTGGAGCATTGTTGGTCTAACCCCAATAATTAATAACGGTTTAAAACAAAATCCTTGATGCTTACAGTAAACGAGGCTCAGAATTTGGTTTGTTAATTTTAACAAGTCAATGGTTTAAAGGTTGTAGATTTTAGGGACTAGATTTTTCTGTCAAAATAGCACTGAGGCGAATGGTGTTTCTTGCTGTTTATGTGTGAATGGTACAGCAACTTTGTGCAAGGAGCAATGGCCAAAGGTTGCTGTCTGAACTATGCCACTCTGCCCAGAGCTTCAGAAAAATGCCATCACACATCCGCCTGACCATTGATTGGTGTTAGGTTGTTGTGCGAACTAAACTAATCAAAGAACATTTCTTGTCATTTAATGAACCCCTTTAACAATGTGATGAGAATTAATTACTGCTAATCAACCTTTCTGGTGTCGAAAGCAGTTATGAAGTCTCATTCATTCATTCAGGTATAAATTATTGTTGGAGATTTCAAAAATATAAAATTTTAAATCTGAAATCTTTCCCCTTTTCCTTTCCGTCTCTTTCTCTCCCTCTCTCAATACCAATCAGTACCAACAACAACTTTCATTTATATAACACTTTTGGATAATAAAATGTTCCAAGGCACTTTCTTTCTCTCCCCCAATTTGGGCTGAATTTATATCTATCTGATATGCTGATGTGGGGGGTGGTGGGTTGCGGGAAGGGTGAAAGGTATGGAAAACCCAGAAGTCAGGAATTCTCTGCATGCTTTCTACAGTACATCACCAATCAGTTAACTATCTGGAAGCCTGTCTGATTGGCAGGCTTGGCTTCCAGTCAGGCAAGGTGCCAGTTGATGAAGACTGCAGGACAAGGAAAGTCAGTCTTTGGGGTCGGAGGGCTGAGGTGGAGTTAAATCTGAAAGGGTTGATCCCAGTGGCGGGGAACGCAGTGTCAATTAGGTGAGTTGCTGATCCTTGGGTCGGATAGTTTGATTGGAGACATGGCAGTTGTGGGAGAAGCTGACCTAAGTGGGGTCAAAATCAGAGACCTATGGGGGAGGTTGTAGGTCTCACGGTGTGGGAGATCAGAGTCCTGGAGTAGAGGCTGGAGGTCCCCTGGGGACATTGAAGGCCTTATGTTGGAGGGATCGGGATGGTGATGGGGGTTGATGACAGAGAACCCATGGTGGGATAACATACCTTGAGTGGAAAATTGCTGGAAGGGTTCTATTGTGGAGGGTGCTCAGACATGTGCCTGAATTCAGAAGCAGGTGCAAATGCAGTTAGCTCCTGAACTGCTTGACCCGAGACTGCAAACTTTAGAGAGTTGTGAACACAGCCCAGGCCATCACACAAACCTGCCTCCCATCCATTGACTCCATCTACACCTCCCGCTGCCTGGGGAAAGCAGGCAGCATATCAAAGACCCCTCTCACCCGGCTTATTCACTCTTCCAACTTCTTCCATTGGCAGGAGATATAAAAGTCTGAGAACACGCACGAACAAACTCAAAAACAGCTTCTTCCCCGCTGTTACTAGATTCCTAAACAACCCTCTTATGGACTGACCTCAATAACACTACACCACTGTATGCTTCACCCGATGCAGGTGTTATGTAGCTACATTGTGTACCTCGCCCTATTATGTATTTTCTGTTATTCCTTTTCTTTTCGTATACTTACTGATCTGTTGAGCAGCTCGCAGAAAAATACTTTTCACTGTACCTTGGTACACGTGACAATAAACAAAATCCAATCCAATCCACCAAGCCTTCACCTTGCTGGGCTCACTGATATTCGGGAAACGTGCAGTCAATCAGAGTTAAATTAGAAAAGCTGAATGACAATAAGTCTCACTGACTCATTATCATATTCAAAGTTCCAACTCACTTCTTTTCCTCAGTTAAAACCAGAAGTCAGCAGTATGGAGGTGTGTAAAGAAACCACTTTACCAGGCCTTAACCACTGACATGTCCCAAACCCGTTTGTTTATTTTAAGGTTAAAATTCAGCCTTTTATTTGTCTTTCTTTACCTGATTGGATCTTGAATGACCTACTCTAATTTGTATTTCCTTCTTGGTCCTTGCATTGTTTGTTTCTCAACCCTTCACTTTGACCCAATTGCTGAGCATGCTCACTCATGTGTCAGATGCTCGATTTTTGAGGGCATATCTGAGTAACAGAAGCCATTGACACATTGTGGATCATTCCATATTCATTTCCCTGCCTGGATAAAAGGTTTATATATTTTTGGTGAATCCTTGATTGTATTTTCAAAAAAGCTGAAAAGCGATCTTTTGTACTTTGACTGAGATAATTTGGGAATGTGTGGAACCATTTGAATTTACAGTGTTCTTTCGGTTTGCAAATTTCACAGTTAAAGGAATTGAAGGCGCGCACTGCTATTCCTTTGCATAGTTTTCAGTCCTTGATATGTCCTCAAACCGGGGGGAGAGATTGGGCATCAATGCTTCCCATTTTTCATGCTTGAACTAGGCAAAACAGGATGCAAAATCAGGCTGAGATCTCCCATTTCTGATTAACCATGGAAAAACAGCTCATGCAAAATTGAAACTGGTGACATTAGTCACACAGGGTGCCAGTCTGAAAAAGTCTCCCACAAACTGAGATCCTGAGTTGACCACATTTCAATATGAAATTTATAGGGTCTGAATTTGGGAAGGTTATTTATGTCTACTTTTTCCACAGTTAGACTATCTCAGCTTGAGATCCTTCAAAGGACGGAGGCCAGTAAAAAAAATATTAAAATACTTTTTTTTTAAATGCACTTTCAGGGTTGGAAGAACAGGAGTGTTACCTGGCCTGGGCTTGCCACAACCCACCCCATCCTCACATCTCCGATCTACTCATTCGGCATCACATCCCATCCTCCTCAAAGTACTTACCTGAGGTCCTAACCTGCCAAAATGCTGCAGCGGGCAGCTGCTTCCTAGAATCTACCTTGGTGGCTGTAGCTCGCAGGTTCAATATGGATGTGGCCTACTACTGATATCGGCGCCGGTCTCGCACCATAACAAAGAGCCGTACCAAGGTTTCTTTACCCACCTCCAAAATGCTTTCCCGCTGCCTGTTTTGGGCAGACCTCCATACTGACCCTGCATCTGAAAAATCCAATCTGAAGTTGGTCCTCCAGCTGCTATCCATGGAATTTTTAAATTGCAGTCAATGGGCTATGGTCTTGAAATGTGAACTGTTCTAACGTACCTTTACTGCAAGGGATTGATATCTTTTTCGAAGGTTTTCAGAAATATGCTTGTTGATTTGAATAGTCTCATTCATGTCTCACACATGGAAATAGCACTGTTACAGGTTTCAGAGGCTCTGCATGCCTCTTTCAGGCAGATACATGACAATTCCAGAACTACCTTCTGAATCACCATCAGCTTAAGGTACTTCCCCAGGCTCACTAAGCAGGTGACATTTGGCTTCAATTCCATAACAAGCTTGGAAGATGTCAGATTATTGGTTACTCTTGCAGCTGTGCAGAGTGGGTGTGGCCTAGGACTTCAATTTCATGGGCAATCTGCAAAAGATTTTATAAAGAGAGCATTACAGAGTATAAATTTGTGTGGACCATTTATAAATAAAGAGTTCTTTTGGAACTCTGATTCCTCTAATTGTGGCCTCTTGTGTATTTCCAATAATAATTGCTCCACCACTGGTGACCATAGCGTGAGCTGCCTCGTCCCCAAGCTCTGTAATTCCCTCCCTACACATCTCCACCTCTCTACCTCACTTTCCTCCTTCAGACACTTCTTCAAACCTGCAGCATTGATCGAGTTGTTGGTCATCTGACTCAATGGCCAAGATTCCCCGGCCCCTGTTTTCGGCGGATGGGAAAGCTGTTGGGGGTGCAAATCCAATGGGAGTCCCTAAATTGCTTTTACGGTGGTAGGATTTCCCATTCCCATTGCTCCCCCCCCCCCCCCCCCCCCCGCCCCCGCCCCACCCCTCTCCACGGATGAAGTAAAGAGGTTCCTGTCCAGGAAACCTATCACCATACATTTAAATATAACTGGTGGGCTTCTCCATTGTATCGACCCCCCACGTTAGCATTTGTGACCCCTTCCCTCCCCCTCCCCCCCTTTGCTGGTGTGATGTCCCATCAGCGGGGTTTGGGGTTTACAACAGCTTTTGAAAAACAGGGATCTGGCGAACAGTTCCAACCAGGGCCACACATGTAAGTACAATACCCGGGGGTAGAGGGTCATGCCTGGGCAGTAACCTGGGGCAGTGTCAAGGTGCACTGCTGGGGGAGGAAGAGCTTCCAGTGGGGTGTTTCCCATGTCCGGGAGAGGGAGACGTATTTGGGGTCGGTGCGGGGGGGGGGGGGGGCATTGTTTCCCGGGGGGACCTCCATGTTTTGGGAGGGGTATCCTTCTTTTCAATTTTTATTGGAAACCGAGGTTGCTGGTGGGTTGGATTTATTCAGAGCAGGCAATGAAGCCGACAGCCCACACATTGCTTTTCCCACCTGCCTTCACACTTGGTCAAAAAATAGTAAAATTCCGTTTAATGTGGCATCCGGTCATACTTTGCTTTATACTGCTCCTGCAAAGTGCCTTAGGATGTTTTGCGAAAGGTGCTATATAAATAAAAGTTTTTATTGTTGTTGTAAAATAAAACATTCTGATCTTATTGAATTATTGAGCATTTGATTAACCTTTTGATCTTATTTTCTCCGTTCTTTCTCAGACTTATTGTTTTGATGCCACGCAATGCTCTCGACTTGCACCACTTCCTAATTGAGGTGTTTGGGTGGAAAATTTGGCGATGGGGGGGATAATTTACATCTTTGATAGGGGCTGAAAACTGGCCATATCAGATTGGCCGAGTCTTATGAATTCAACCCAATTGCCCTTCACAATATGAACCGGATGGAATTGAAAATCTGGCAGGGCATGTAGAGGACTGATGATATTGGCTGGGGTGCATAGTAGACTGGCGTTGAATGGGTGGGGTATCGAACAGAGTATGTAACAGGTGGGATGTGCAAGAATAGAGAGGGCAGATGTCTGATCAGGCTACGTAACAGGCAGGGTACGTAATAGGCAAGAAGTGTAACAGGGTATTTATTGGGGTCTGTAGCATACAATATGTGGGCTGTGTACGAGTGTGGATGTCTAAAAGGGACATATGTCAGAGTGTGTTATCCGCAGTCAATTTGATCTGTCAGTTTTCTGCCTGTGCTAATGTTGAACGTTAACGCATTGAAACATTGATATCATAGATTGGATGGTCTGAATCTGGGATGTGCAAGCAGGTAAACCACATTGACTTCAAGCCCATATTCCTGTGTGAAATAACTAAACTTATCTTGCGCCCAAGGTGGCTGAGATCATATCACACCATGGTCGGGATAGGGCTGTGATTGTGATGCTGTAGAGATAGCTGACCAACACAGCACAAACATGAGTGAAGAGTTCAGAGGCACTATGAAGCCTGGGTCTTACTTTTTTTTAAAATTTAGAGTACCCAATTACCTTTCCAATTAAGGGGCAATTTAGTGTGGCCAATCCACCTATCCTACACATCTTTTGGGTTGTGGGGGCGAAGCCCACGCAGACACGGGGAGAATGCGCAAACTCCACACGGGCAGTGACCCAGGGCCGGGATTCGAACCCGGGTCCTCAGCACCGTAGGCAGCAATGCTAACCACTGTGCCACCGTGCTGCCCTTCCTGGGCCTTACTTAAATAGAAGTGGTGAGCTGCTGGTGCAACTTTCTGCTGCAACTGTTCTATTTGAGCCTACTCTATAATCATAGCAAATGAACAGCCAGGGGAGGCAGCAGCCCAGATGATCTTGTCATAGTATCCACCCATGCACATCATGAGGTAAAAACAGGCAGTGACAGACACCCAGGTTAGCCAATCAACATACAGGACAGAACACAACCAATCACCAGACAGAACACCAGATGGGGGCTTCCTACTATAAAACACAAGAGGCATCAGCACTCCGCCTCTTTCCACTGGTGACAACTGTAGTGACAGTCAGGGTGTATATATCAGTCAGTACCTTCTACACGTGGATCAGAGCTAGCCTGGTCTAGTAAGCTAGAGTTAGTACACTTAGAGTAGTAGAGAGTCAACCCACAGCCAGCTGTGTGCATTGTTACAGAAGTTCAATAAATCGTATTGAACCAACGCCTACGTTTGGTGTATGCTTTACAGTTCATCTCCATCCTGTTGCCGTCCGTGTTACCCCAGGCTGAATAACACAACAGAGCTTTCTCAGGCCAGACTCTTATTGTGCAGTCTAACTGCTCTTCCTGGCTCTACAAATGTAACTTATTCAATTGTGTGGGGCTTTTACTGTTGTACTGTCGGTAAAACTGATCAGGGAATGTATAGCCCATAATGCGCTCAGTTCTGTAGTAAAATGGTGAACGAGATGTTACATACATTGTCGGACCATGATTTGCATATTAAAAGGGACACATGACCAAAACGGAGTGGTGATGGTGTGTTACAGATCACTCAGGGAGTCCGAGTTGCTATGGCGACATGCACTTTTATGTGCATGCTGTGGTCTGGGGCTATGGTAGAGGTTCCAACTTTCTTTTGATCGCATGAACAGTCAGGAATCTTCTCTTCTTACTGCCTGCCATATGTGTGTTGGAAGGATTTGCGAGCTGATAATCAACCTGTGTGGCCATAGTATGAATGCACCTACTTTGACCATCAAGTCTCCAGCAGTTTCTCGAAGCAAGGACTACCGCACAGCCCGTGGCAAGAGCTTATGCGTAGAATCTTTTAAAGTGGGAATGCTCCTGTGCTGCAGCTGCCACATCATTGTGGCAAACCAAAAACTCTTCTGCTTTTATACAGCCTGTCATAGACGTATTGGAAGGATTTACAGATTGACAATCAACCCGCTTGGCCGTGCCATGAATGCAACTTCCTTGGCCATCAAACCATGGGGTGGAACTCAAACCTGGGGCTTAGGTCTCAGAGATACAGGAACCATATTGACTGCACCATAAGGCCTCAAAGCAGGGAACCTGCCTCTTTGAAAATGAAAGAAGCCAGTATGCGGATATTAAGAGACTGATAAGCTTATAACTCTCATTTTGAGGCCATCACTGACTTCCATTGATAGTTAAAATACCAATTTAACATATTAAAATTGGCCCTCATGCAAGGGGACTGCCACACTCCAAATCTATTATGTATTGGCTGTGCAGCACTCTTAGATTCTGCATCACAATACATGTTACTATGGTCCTCAATAGGTTAAAGCTATTAGGCAGCAGGATAGGAATAGCCTATCGTCGCATTACAGGCCATTAAATCATTATGATATCTTGGTGACAGTTCCAAGCAAAAGCACTTCAAACACTACTCTCAGTTCATCCCGTGCTCCCACTGCCCACTTGGACCTGATCTTTTCTGGGATCAAATCCAAGTTGGCTTTATCTGTAAGCTGGAGACTTTGTTTAGATAGGAATCATTTGCATTTGAGCCCAGAAACAGTTGGAACTTTACAATATGCAAGTGGACAACTGCCAGTCTTACTAATTCTTTTCCTTTTTTATTTGTTTTCAGAGTTCCCTGTCCTCTCCTGATGGAAGGACTGATGCTTGTCAGGTAAAGAACCAGCAGTTCTCCAAGACCTTTTCAAAGTGTTTATGGGTGAATCTAAACCGCTCGAGTGGTGGTGAATTGTTTAATCATACAGAGTGCCACAACTAAACCTAAATCTCTCCTTATCTCAACCCATGTCCCACCAGCACTGATTGTATAGTGCTAAGATTGGAAGGAAGAAAATGTTTTCCTCTTGCCCAGAGGCATTGAAAACAACTTTGGCACCACTATCAGTGTCCTGCCGAAGTTCAACTAACTGAGAAGACTGAGAGATTGATAGAACATAGAACACACAGTGCAGAGGAGGCCATTCGACCCATCGAGTCTGCACCAACCCACTTAAGCCCTCAGAGGCTTTTCTTTCTTTTCCACACTCAATGCCACTGATTGGACATTGATAGCAGCAAATTGCATAAAAATACAACTTTGTAGGACAATAATCAGTTGCCCTGAGAACTACTCTCGGATCATCCTGTGCTCCCACTGCCCATTTGGACCAGATTGCAGTCTGAGCATCTCAGCTTTTAGGAGGGCAGTACGGTGGCACAATGGTTAGCACTGCTGCTTCACAGCTCTAGGGTCATGGGTTCAATTCCAGCCTTGGATGACTGTATGTGTGGTGTTTGTACTTTCTCCCAGTATCTGCGTGAGTTTCCTCCGGGTGCTCCGGTTTCCTCCAACAGTCCAAAGACGTGCAGGTTCAATGGATTGGCCATGCTAAATTGCCCCTTCATGTCTAAAACGTTAGGTGTGGTTACTGGGTTATGGGGATAGGATGGAAGCGTGGGATTAAGTAAGGTGCTCTTTCCAAGGACCAGTGCATACTCAATGGGCCAAATGGCCTCCTTCTGCACTTTAAATTCTATGATTCTAGGAAGAACATATTGATCTCCCTCATATGTCCAGATAGTCAAGATACAACAGGTAAACGAGGAATTTCCTACCACTCTGATCAGGGTTCATTCAGGTGACATTGAAAATTATTCTAAAACTTCCCGAATTATTAGAACCATAGTTTAGTTAACCCTTATTCAAATGTAAACCAAACATTCAAAAAGCCCAGATACGTGCTCCCAGCTCGGGTGCGCATTTCTGGGAGAACTTTAGCTCCGCGAACCCGACGTTTAAAAATGGCTGCCCAATAGGTCCCAGGGACGGAGTGTGGGCTGCATTAGAAGTGGGAGTGGGTGAACTGGAAGAGGTGAGGAGGATGACAGATGCAGAGGCAGGCAGGGCAGAAGGCCACTCCGACACTGTGTCCAAACCTTAAAAATAAAGATTAAAACATGAAACTTCTCTCCAGCTCTCACTCCTTAAACCCCAACACAATCCCCATGCCCCATGGGTTGCTCCCATGAAAAATCGTGCCATATATGCCCCCAGCTACCCATTAACCTCTCATGCCTTCTATGCCATACTATGTCCCACCATCTCCATGACCCTTCAAAGCCGCTACACCAACTCATGCAAGCCCATGCCCCACCCCACACATCACGCTTTGCCCTTACACCTACCATGCTTTCTCACTTTGTATGGCTGTAAAATCCAATGGAAGCATTCACGTTTATGACATCAGAGGGAGTGAAATAGCAAGCAATCTTTGTTTTAACATTCCAGGCATTTTGTTTTGTCAAAGATTCAAGGGAAAGACTTTTAAATACCATGACAAGTTGATAACTCCCTTTGATAGGGACTTTGACAGGTGACTTCGACAAGTCTTGACAGTTCCATTGAACTTGACAGTTCATGGGTTTCGGCAGTTTTTATGGGCATTTATGCCTACTTTTAACAATTCCGAAGGACATCTTCCCTCCCCAAAGGTGTCCCGGGACCAGATCCAAAGGGATCTGGCTATCCTGACTATCCAGCCAAATCCATTAATTTCAGCCAAGCTCTCACCTGGTATGATTTGCAAGCTCTGTGTTTCAGATTTGAGGGGAGCGATTTAATCAAACTGAAAAAGTCCTGCACAGAGCGCGTTTAGCTGGGTGTTTCCCAGTGTTGGCAGTGCCGAGAACAATCTCGCTATCAAACGGTACTTTGCTTCATTTCATGGCCTCAGTAAGGACGTCCCACCAAAGCCACACTCAAGTCTGTCATGCTGGCAGTGCTACCTGGGTCCCTTGGACACGCGGGTGCTACTGCCAGGGTGCCAGGCTGGCAGTGCCAAAGTGCCGGTACACCGTGTCCACGTTTCTGGAGACTAGTGCTAACTGGGGCTTACTTGGGGTCTCTGAGGCACGGGGGTTCGATCACGCTCCTTGGGTAATTCCACGAGTGCATATTCAAGTGCGTCTTACTGCACACTTTAATAAACATATCCAGATCGCGACATCTTGCTAGATCCCGTTAGATCTCTTGAGGTTTCTCGAGAGATTTACTGGCCGTGTGCAGTCGGGCATAGTGCAGCCATTAGATTCCACCCGAGATTGTCCAGTAATTTCTGTTTTTATGTCTGCATTTCAAAGTCCTGGCTTAACCAAATCCCACTTCAATGGAGGCAGCTGGCGATTTCAATGGCCAGCTACCTCCACAAACCGCGCATTGAGAGGAAGTCTCTAGTTTTATGTACAAGGCAGGCGCTGCCCCCAATCCTGCCCTGCAAGAGGAGGTAGTGCTATGTTCGAGGGCAGGACTTTGGATTTTTAGACATTTCCACTATTTTCACCATGGCTGCGAGCCTCTCCACCGTGATGAAAATCTGAGTTTTGCAAATATTTAACCCAAATAATCACACAAAACTTTGTTAACTACGATAGAATCTGGAATCATTGGCAGCGCTGCTGATATATAGGTGCTGCTACCTCTTGCCAATTTTCAAAGACGTTAGGCGTGGGACTAGGAAAAGCAGGCAATGGGAATATTGCTACAATTCTTGCATTTGATTTGTAGAGTTCAAAATTTTTAGAAAATGGTATACTCTTAGTCCTTGTTTTTCCTTCCCAGATTAACTACCTTTCACTTCCTGACATTAAATTGTATATATCGCCATGTATTCCTTTGTCTATGTCTGTGAAGACTTTTACAATCTTCCTAACTCTTTGCAAAACTTTATAGAATTATACTTTTGAGTCTTCAGCAAATCTTGACATTGTGTTCCCTATACATAGAATTTACAGTGCAGAAGGAGGCCATTCGGCCCATCGAGTCTGCACCGGCTCTTGGAAAGAGCACCTTACTACTATAACTACGTTCAAAAACTATCTTTACATACAGAGAACAAAAGTGGAGCTACTACTGATCCCTGGGATATCCGGGGTAGATTCTCTGTTTCAAGGACTATGAACCCACGCCATCGTGAAAACTGTGACCTTTTACGCTGGAACAACTGGCATCGAAAGGCCATGGGCGAGATTCTCCGCAAATGCGGAGAATCGTAAAGGCTGCCGGGGGTCAGGCCGTGACCCACGGCAGCCTTCACGGCCACTTCCGGGGCCGATTCTCCCCCCCGGGCGGGGCTAGGAGCAGGGCCCTGTGCGTCACGGAGGCGCGGCCTTGACGACGATTGTCAAGGCCGCACGTCAAGTGTCACGGCGGCTGACGGGGCCGATGACGTCAACTGCGAATGCACAGATTGGACAACGCCAACCCGCGCATGCGCAGTTGCGTCTTTCTCCTCAGCCGCCCGGCAAGACGTGCCGGTTTGATCATGCCGGGCGGTGGAGGGGAAAGAGTGCGTCTGTTTTGGACGCTGGCCCGCGATCGGTGGGCACCGATCACGGGCCTGTCCCCTCCCGAGCACAGTCATGGTGCTCCCGTGCCAATCGGGCCTCTAGATGCCCCAAACGGGTATCTGGCACCAGTTTCATGACGGCAGCGAGCAGGTGTGTTTGCTGCTGTGTTGAAACGGGCATGAAGGCCCGGCCACTCGGCCCATCGGCCTCGGAGAATCGCCGCTCGCCGTAAAAAATGGCGACCGGCGATTCGTGGCGTGGTTCGGGCATGGGGGGGGGGAGAAGAGCGTGAGGGCATGAAAAATGCTATTCTCCCACCCGGCGTGGGGGGCGGAGAATCGCGCCCCATATATTTACAGCCCAGCAGGATGCTAGCAGGGAAACCTGCAGCTCTAGCTGCAGATACGGGCCCTGCACTTCCGGGTCAGAGGCCACGCATTCGCACGGCGACAGCCTCCAGTGGAGGTGCCATGCTCCATGGCGGACTCAGACCCCGGACCGCCCACCCAAAAGTAGCCCGGTCACATATGAGGCCCCCCTCCTGCCCTCCGATTGGCCCGTCCCGACCATGGCTGAGTCACGCGAGTATCCCGAGCGACTGCGACCATGTTAGACCCACGCCATCGGGACTTCGGCCAGCCGGGGATGGAGATTAGCGGGTCGGGCCTCTGGCAATGGCTGCAGATAGGGGATCCACGGCGCGGCGTACTGAGTACGCCCCTTTTCGGGGGCCGGGAAATCGAGAAACCGGTGCCGGTCCAGATTCCATGCACGGAAATGGATTCTCTGCCCCGCCGCCGGACTCGATTTTGGCGTCGGGGTGTGGAGAATCCAGCCCCCTATTTCCAACCTTTGTCCAATCTGAGCAACATCAACTATATATTTCTAAACCATCAATCAACTTTCAACCCATGTGGTTACTTTTTTTTATACCACATACATTCTAACAAGCTTCTGGTAAGACACATTATTGAACATCTTCCGAAAATCCCACATCCACTGGGCTATCTTTGCTATCATCACTTCTTTAAAATAAATGATTACATTTGCCAAACATAACCTGCCTTTAAGAAATCCATGCTGGCTGTCCTCAATTATCTGATGATTCTTTAAGGGCTTCTTAATTTTCCCTCATAGAATCATAGAATCCCTACAGTGCAGAAGGAGGCCATTCAGCCCATCAAGTCTACACCGACCCTCTGAAAGAGCACCCTACCTAGGACCACTTCCCCAACCTATCCTTGTAACTCTATAATCCCACCGAACCTTTGGACACAAAGGGGAAATTTAGAATGACCAATCCACTTAACCTGTACATCTTTAGACAGTGGGAGGAAATTGGAGCACCCGGTGGAAAACTACGCAGACACTGGGAGAATGTACAAATTCCACACAGTCACCCAAGGTCGGAATTGAACCCATGCCGGGGCGCTGTGAGGTGCAGTGCTAACTGCTGTGCCACCATTCCACAAATTTAGCATTTTTCCATAATTGATATTCGATTAAATGGTCTACAGTTACAGTTTAACATTTTCTCCCCTCTTGATCCAAGATAGTATACAAAGAAGGCTGAAAGATTGTGGCTTCTGCTACCTCTCTCTCACTTCTTCCAAAAGCCTAATCTGCCTATCATCAGATCCCAGGGGTTATCCAATTTCAGCTACTAATCATTTTCAGAACCAATGCCTTTCCCAAGGTTTGTTTGTCCATTGTTTCCATATTGTTGTCAAGTGCATTAATGTTCTTACTTCCACGATAAGATGTAAAAGTAATTAAAATATGTCTTTAATTCTCAAATCTCTGATTGTTTTTTGTGACTTGTATTGGCTAGTTTATGGAAAGGAAGATTAGGAGGGTCAATGGTTTGAGGTGGCATCAATTGGCTCCCCATTTCAGCTGCCTCTGTTAGTCACAACAAAGGATTTCAGAACGTTTCTCGTGAATGCCTTTTCCAATCCAAATTTATTTATTTGTTAACAACAAGCCAGGTTTTCTTGACTCCTCACAAAAAGAATATGTTTATTAGTTACTAAACCTGCAAAAAACAGTAAAGATATGATAACACACACAGATCAGAATGTAATGTAATTAGAAGTTAAAAGAATAGGGGCAGCATGTGGCATAGAGGTTAGCACTACTATCTCACGGTGCCGAGTTCCCAGGTTCAATCCCTGCTCTAAATCGCTGTCCGTGTGGAGTTTGTACATTCTCCCCCCACAACCCAAAGATGTGCAGTGTAGGTGGATTGGCCATGTTAAATTGCCCCTTAATTGGAAAAAATGAATTGGGCACTCTAAATTTGAAAAAAGAAGTGAAAAGAATATATGATAAGTCCATTTGGTTGTCCATGAGGCCTAGTTTTTTTTTGAATGTTGGGGCCGTTTGAGGTGAGGTAGTTTCCCAGAGTTGAATTGAAATTCCGGCACTGCACTTGGCTGGAGACACTCTTGGCTTCAGAGAGAGAGTCTTCACTGCTTTTTTCAACAGTTCCTTTCCAGATTACTTTCAGATGACAGCTAAATGCACTGAACACTGCAAAGGCTATGGGTGCTGACAATATTCCGGCAATAGTACTGAAGACTTGTGTTCTCAAGCTTGCCTAGTCAAGCTGTTCCAGTACAGCTACAACAATAGCATCTACCAGCCAATACAGAAAATTGACCAGTTATGTCCTGTGCACAACAACCAATACAAATCCAACCCAGCCAATTACCACCTTAACAGTCTACTCTCAATAATCAGTAAAGTGATGGAAGGAGTCATCAACAGTGCTATCAAGCAGCACTTACTCAGCAATAACCTGCTCACAGACACTCAGTTTGGGTTCTGCCAGGGTCGCTCAGCTCCTGACCTCATTAAAGTCTTGATTCAAACATAGACAAAAGAGCTGAATACCAGAGATGAGGTGAAAGTGACTGCCTTTGATATCCAGGCAACATTTGACCGAGTATGGCATCAAGGAGCCCTAGCTAAACTGAAGTCGATGGGAATCAGGGGGAAAATCCTCTGCTAGTTGGAGTCATACCTGGCACAAAGAAAGATAGTCTTGGTTGTTGGAGGACAATCATGTTGGCTCCAGGATAACACTGCAGGTGTTCCTCAGGGTAGTTTTCTAGGCCCAACTGTCTTCAGCTGCTTCATTAATGACCTCCCTTACATCATGTCAGAAGTGAGGAAGTTTGCTGATGACTGCACAATGTTCAGCACCATTCATGACTCCTCAGATACCGAAGAGGCCCATGCCCAAATGCAGCAAGACCTGGACAATATCCAGGCTTGGCCTAATAAATGTCAAGTAATATTCATCCACACAGGTGCCAGGCAATGACCATCTCCAACAAAAGAGGATCTAACCATCACTCCTTGTCATTCAATGGCATTATCATTGCTGAATCCCCCATAACCAACCTCCTGGAGGTTACCATTGACCAGAAACTGAGCTAAATGAGCCATATAAATACTGTGGCTACAAGAACAGGTCAGAGGCTAAGAAACCTGCGGCATCTCACTCATCTCCTGACCCCCCCCCCCCCCATCCCCCCCAAAGTTCTATCCACCATCTTTCAGCTCAGTAGGCTAGACAGCTGGTTTGTGATGCAGGACAAGGCCAGCAGCACTGGTTCAATTCCCGTACCAGCTGAGAATTCTGAATTCTCCCTACGTGTACCCGAACAGGCGCTGGAATGTGGCGACTCGGGGCTTCTCAAAGTAACTTCATTGCAATGTAAGCCTATTTGTGACAATAAAGATTATTTATTGACTTATTTATTTATTTACAGGGCACAGGACAGGAGCTTGAAAATTCAATAGTACTTCCTTCCTCCTCCCCCCCTTCCTTCCTCCGTTAGTGGGGGGGGGGGTGCGGCGTTAGTGGGGGGGGGTACGGCGTTGGAGGGGGGTAGGGGTGGTGAAGGGGGTAGGGGTGGTGAGGGGAGGGGGTTGGGGTAGGGGCAGCTGCGTGCAGAGGGGGGGCGACGGTGCGTTGGCCCCGGGCATCCGTCGCCCCCCTCCTCTGCACGCCGCTGCCCCTACCCCAACCCCCCCTCACCACCCCTACCCCCTTCACCACCCCTACCCCCCTCCAACGCCGCCCCCCTCCAACGCCGCCCCCCCTCTCTCAACTCAACACCGCAACCCCCCCCCCCTCTCAACTCAACGCCGCAAACCCCCCCCCCCTCTCCTCTCAACTCAACGCCACAAACCCCCCAACGCCGGGTCTGTCTCTCTCTCTCTCCCCCCCCCCCCCACAAATGCCGGGTCTGTCTCTGTCCTCCCCCCCCCCCCCAAATGCCGGTCTGTCTCTCTCCTCCTCCCCCCCCCCCCAATGCCGGTCTGTCTCTCTCTCTCTCCCCCCCCCCCCTCCAAATGCCGGTCTGTCTCTCTCCTCCTCCTCCCCCCCCCAATGCCGGTCTGTCTCTCTCTCTCCCCCCCCCCCCAAATGCCGGGTCTGTCTCTCTCCTCCTCCCCCCCCCCCCAAATGCCGGTCTGTCTCTCTCCTCCTCCCCCCCCCCCCCCCCAAACACCGGGTCAGTCTCTCTCCTCCTCCTCCCCCCCCCCAAAACGCCGGGTCTCACCACTTCCGCAGCTGGTGAAACTGACGCGTATCACGTCAGTCCGCTGCTGGCCCCTCCGGGAACGGAGAATAGCCGCCTAAAAGAAGGCCCCCACTCCAGAGTCATCTACACCAATTTTGCTCGCCGGAAATCGGCGTTACGACGGTCTGCAGAGAATTTCACCACCTGTGCGTATAATCTCTGAGGTGCACGTCAGGTACTCACCAAGAATCCTTGGGCAGCACATTCCAAGCCTACGACCACTACCATCTAGAAGGACAAGAGCATCAACTACCTGGGAACACCACCCCCTGAAAATTCCCCTCCAAGTCACTCACCATTAAGCCTTGGAAATATATTGCCATTCCTTCACTGTCACTGGGTCAAAACCCTGGGACTCCCTCATTAACAACACAGTGGGTGTATCAGGGACTACAGCAATTCAAGAAGGCAGCTCACCACCACCACCTTCTGAAGGGCAACTAGGGAAGGGCAATAAATGCTGGTCTACCCAATGATGTCCATATCCCATAATTGAATTTTCAAAAACGTATTTGAAGAGGGTTTGGGCTAGTATCTTTGCCAGCTATAAATTGAAATTGCAGTCATCCTGATCAAGGTGGCAAATGATTAGGTAGGTTTGCAGCTCCTGTGTAACTGCCTCCCTCTCTGATTTCTGAGAGAAATAAAACCCAACCCTGTGGATGTGTTGGGTGCTCTGGATCCGTGGAACACATACAGGCTACCAACACTTAAAATAGTACAACATTATTTTATTAAGCCAGAAACTGTTGAACATACTTTCACTGTGGGTTAACACAATGTTAGATTAAACTAAAGACTTGTGCCTATCCTAACCAGTCTATGCACTCAGCACATGGTGAAGATCTGTGCTGTAAGCTGTAAGTTCTGTCCTTCTGAGAGGCTGCATCCCGAATGAGCGGGAAAACTGATGCCCTCTGTCTTTATAGTGAGTGTGCTGTAACTGGTGATTGGCTGCGGTGTTGTGCATGTTGATTGGTCCGACTGTGTGTCCATCAGTGTGTATGTCTGCACCATGATATACTGGTGTATATTATGACACCTGTATTTTGCAGATTGCAGTTCTAGCTGATGTTGCAAAATCTGGCTACTTATTGTTTGAACACAGAGATCTTCCACCGAAGAGACTCAATTTTCCAACATTTCCATCATGTGTGCTTCCTCTAAGCAAGAGAGGAGATAAATCTTTTTTTTCATAAATTTAGAGTACCCAATTCATTTTTTCCAATTAAAGGGAAATTTAGTGTGGCCAATCTACCTACCCTGCACATCTTTTGGGCTGTGGGGCGAAACCCATGCAAACACGGGGAGAATGTGCAAACCGTGCTGCCCAAGAGAGGAGATAAATTACGCTTCACATGTATCCCAGTTAGGTTCCCTACATGGCTGTACCTCCGAGTTTCAGCTCTTTACATACAATTCATTAAAAGGCGAGCATGAAATGAAAATGAAATGAAAATCGCTTATTGTCACAAGTAGGCTTCAAATGAAGTTACTGTGAAAAGCCCCTAGTAGCCACATTCCGGCACCTGTTCGGGGAGGCTGGTACAGGAATTGAACTGTGCTGCTGGCCTGCCTTGGTCTGCTTTAAAAGCCAGCTCTTTAGCCCAGTGTGCTAAACCAGCATGTCAGTTAAAAAAAATACATGCTGATTGGCAGTGATTCATATAAAGCTTACAGGCACTAAAACTGAACCAGAAAGCTAACCCAAAATATTATGACTAATGCTTTCCAATTTTAGTTTTCAATCTGTTTCAGTCAATTTAACTGAAATTGCAACATAAAATACAATCTTGCAAATTAAATTTACTGTACCACTCAATTGGCAAAAGCATTTCTCCGTTCCAAAATAATTCTATATTTTTGAATTGTCCACAACTGCCACGTGAGGTTCCCGAAAGTTGTGAGGACACGCGCCCCACGCGGTCGGAGTTCGACCCATCGGAGGCGGAGCATCGGGGGGGGGCCTCGGGTGACGTCCTGAGGCCGTCCCGATTGCGTGCGATGTACTCCTCGAGTACGCTGTTTTTGAGGGGGCGGAGCATTGGAAAAACGGCGACGTCCCCGATTCCAGCGTAAAAATGAATTCTCCAGTCAATCGCCGAATACGATTTAGGCATCGGCAATCGGAGAATCCAGCCCCAGAACTGAGAATATGTGCGCAATTCTCCCATTTGCAGACTAAGTCAAGCGGGGAATCAGGATTGTTTCCTGTCGGCACTTTGAGTGAGGTGAGAAAGGTTTTTAACCAGGATCGAGCTTCATGTTGGCCTGGAGAGGGGCGGAACCTAAACCTGCTGACAGGATTGGGCTCCCCTTTAAAAAGGGCACTCTGATCTCAGAATATTGTTGCAGCCCCATCCAAATGGCTAGTAAGGCCCTCTGCCCCAATTGTTGACTAGTGCCCTACTTCAACTGGCATCACAGGAGGCCGTTGAATCCAGCTTCCAACCTGATAATTGCATTCAAATGAATGCAGAGACTTTACATATTCTCGCCGGGTCTGGGCAGGAAACCTCTCAGTCCTGGCGATGCAGGCCAGGAGACTCACAATGGGATTGATGCCCGGCCTGAACCCATTTTTGTCCCGGCACCTGATTCTCCGGGACATCATGAATCCCACCACTAGCTAGCAGACCCAGAGAATCCCCCTTTATATCTATTAGGAGAGGATGAACAAGTCTCTTCTTTCGCGAAAAGAGAAAGCTGATTGGTGATCTAGTCGAGGTATTTAAAATTATGGAAGAGAGGACAGACGTTTCCACTTGAGAGAAAGAGCAAAAGGAGAGGCCATAAATATAAGATAGTGGCTAAGAAATCAAACAAGGAATTCAGAAAAAGTTCATTATCCAAAGCGTGAAAAGAATGTGGAAGTTGCTTCGACAGGGAATAGCTAAGGTGAATAGTATAGATATGTTTAAGGGAAAGCTAGATAAGCATGAGGGAGAGGGGAATGGATTACGTTGATAGAAATAGATGAGGAAGGAAGCGAAAAGCTTCAAGTGGAACATAAATGATAGGAGGGATTGATGGGCTAAATGTTTCTGCATATTCTATGTAATCTATGTAAAGTATTAATATTTAATATATAATTACTTTCAGCTGAATGTATGAAGTTCCTAATGTTGTTGAACAGAACGCATTCTAATTATAAATCCTGAAACCTGAAAATTGAAAATCCGGGCATTAGGCATGGCTTCAGGATGTCCAGGCAGAAGAGTAGAGAAGTGGCTAACATTCTCAATATCCTCGGAGGGGAACTTTCAATTAAACTCACAGCGCTGCAATGCTGGGCCCCAGCCAATTGGGGCGCCCCATAAGGAGAAATAACTGTTGTGGTGGGAACACCAATCGGAGCCTTGGTAGCTCTAAATTTGCTGATAGGTTCATTTGAGTTTCTTGAGCCTATCAGCAGGGAAGACAGAACAAAATCGGACTCTGATTGGTGGACTGCCCTTTAGAGTGGGAAAACGGTTTACCGGATATTGAAAGGTGGTGGTGACTTACAGCAGTTCAGACATGGGTCTCCTGAATGGATGCAGTCCGGAGGTCTGAAGAAGTTCGGTCAAGTGTTGGCATCGTGTCTCAGGGAATCGGGGAACACCAGCCAGTGGGAAAGGGGCAACTCAACCAGAGCCAGGCAGGACTGGGAGTGAGCGGGCTGAGCAGCAACCAGCATATTCTTTCTTGTTGTTTTTGCATGTTGTCTTTTTTGGTGTCATTCATTTTGCTTTCTTTTTTTTAAATAAATATTTTATTGAGGTATTTTTGGTATTATAAAAACAACACAATAAACAATGCACATGAAACTAAACATAGTGCAAAAGCCGTCTCCCTCCCTTACAGGCCCCACCTTTATTAACCCCCTACTCTAAGCTAACCTAACCCCCCCCTCCCCCACTTCTGCTGACGATTAATTTTCAACAAAGAAGTCGATGAACAGTTGCCACCTCAGGATGAACCCCAACAGTGACCCTCTCAAGGCGAACTTGATTTTCTCCAAACAGGGAAAGCTAGCCATGTCTGATAGCCAGGTCTCCGACTTTGGGGGCTTTGAGTTCCTCCATGCTAATAGTATCCGTCTCCGGGCTACCAGGGAAGCAAAGGCCAGAACGTCTGCCTCTTTCTCCTCCTTGATTCCCGGGTCTTCCGACACCCCGAAAATTGCCACCTCTGTACTCAGTGCCACCCTTGTTTTTAACTCCATGGGCATGACATCTGCAAGCCCCTGTCAAAATCCCCTAAGCTTCAGACATGCCCAGAACTTATGGACATGGTTCACTGGTCCTCACGCACATTTTGCACACCTGACTTCCACCCCAAAGAATTTGCTCATCCGGGCCACTGTCATGTGAGTCCGGTGAACGACCTTAAATTGCATCAGGCTGAGCCTGGCACATGTTGCGGATGCATTGACTCTACTTAACGCGTCCGCCCATAGACCATCCTCTATCTCTCCTCCCAGCTCCTCCTCCCACTTGCGCTTCAGTTCCTTGGTCTGCGTCTCCTCTGACCCCATAAGTTCCTTGTAAATGTCCAAGACGCTCCCTTCTCCTACCCACCCTCTGGAAACTACCCTGTCCTGAATCCCCCTTAGCAGTAGGAGTGGGAAGATTGACACCTGTTTACGTAGGAAGTCCCGCACCTGCAGATACCTGAATTTGTTTCCCCTCGCCAACCCAAACTTCTCCTCCAGCACCCTCATATAGGAAAGCTCCCCTCTATAAACATATCCCCCATCCTCTCAATCCCTCTTCTCTGCCATATCCAGAAGCCCCCATCCATACTTCCTGGGGCAAACTGGTGATTATTACAGATTGGGGACCAGACTGATGCTCCCTCTGCTCCCACATGTCTCCTCCATTGCCCCCAGACTCTCAGGGCCGCCACCACTATGGGGCTGGTGGGGTACCATGCCGGCGGGAACGGCAGACGCGCAGTTACCAAATCATTTTGGTTTCTGATTGATTGCAGTGGCTTTTCTAACATCTTTCCCAAAAAGTTTGGTCGGTTTTTGGCAGTGAGCTACAGCTCATTCTCAATCCTTTTCACAATTTCCGAAGACTAACCCCCGACCAACACATATGCTTTGTTTAATTTGTCACTGCTTTTGAGTGACTTAGACAATCTGCTGCAGTTGCTTAAGGACGCTTCACTCAACAAAAGATTCAGAAGACCTTGTGAACCGTTGAAATCAAGACAGATCATCTCTGGTCAATATGAGACAATGAATTTGGAAGTCAAAAACACAGGACGTTGAAGGCAAGAAAAGAAGATAAAGCTAGGCAAAAGGACAGTTTTGCACTTTACTTTCAAAGATTTGAGAGTGCCCAAACTGCGCACTCATCGTCAACAACAACATCCACAAAAGGTTTTGGTGACTTGTCTGATGATTGCGACCTGCTGATTTCAGGAACTAACTCATCACCTGATAAACTTGAACAAGATGTGGACTTTGAAATAGGAATGGAACTACAAGATACTGCTTAAGCTTATTGTTCTTCTGCTGAAGTGAGGGAAGAACCCTACCCTAAAGACATTGCCTCTGGCCAAAATCTGTTCCACTGGGTATGATGGAATATTTTGTAATAAATAGACAAGAGAACACAGGTAACATGGAAATTTTGAGAAAAGAGTTTGGGTTTTGAGGCTGAAAACAGTTTAGAAGTCTTCATTAGCCCTATGGGTGGCATGGTAGCACAGTGGTTAGCAGTGTTGCTTCACAGCGCCAGGGTCCCAGGTTTGATTCCCAGCCATGGTCACTATCTGCACGTTCTCTCTGAACAGGCGACGGAGTGTGGCGACTGGGGACTTTTCACAGTAACTTTATTGCAGTGTAAGCCTACTTGTGACAATGAAGATTATTATTATTATTATTTTCTGAAGGTGAAGAGAAATGGCATTGCGGAAAGGAGAAATCGGTTGATTTTTTTCAGAAACCTCTTAGGCAGTCACTGTTATGTTTGCCAATTATTCACTGAGCCTAGTAAAGGGAAACAATCATTTGTGAATGGGTACATCTAACTGGAGAAATGTTCAAAGAGATATTGTTGATCATTCAACAATTGCAATCGTTCAAAGATGCAAATTATCTGGAAGAATTAATTCTGCGTTACTGGTTCAATTTGAAAAGGAGGTTCTCATTGGAGGAAAGTGCTGAGACGTGTTGACGCCACAGTCAAACAGCTGTCTTCTTCAGAACTACCTCGAAAAGAACATGGTGGGGATTCTCCCATCCCGTGGCAGAGTGTCCACGCCGTCGTAAACGCCGTTGCGTTTTACAACCGCGTGAAGGGGCCGCCCCAGGACTAATTCTAGCCCCTACAGGGGGCCAGCACGGCGCTGGAGCAGTTTGCTCCAGCTGCCGATCCCGGCACGGTGCCAACGAGGACATGCACAGTAGTGCCGGCACCAACACGCACTTGTGTAGTGGCCTCCTTCAACGCGCTGGCCCCGACGCAACATGGTGCAGACCGACACGTAGGAAAGGAGGCCCCCAGCCACAGAGGGGGGCCCGCCGTTCGGTGGGTCCCGATCGCGGGCCAGGCCACATCGGAGGCCCCCACGGGGTCGGACACCCCTTCCGCCCCACAGGCCGCCACCTGACCCTTCCACGCCGAGATCGCGCCAGCTCAGAGCAGGTTAGAACGGCGCCGGCGGGACTTGGCTCTTTTCTTACGGCCGCTCGGCCCATTCTGGCCGGAGAATCAGCGGGCCGGCCGCGTAGAGCGGCCCGTGACCAGCGTCCCGCCAACCACACCGCGCCAATGGCGCTGATTCTTCGCTCTGTGGCGAATCGCATGCCGGTGTCGAGGCGGCGTTGCCCGTTCGCGGGGATTCTCCGACCCGGCCCAGGGCTGGGAGAATCCCGCCCATGATGAGTCATCATTGTCAAGTCGAAGAAGTAATTTTATAGCCTGCGTTAAATATCTCCGTGAATTTGACAAACTTCTCAAACAGCATTTAAAAAGTTATCAAGATTGCGGCTCAGGGAAGACCAACTTTTAACACAGCAAACCTACGATGACTTCATTACTGTAATGGAAGAGCGACTCAGAAAACAATTCACTAACAAACTCAAAGATGCCAAATACTATTCCATAATAGTTGATTCAACTATGGAGGATTCTCTGTTCCTCCAGCCACGTGTTTCTTGGCGATATGCCATTCACTGCAGTGGGATTCTCTACTCCCCCTGCTTGCCAATGGGATTTCACATTGAAGGCACCACATGCCGCTGAGAAACCCGCAGGCGGGGGTGCACTGCCGGCAGAAACAGAGAATCCCAACGGATGGAGAATTCTGGCCCAGATGTGAGCCATGTGGACCAGTGGTGGTGAAGCTGTAGAGCGATTTCATTGCTTTGTCCAGTGACAATCCAACAGTTCTGAGTGCCAGGATATTCATTTCAAATTTAGGTATGGTCATCAAACAGGAAAATATTCAGGTCTGTAAGCAAGACTGACCAATGCAAGCCCCTGTGCATCATTCATCCCTTGTTCCAGTCAGTCCTTGAATTTAATGTGCAGTGCAGCAGCTGAATTGTGTGAGGCAGCCCTGGATTTTTTTTGGCTTTGTTTAAAAATTGTATGCCTCCTTTTCAGTTTCCATGCATCGGTGGAATATGATGCAACATCACTTGGAGCAAGCACATGGCCAAAAGAATTTGTGACACCAGGTGGTCTTTTTGTGTAGATGCTGTTCTGGCTTTGAGTACGAACTTTGTCGATATAAATGAATGTTTATCAGACTTCGCCACATCAACTTCAGAGAAACATGGTATGAAAGCTGAAAGAAAACCTTTTGTAGAGAAATTTGAAAAATACAAAATTGCATTTTTACTGTTTTGTGGAACCATTTACTTCAAAGAATGAATGTTGTCAGCAAATCGCTGCAAAATATTGATACAACTTTATTGAATGCTTCATAACTGTTAGCCTCAGTTAGAAGTTTGTCATGGAAGTTTGAAATGACTATACCTTAGAGGAAGCAGAGATACTAACATTAATAAAGAATTCAGGTCCCTCTGATGATGAGAAGCATACAAAACACAGGAAGTTAATTTTTGATGAAACTAGAGACAATGAAATCACTTGAAAAGGGAAACAGGTGATCATTGAGACTGTCAATGTTACTTGTGACACAATAACGGTGCAATTGCAGAATAGGAGTGAATCTCTGAAATAGACTGTTGAATTATTTTGCGTGCTTTTCGACAAAGGTTTGGATGAGGATGCTAAGAGTCGTCGCAGTCAGAGGCTGCAGTAAGAGATTAATTGAATTCTACCGAGAGGACAAAGACACAATTATTTTTGAAGATGAAGTGAAACAATCAATTAATTTCATTGATAATGATAAGGTCTGTGCTTCAGGATCACCAGTAGATTTGTACAGACTTGTACGTGATGGTTTTCAGGCAACCTTTCCAAATGTGGAAACCATTCTGAAGATCTTTTTAACAATACCTGTCACAAATGATTCTTGTGAACGTCCTTTCTCTATATTGAAAAGAGTGAAAGATTATCAGTGAAATACGATGAGTCAGTAAAATTTGACAAGTTCAGCAACACTGACAATTGAAAATGCATCCTGACAAGATTTTACCTACAATGATGCGATTGTTGATTTTATGAAGAAAAAGTGCAGAAGAAAAGCTATCTAAGTTGCCATGGATTGCAAACAACTGATGAAGCAAGAAAATCTAAAATAATTGTCCCTCTACCATGTACTCTAGTCAAAATTCTGTACTTCAGGAGAGAACATGTGCTGTTCTGATATAATGGCTGGTAGCCACATGCAGACAGTTATAATTGGTGTGTAACCACCGTTCCCATCACTTTTTACTGGCCTTCAGAAAGTCTCTTTATAATCTTCCGGACAATTGGAATCCTGTTAGACAGTTGCCAGCAAAGACACTGATATGAGAGTTGGACTGAACATTCCACTTCATAGGAGTATTTGCCCCTGCACTGGACTTTTTCTGGCTCATTCTGCCCTGCATTGGCCCGCTGTGCTGCAGTCATATCATCGGCTGCTTTCTCCATCCCGTTGCTCATCAGCCAGTCCATATTTGCTCACCTCAAGACACAGAGATTGCAATATTGACCAGTTCTACCAGCATGCTGACAACAGGTAGGTTTAGATTTCAATTTATCAGTTAGTACAGGCAGCTTAGTGTCATAAGTTGACATCATTCGGTGTGGGGCTCGCTCAACATCATTGGGGGAGAGCCGCTATGTCAACAGGGGGCAGGGTGTGGCAGGTGGCCCTGCAATGAAGAGCGTGTGGCCCTCAAAAGTGTAAGTCCGCCTCTACTCTAAACAATACTGAAGAAGATTAAGTGTACTTTCTGGGACTGGAATTGTATGTTGTATGCTACAGTACTACACTTAACGAATAATACTGGACCCAACGAACTGAAGGATAACCAGGGACCCACAAATCAAGATCCCACCTGGAGCTAGCCTTTACAGAACAGGAAAAGCAAAATTAAACCAAATCTTTCAATTAAGGGGCAATTTAGTGTCCACCTACCCTGCACATCTTTGGGTTGTAGGGGTGGGACCACTCAGACACGGGGAGAATACGCAAACCCCATGCAGACAGCGACCCAGGGCAGAGATCGAATCCAGGTCCTCGGCGCTATGAGGCAGCAGTGCTAACCATTGTGCCACCGTGCCACCCAGGAAGGCTTACTTTCAAATCTAAACTAAAATCAATAATTTTATGAGCCCCTGTTAATAAATGAAGCTGTCTCTCAGTTTCTACTTAAAGTAAATAGAATAACAAAATCATTTCTTTGTCTCATTTATTTTGAAAGAAGCTATTTGTTATAACTGATTGGGTATGAGTTTCCTGAGGAGTTAGGCATCATCTTGTCTTCGAGGACAACCATAGCAACTTTAGCCAATGAACAGCTGAACTGAGAATTTTTGACTGAAGTGTTGAGTACAGTATCAGAATTTCACCATAACATTTTCTCTTATTGAAGCCATGGCAACTTGCCTTTGTGCAATCAGTTCAGCTTTAACAAAGTGGCCATATGCCAAATTCAAATAATAAACCACGAATGGCTACACTGTTAGTATCCACACAATGTTTGAGGCTGTTTTCTGTGTAAACATGACAGGGTCACTTGGAACAGAACAGAATCAAACGAAAACAATCCTTGACGTATTTATGGAGCTAGTTGATACCTGGCACAAGCCTTATCTTTTGGCATTTCTCAGAACTCCCTAACACAGCTCTTTTAGCCTGGCTTCCATTAGCACACTGATATTGTACTGTTTTTGATGAAGTTTCCTTCTGTAATCTTTTGAACCCTTCAGTAGCATTTGCGAGTGAGTGGTTTCTTGGTGTAGAGATAAGCTAGCTCACTCATTCCTTATTGCTCAGAGTTCACCCGTATTATCCAAGAACAGATTATTGTTATGCAACCTAATCACTGCGTCATTGCACTGGATGTTATGCCAAAAATATATTTTATTCTTAAAATATCTGTAAGAACAAAATCAACATTTTAAAGTGGCCATCACACAAAATGCAATAATATTCAGGTTCTCCACATACATCATATTGCATTCTTGAGATGCTTCAATATAGTCAAAAAACATTACAGACATTTTAAAATGGTAATTACAAATGTGCAAAGCAATTTAAGTTGGCTTCATAGATCAAGGTTCACTCTGAGGTGCTTCTGTATGATTCTGACGCATGTCATATTCACTGTATCCCGAGGGGGATCTGTAAAATTCCCAGTCCTCAGTTCACTATGGCTGAAAGGTCGTAGACAGCAAACTTTCCCCACTGAAGCTCTGCAGTTGCTGCGCCAAGCTTTAGTGCATCCCTCAGCATGTAGTCCTCGGCTTTGTAATGTGACACTGGATCGGAGACAACTCTCTGCACTGGAAGACCAACACGTTTCAGGCAGACCAAAGAGCATCTTTCACCGCAATGATGATCCTCCAGCAAAAAAGCTCCTTTGTTTCTTAGTTATTAAAATATTCGTCATGGGATGAAGAATATTTGATGGACCTCCAATAGTTATCCAATCGCGTAATAGAATCAATTCACATGCTGTGAGTGTAGGCATGTTAAGCAACCAATGGGAGGGATATGGGGTTGCTGGAGGCAGGAGGGCTGGTTTATCCTGGTTTAGCACAGGGCTAAATCGCTGGCTTTTAAAGCAGACCATGGCAGGCCAGCTGCGCGGTTCAATTCCCGTACCAGCCTCCCCGGACAGGCGCCGGAATGTGCCGACTAGGGGCTTTTCACAGTAACTTCATTTGAAGCCTACTTGTGACAATAAGCGATTTTCATTTCATTTTTTAAATTTCATTTCATTTCATTTCATGTGATGGCATCTCCAGGATTATGTGCAACCAGAGTTGGTAACTCTTATTACAGATGAGCCTGATCCAGTCCTTAACTGTTTGGAGCAGATATTCTTAAAACACTTTTCTCCTTATATTGAGTGACAAATTCAAATGTAAGAAGACAAAGGCGGAAAAACTTTAAATTAGGCCCAGTGTATAAACATGAACATGCAAAAAGCTTGAACACTATATGGAATAGCGGGTTGTTTTTGCATTGACATTGATACATAAGATGAAATATGTGTAGTAAATTGAAGCTCTTTGTATCTACCTGAAGGTCAATATATAGATTATGGCACATTCATTGCCCTCTGAAAGGGAATCTTTTCATGGATTTGGCCTATAAGAATGTCCTGATCCCTGTAGCACTCCTGTAAGTAAAATGGATTGTTTCTTGAGGTACCATCTGGTCAGTAACTTGATCTCTAGAAATCACCATCAGGCTGCAAGAGTTTTGTATTATGAGCTTTACAGCCTGGCTTTTTTTTTGTAATTTTTAATGGATTAGACTTTCAAAAATCTGGTGGATCCATGAACGTTGCTTGGTCAAAAAAAAGCAACTTGTTACTTAGTGAAAAATCAACAAATTCTGACTCTGACCATAACCGAAAAGGTCCCTATCACACCTGAAGTGTTGGATAATGTAGACTTGCGAGGTTAACATATACCACCAACACTGAGGAAGGTTCAACTCTGTTTTATTAACTAACTATTAACTACTCGACATACGAGAACTGTGGGTTTAAATTATGCTAGTTTAAACTAGAGACCTAAGCCTGTCTGAACCAGTTGAATCTCTCAGCACGTGGTGTGAGGCTGTGCTAGACGTGATGAGTTCTTGTTCTACTGAGAGGCAGCACCCAGAATGAGCGGGAACCGTGGTGCCCTCTGCCTTTATAGTGTGTGTATTCTAACTGGTGATTGGCTGCGGTGTTTGTGCATGTTGATTGGTCCGAGTGTATGTCCATCAGTATGTGTCTGCACCATGATATACTGGTGTATATTATGACAACACCCCGCACGGGACTTAGGGAGTGGGAATGATTATCTTCCCCGTGGTATTCGCGGAGTTCATTCAACTATGTATAAGTGCCAGTAAGGAGGAGAGACCCGAAGTTTGAAATTCTGACCTGGTGTGGACTCCCCGTGTCCTTATTAAAGTCCCACTGAAAGCACAAAGGGGAATCACAGATCTATGCATTTCCTGCAAGCAGCACTTCTTCCTAGAAGTATCTGATCGCACAACCGGCCTTGTTTGGCAGCCATCTGTGCCCAAAGCTCTGAAAATGCTCCTGAAGCCCCTCTACCTCCTCCTGCTCCTTTAAGGTCCTCCTGAAAACATTCCGCTTTCACCAAGCTTTTGCTCACCTGTCCTATAATGTCTCCTTCCTTGGTGATGTGCCACCTTTGTGTGATTACTCTCCTGTGGACCACCTTGGAATACCTCACTATTTTAAGGGCGCTATATAAATGCAAATGTTTGTTGCAGCATTGTTAAAAAGTGCAAAAATCATGTGAACTTTGTCAGACATTGGCAGAGATAGGTTTGTTTTGTCACAAAAATGAAACTGGATATTTTTGAAAATATTTGTTTAAAGGATCATTTGTCTCTCTGCTGAATATTATGTTACAAAGGGCCTGTTTGAAAATGTCTCCAGTCTGCAGCTTTTTGCTCTATTTTGTTGCTAATTGATTTTTTGTTGCATTTCCGCCCTTATGAATCCTCATTGTGTTCAGGGCCAACGTGCAATCAAAGGTCATAGCTTCTCTGATCTCCACTCTCCTTTTTTATTAGGTAGCTAATAATAGTCAGCTATTAGATGGCACCTTACATCTCCTTTGGAACTTTAGTTTTACATCTGCAATGCCTGGTGACATAGCCACAGTTGAGAGAAAGTTAAATATCAGCGGAGATGGTAAAGACAGGCCAACTCAAATGTAGCTCCTGGCCCACGGTGGAATGCACCAAAGGATCTGTCCTTCTGCACAGTTTTGTGTCAATTGGAAATATATTTTAGGCATTTTGCTAAGATCTGCAAAATTGTGATTTGGAAACAATTGCTGACCTCCCTGTTGACTCAGTATTATAGCCGAATCTCCTTCATCTGTACACCAGAAAGCCCAGCACGTCCAAAAACCAAACTTTTTTTGAAAGGACCCCAGTTTGAGCCAACACGAACCTCAACAACCTTTTGCACGGGACGCCTGTGTTGCTCGTTATGCTTTCCCTTAATTTGCTCTGTTTTAATTACCTTTGCTCAAGAGTTGCCAGGTATCTTTCTGATATGGCCACAGGGTTCAAAGCCGAATACTGATCACTGACTCGATACGCCAGTTAGTAAGTTTGAAATCAATGCACATTTATTTACACACACAGTCAATTATTACTCATGCGCAAATTCTACGCACTAAACTACAACTACTACTAAAAGCCTATACTTAGCTTTGAGTGGCCCACTCAGTCAGAGGAAACAATGGCCATTGTCCGGTTCTGATACTGCTGGCTTCGAACTGGTATAGAATAGTAGCTAGGAGCGTCTATCTCGTAGCGGCGTTGACCTTAGACTTACATGGCTGGTGCTTGGTGGGCCTCTCGTCGCTGAGAGCCAAATGCCTAGGTGAAGATGGAGAAGCTAAGAGTTCTCAAGAGAGCAACTCTGTTTTATTAACTAACTATTAACTACTCGACATACGAGAACTGTGGGTTTAAATTATGCTAGTTTAAAGTGCTGCTTGCAGGAAATGCATAGATCTGTGATTCCCCTTTGTGCTTTCAGTGGGACTTTAATAAGGACACGGGGAGTCCACATCAGCTAGCAAGAGACCATCATGACTAACGATAGAAATTCCTGTTGAGCGAGAAGGGGATGAAGAGGCACAGTAATGATGGCATAGATTGGAAGGAGCGGGCTAACAAAGGTACAAGTCCATGGCCAAATTGAAATTAAAGGTTCCCACGACAGTGCCCACCTTTCCCCAAAATGGCCATTAGGAACCTATCCACCGCTCCCTCGGAATTATCATCACTGCTGTTGGTCCTTGCAGAGCAATGGTGGCACAGGCGGTAGGCAAGGACATTGGGCAGCTTAGGTAATTTATATGTAGTGTGTGTGTCTAGGAGTATCGGATGGCCATCGGATGGTGAGGGGCGAGATCATCTTGTATAAGGCGCAGGTGACTAGGGAGGCAAGAGAGGAGCGGCTGGAAGATGAAATTTTGGAAGTTACATAGAACATAGAACATAGAACAGTACAGCACAGAAGAAGGCCCTTCGGCCCCCGATGTTGTGCCGAGCAATGATCACCCCACTCAAGCCCACGTATCCACCCTATACCCGTAACCCAACAACCCCCCCTTAACCTTACTTTTTAGGACACTACGGGCAATTTAGCATGGCCAATCCACCTAACCCGCACATCTTTGGACTGTGGGAGGAAACCGGAGCACCCGGAGGAAACCCACGCACACACGGGGAGGACGTGCAGACTCCACACAGACAGTGACCCAGCCGGGAATCGAACCTGGGACCCTGGAGCTGTGAAGCATTTATGCTAACCACCATGCTACCGTGCTGCAAGATTAGCAATCTTGCTAATAGTTTCATGGGACTTTTTATATACATCTAAAAGGATTCTCCGGTCTCCCAGCCACGTGTTTGGTGGCGGCGGGAGGTGACGTGCTGTTCGTTGATGGTGGGATTCTCTCCTCCCACTGCTGTCAATTGGAATTCCCATTGAAGACACCCCATGTCAGCAGGAAACCCATGGACACGGCAGCACGGCCAGTGGGACCAGAAAATCCCACCGCCAGCAAACGGCTGGAGAATTCCGGCCAGGATCTAGCTTTATTGCCTCATTGGGAAAAACATCTTCAGCAGCACGAGCACTCTATCAGTCCTGCACTGGAGTATCAGCCTAGATTATGTACTCAAACCTCTGAAGCATACAGAATCTGAACCCACAATCCTCTGATTCAGAAGGGAGAGTGCTCACTGGCTGATATCCCAGTGAGTAGGACTCATTAACCTATCTTTCTGTTGTTTCTGTAACACAAACCCCTTTTGGGGTTGGAGAGCAAAGTAAAATCCAAATGTCAGAAGCAATTCAACTACATGGGGACATTTACATTAGATCTGTGTGATAAAATACTCTTCAGGAATTGGTGCTCGGATGGACTATTAGCCAGAAGAAAACTGGGAGACATCAGCAGCTAATTGCAGCATTATCCAAACATCACAACCAAGAACCTTCCTCAATTATACACGTTAGTGCCACACAATAATTAATTTACCACAATGTTCTCTGCCAGGATCTCTTGATGTTGAAAGGTGCGATGGTAAAGAGATCTGGGAGAAGAGTTAGGGTGGGATTAAGTTTGATCTGGTGAGATGGCAGTCTTGAGGGTTGGACATTCCATATTTGATGCATCAGTGCTGATTTGAATGGCATTAACTTTAGCAGTCTTCACTGCATAGGCCTGCTTGATGGTGGTTCTTGGGATGCTGCCTCCTACCTGCTTCTTACTTCTACCAATATGGCATCATAGGAGACATTGGAGAAGTGTTGGGGTGGGGGAGTGGGGGGGGGGGGGTGATACAGGGGCAGCTCTTTGACTCATTTTTCATATCATAATCATTTCCAGTATTCTTTCAACAAATATGAAAGTAGGAGATGAAACCTCACTTTAAAAGGTGCAACCTTCTTTAAGTATAGTCGGGAAACATGCCAAAAATTGTTTGAATTGTGAGAGAGTTGCCTGATTCTACAGGCAATCAGTGCATCAGCCCAAATGTTAAAATGCCAGGCCTTACGCTAACAGTTTTGTCCGATTTCCATCCCAAATTAAAATTGATCCTACTTCATCAACATTGAAGGCACAAGGATGTCTGGTGTGAAGAAAATGGGAAAGAAATGTCAAACTGACACATTCACGGTACTTTCCAAAGTTGGAGCCCCTCATATTTTGAAGTGTTGTTCGAGATAGACCTTTTGCTCTGCATCCAGCCTTTAGTTTACTTGATTTGAAAACACCTAATGCCAACACTGGGATACCGGGGATGAAACAGTTTTCTATTCTTTAACGTTAACATCTTTGACCCTCATTAGTACAAGATCCCACAAAATACTTTTTTAAAAATTAAGTAATGATGATTTGAAGATACTGGTGCATTAAGCCAGCTAAGAGACTAATGCATAACTCTGCATTTGACTCCAATTTTCCTTTTTCTTGTGTGTTTTTCAAGGGCACTTTGGGTAGTGAAAGCAACACTGACCTCCCATACAAAATACAGACAGAGACAAACACACACAGGCACTTTGCCTGAAGAGTTAAGCAAAGTCCCGAACACATTCCTACGAAACAGACAATTTCCTTTCACAGCCCCGATACCACCATTACCAAATCTACAGCAGGCAGGATACTACCATCATCAAAACTTCAGCAGGCAGCTAGAGATATGGAATAAATCAGTTAACCATTTGAGCATTACATTTGCAACACACTGTTTCATCTCATGACCTCTGAGCTTGAAGTGATGGATCCATGGGTCAGAATTACAGACCTGTAACCTCATCCAGACATTCAGATAGTATCAATTGCAACAGTGAAACTGAAACTGATATATTCATGTTATCTCTAATCACACAAACTAGGTTGCGTCACTCTCTTTGTGACTCTGTTCATAAGGCTGTTTAACATATTAGAATACAAAATACTTACACTGCCAGGGGAACAGAGATTCTAATCTAAAGGTGAACACTGTGAGACATAAGCATAAGCCAGAGATAGCCCAAGTATACAAAAGGTCTAATTCTGTAACCATTTGTAAGTTTCCCTGAAAAGAGAAGACCCTCAAAAATTGATAAGCATGTATCATCTGAAAGTATTTTGGACAATCCAGATTCTTTTTATGTGATTATGAACAGAAAGTAGTCAGTGATAAAATCCTTAGCAATGTATTTGAAAACAACAACATGCATTTATACAGTATATATTATCCACAGCATTATCAAGCAAGCGTACTCCACAACATATCCCTCTGTACAGCATTATGTTATCCCCATAGAGACAAATACATTTTAAAAGGAAATTTAAACTGACAGTGACTGACTAAAAGTCACTTGAGTAGGCATTTCATTCTCCAGGGAGCAGAACAAAGTTATTCTCAACTACCAATAGCTTGCTTTCTATTTCCTTTTCTAGCCAGGTAACTTCTAATCCCCTGACTGATTTTCGAAGTAAGGACTCCCTGAACATCCCTCCCTCTTGCCAAAGCTACATGAAACCTCCCACCTCATTTGAATCATCACGAGGTTGCTCTCTTCCAACCAAACCTGAGCTCCAATCAGAAGCGGTATGGCGAATAGTAGACTGCTGGCTGTGTCTCTCTGCTTGCTCTGCTCTCTCTCTCTCTCTTCTCTCTTAGTTTCATCCACACTGACCTGTCTGCGAGGTTCAGGGATATCTTCGGAAACTTCTAAGTGAATACCACAATGGTTTCCTATGGCTCTTCTTCTCTTAAAGCCCAAAGCAATGACAACATGAATGACCAGGACATTATATCTAGACAGAAATGCTAATTAGCGATCCTCTAGACTCTCATCTCCATTTAAAACATAAGAACTAGGAGCAGGAGTAGGCCATCTGGCCCCTCGAGCCTGCTGCGCCATTCAATGAGATCATGGCTGATCTTTTGTGGACTCAGCTCCACTTTCCGGCCCGAACACCATAACCCTTAATCCCTTTATTCTTCAAAAAACTATCTATCTTTACCTTAAAAACATTTAATGAAGGAGCCTCAACTGCTTCACTGGGCAAGGAATTCCATAGATTCATAACCCTTTGGGTGAAGAAGTTCCTCCTAAACTCAGTCCTATATCTACTTCCCCTTATTTTGAGGCTATGTCCCCTAGTTCTGCTTTCACCCGCCAGTGGAAACAACCTGCCCGCATCTATGGTGATGGAAAGGAGTGAGATATAGTGGAATGGTTCTCCTTTTTTCCTGATGCGACCATCAATCCACACGAGACAGAAAGTTGAAGTGAACTGTGGCTTTAATAAGCTAGAACAGTGCCTGCTTGCGACTGCTCTGCACTGAGAGCCGCCTGCAGGGCAGCAGCTCTATATACCTCCCCTCAAGGGGGTGGAGCCAGGGGCGGAGCACACAAGGGCACCAACCTGATACAAAGTGGTGTAATACAATACAATGGTCCATAGGTGGAGCCCGCAAGGGCAAAAACATAGTACAATGCATTACAGTGGTGAATGGCTGTCATAATACATTCACCACATTTCCAATCTCAACCATGGTTGTTTTCGATAAGAAATTATATGACTTTCAAAAACAAACAGAAATGGGAGGTCACGTGATGCAAGTACAGGATTCGCTGAGTTTCCAAGAGCTCTGACACTACTCAGTCTATAATCCTTTCATTTATTACGCTCACAGTGCTTGTGCTTAACTAGTCTGGGAGTGAGAACTCCATATTACATCCCTAGAAGATTTCTGGCGAAATGTTGGTGAAACAATGCCGAGAAATATTAAGAAAATTGTCGACAAAGAAAGCAGTCAGAAGTGGCTGGGGTGGTGCCAACTCCTCAACATGGCAAATTAGTGAGTGAGCAGGCTCCTGAGGCCAGAGGAAGATTGTCCGGCTTGTGAGTTTGCCAGAAGGAGCTGAGGGTAAGTGACCAGTTAAATGATTTGAGAGCTGGCTACCACATCTCCTTAATTTAGAAATTAAAAGTGGGCACATTAAATTACAAAGTGCACATAGTATCCTGTCTCCGAGGCCTAAGGACCATAAAGACCCCAACCCGTAATTATCTGTTTTCATAACTTCAAGGCTCACCAAAGAGTATTGGAGGCAGCTAAACATAATGGGGCCTTGATCGATGAGGGAGTGAAGGTCTCCTTTTTTTCAAGATTTATCGGCAGCGATACATCAGAGACGCATGGGGTTTGATGAAGTTGGAAGACACCTGAAGGCCATTGAAGTGTAATATGCATCATTGTGTCCTGCTACACTGAGAGTGACATCCAACAACTCAATAAAGACATTCGACAATCTGGCTAAAACTTTGGTTTTTGTGAACATGGAAGGCAATACTTTGGCACTGTATAATCCAAACTCTAACCCTTGTCATTATAATTCCTTCCTGATTCTGTGTTGGTATTTTTCATTCTGACGGAGATGATTTAGCAATCGAGCACGACAGTGAGTTTTTATCCTTAAGAATGGCAGGGACTTCCATCTGCCTTTATGAAAATTACTCCTCAGCTTGCTCCTTCTGAATACTCTGTGCTGGTTGTATGACACTGGGATGTGTGAAGACTATCCTTCTTCCTTTCTTTCCGTCTGTATGTTTATGGCAGAGGTATATGGTTTATGGTCTCCTTTGCTCTAATCATGATGAATATGGGTAGGGCCACTGATGGGAGGTGGGTGTTGTCATAATATCCACTCATGTATGTCATGAGATGCAGACAGGCAGTGATTGACACACAGGATAACCAATGAACACATATGACACAGAACAACCAATCACCAGACAGGCCACCACCACTATAAAGCCCACAGGGCATTAAGTCTCTCCCTCTCTCTCACAGGACACGGCCAGGGAGATAGTCGCAGTGCACAGGCCAATTAACATCATCACCATGTGATAGAGAGCTAGTCTGGTCAAGCCAGTAGGAGGTTATCAGTTAGGTTAATAGAGTGTCAACCCACAGCAGATTATGTACAGTAATCAACAGGTTCAATAAAACAGTGTTGGACCATCTCCTGTGTCGGAAGCCTCTTTCTTGTTTTACTGCATCCAGTTGCAGTCAATGTTAGACTAGCACAGATAACACATCAGGGGCAAATTCTCCCCTACACGGCGGGGCGGGGGTCCCAGCATAGCGGAGTGGCGGCAGCCACTCAGGCGTTGGGCCTCCCCAAAGGTGCGGAATTCTCTGCACCTTTAGAGGCTAGGCCGACACCGGAGTGGCTCCCGCTATGCCGACTGGCACCAATGGCCTTTGGCGCTACGCTGGCCGGCGTCAGGGCTGGCCGAAAGGCCTTCTCCGGTTGGCGTGAGTCCGCACATGTGCCGGAGCGTCAACACCGGCGCATGCGCGATGGGGGGGGGCCTCTTCCGCATCCGCCATGGTGGAAGCCGTGGCGGTGGCGGAAGAAAAAGAGTGCCCCCACGGCACAGGCCCGCCGGCCGATTGGTGGGCCCCGATCGTGGGCCAGGTCACCGTCGGGGCACCCCCTAGGGTCCGATTGCCCTGCGCCCCACCCCCCCGGGGGCCCGCTTGCGCCGCCAATCCTGCCGGCACAGAGGTGGTTTAAACCATGTCGGCGGGATTGGCCTGTCAGCAGCGGACTTCGGGGGGCACTCTGATCGGCGGGGCGTGATTCCCGCTCCCGCCGATTCCCAGGTGGCGGAGAATTCTGGCCACGGCGGGGGCGGGAGTGTGGATAAAGTCTCAATAGGAAGAGTTAGAATGTGCAGAAAGGGCATTCTCTGCTCATCCTTTTCGTGACCTATTTTGTGTCTCACCTTTGAGGAGAAAGACGCCTTGGTATAATTATGGAAGGTTTGTAGGTATAGCCCTACAGGGCCTCACATTAGTGCTATTAGCTTTGGGTGTTTTTTTTATTATCTTGGGGTTAAAGAATCGTGAATTGGTTCTTGTAAGGTTACAGACAATTCTCGTGGGCGCAATGCTCCGCCCCCCACGACGGGTCGGAGAATAGCGGGAGAGCCTTCCCGACATTTTTCCCGACCTCCCGCTATTCTCCCCCCCCCCCCCCCCCCCCCACGGCCGCCCCACGACACGAATCGCTGCTCGCCGTTTTTTAAACAATGTCGGCGGGATTGGCCTGTCAGCAGCGGACTTCGGGGGGCACTCTGAAGTGCCTCTGAACGGCCGTTTTCACGCACTCCAACACACCTGCTCTCACAGTTCGTGAAAACGGCCGTAAAGTGCCGTTCTGGAGAACCATGCCACCAATTGGCACGGCCGCACAACGGCCATGCCAAGGGTGGCATGGGCCCGCGATCGGTGCCCACCGATCGCAGGCAGCGGGTCCGAACCCCGCGCACTCTTTGTTCCTCCGCCGCCCCGCTGGATCAGTCCACGGGGCGGCTGAGGGGCATAACGGCCCGCGCATGCGCGGGTTTCACGCATATGCGTGATGACGTCATCCACGCATGCGCGGATTGGAGCCGTCCAATCCGCGCATGCGCGGCTGACATCATTGTTTGCGTCAGCCACTGTTAACCTTAGCGCGCGGGCTTAGCGAAGTTCGCTAAGCCTGCGATGCCGAGGTTCACGGGGCCCCGCTGCTCGCCCCGACCGGGGAGCAGAATCAGGTCCCGGGAGGGGGCGCAGAGGCTGCCGTGAAACACGGCCAGTTTCACGGCAGCCTTCACGACTCTCCGCATTTGCGGAGAATCGCGCCCCATATCTTAGAAAAAGATTTTATAATGTGTCACTGGTGCTTCTGGTCTGGTTGTAGATGGGGACATACGTTTTGGTGCACACCCGAGAAGGGCAGGAAAATCCTTGGCTGGTTTTTTTTTCTTTGTGTCAATATCCTACACTCTCTATGGCTGAATAAGCAATGGAAGTAGCTGCTTTGAAAAGAGAAAGAATAAATGTTCACATTCTCAACACTCAAAATGTAATCGCAATAGCACCCACTCATGAAGTGTAGGCCAGTGTAGACTTGAGAGATGAACAGGCACTTCCAACACTGATGAAGGTTCAACTCAATTTTATTAACTACTTCTAACTAACTAACACACGATGACTGTGGGTCTAAATGATGCTAACTTAAACTAGAGACCTAAGGGGTAGCACGGTAGCATGGTAGTTAGCATAAATGATTCACAGCTCCAGGGTCCCAGGTTCAATTCCCGGCTGGGTCACTGTCTGTGCGGAGTCTGCACGTCCTCCCCGTGTGTGCGTGGGTTTCCTCCGGGTGCTCCGGTTTCCTCCCACAGTCCAAAGATGTGCGGGTTAGGTGGATTGGCCATGCTTAATTGCCCGTAGTGTCCTAAAAAGTAAGGTTAAGGGGGGGGGGGCTGTTGGGTTACGGGTATAGGGTGGATACGTAGGTTTAAGTAGGGTGATCATTGCTCGGCACAACATTGAGAGCCGAAGGGCCTGTTCTGTGCTGTACTGTTCTATGTTCTATGTTTAAGCCTTGTCCGAACCAGTTGATTATCTCAGCACGTAGTGTGAGTCTGTGCTGGGCTGGATGAGTTCTTGTTACACTAAGAGGCAGCACCCAGAATGAGCGGGAACCGTGGTGCCCTCTGCCTTTATAGTAACTGCCTATATGTGTGTATACTAACTGGTGATTGGCTGCGGTGTTTGTACATGTTGATTGGTCGCGGTGTGTGTCCATCAGTGTGTATCTGCACCATGATATACTGGTGTATATTATGACAACTCACACATGCATACAAAACACACACACAACAGAAAAGATGATTACAAAAGATGCACCATGCACTTAAATTACTTAAAGAGTTAAAAATGTCACTTTTACTTCAAGTTCTCAAGATGGTAGCTGGAAATATTGCAAGCCTGAGAATTCTCTCTTGGCTCACTTGAAGACAATAGAGGATGGAAGTTTCTTGTGATTAACTCACAGTGGCTTACTCCATGCAGCATTAAATAGCTGGCTTTGGTGGGCAGCAAGATGGTGCAGTGGTTAGCACTGCTGCCTCAACCCACTGAGGTCCCAGGTTCAATCCTGGCTCTGGGTCACTATCCATGTGGAGTTTGCACATTCTCCCCGTGTTTACGTGGGTTTCGCCCACACAACCCAAAGATGTGTAAGATAGGTGAATTGGCCACGCTAAATTGCCCCTTAATTGGAAAAAATTAATTGGGTACTCTAAATTTTTATTTTAAAAAATGGCTGGCTTTGCCCCAGTCAAAGTTGTAGTCAAGCCCGCATCGTGAAGATAAAATCTGCAGGTAAAAGAATAGCCCCATTTCTCTGCCAAGTGAACCTTCTATCCTAGAATTAAATAGACAGTTTAAAATTTAATCAGTTACATTTCTAAAACCTTCCTGTGAGACTTGGGGATTAACAGACTATCCACCATCAGCATAACTGCCCTGGTCACTGTTTACAGGTCTGAATATTTTGCACTTTCTTCCCAGTAAGACAACCTGCAATCCCCCTTCACCAACAGCAACCTCCCTCCCCCATTACTTACTAGCCCTTTAACCTTTAACACCTAAGCCACACAAGCTTGATGTTGGGTACAATTCAGAATAGGTCACATAATCGACTTCTGGGGTTTGCAACCATCCTGAATTTCCCAGGAACTTCCCACATTTGAGGTGCTTGTCCCATGTCTTTAATTGTCTGCAACTGAGACATGGTTTGATCCTTATTCTCGATTATTACATTTCTTGCATGCGCACTATGCACTTTCACAAGCATATTGAGCCCTCTTGTTTGTGCTTCGGTCCCATGCTATCATTAAACAGCAAACTCCTCCCTCCTCATCAGCCCGACACTGACAAGTTGTCCAAAATTCCCAACCTGCTCTGACAGGTTTGCCAGAACCACCCCCACGCCAGGCTCACTAGTCCACCTCCAACCACACCGTCCAACTCTGAAAGATTCAGCAGCCTCCATAACAAAGTGCCCGGATGCCAAAGTGTCCCTAATTTTTTTTACCCTGAATTAAAAGGAGAGTCCCAAAACGTATTTAGACAACTTCCCACATCTCGAGACACATGAGGCAGATAATGCACATGTTGCTTATGTCTGTTTTCCCTAACTTGTAGTCCCTTAGAACAGGTTGCCAGCCTTTTGCCAGAGGCTTGAGGTGTGAGGGGTCGCCCCTGCTCCTACCTGCTGTCGGCCTATTGGAAGTATTTGTTGGTTGATAATTAGTCTGTTTGGCCACATTATGAATGCACCTTCCATGGCCATCAGGTTCTGGAGTGGGATTCTGGCTCAGAGCCAAGGACACTAATCATTGCACCATGGGACCTCCTCCCTAAAATCTAACATTCTTACAAACATATTTGTAACAACTATTAAGAGCGTGTACATCATAATATGATTTCCAGTACACTATCATAAGGGTATATTCCAAAATACAATCACCAATGTAGCTTACAAAGGAAACAAACTGAATGGGCGGGATTCTCCGTTACACGTTGCCGATATCGTAATTGTCGATCGGGCAGAGAATCCATTCCGATGCCAGAATCGGGCCTGGCGCAGGTTTGGCGCCTGTTTGTGAGTCTCCGCCACCTCCAAACTGGCATCATCATGATACGTGCAATACCGTTGGCGCCTCATCGGCCGGCTCACTCGCGATGCTCTGCCCCCGATGGGCTGAGTTCCCGATGGCGCAGACACATGCTCTCACAAAAATCATGAACCCGGCTTGGCGGCTGCGAACTGTGTCCAGCGGCGCCACACTCGGCCGGGATCCATGGCGCTGGCTGTGGGGGCTTCAGTGAGGGCTGGGAGGGCTGGGTGGGGGGTGGCCAGAAGATGGGCTGTGAGGTTGCAGTTTGTGAGTCGGGTCAGCGCACCTCCGGTGCCACATTGCATGGCATGATCGCTGCAGGTCGTCAGCCATACGCATGCGTGGCCCGTGGCCCGGCATTTTGATGGTGAATAGTCAGTCTATTTCTCCATGTCTCTCTTGTACTGTTTACTGGTCTCTCTCTATCAGTCTATTTATTTTTATCACTCCCTCTCTCGCTTTCTCTCTGGCTCTCTCACTCTCTCTCACTGACTTTCTTTTGTTTTCTTTCATGACTTTCATGACAATGTCCCATATTAGAGATTAGTGTGTAAAATTAAAGCGCATGGGATTGAAGTAGTGTATTGATAGAAAACTGGTTGGCAGACAGCAGGCAAAGAGTAAGAATAAACGGGTCCTTTTCCAAATGGCAGGCAGTGACTAATGGGTTCTCAGGGATCAGTGCTGGGACCCCAGCTATTCACAATATACATTAATGGTTTAGATGAAGGAACTGAATTTGCAAATGACACATAGCTGGGTGAAAGGGTGAGCTCTGAGGAGGATGTAAAGATGCATCGGTCGATTTGGTTCCTGGGGAACTCAGTGTGGCGGCTGCGGACTCAGTCCAGCGCCGCCACAGTCTGGAGAGGGCTGATCCGCGGGCAGGGGCGGCAACTTTATCGGGGGCTGGGGGCACTGTGCGGGGGTGCTCCGGAGCGTGCAAGCCGCGAGCGGCCTCGGCAATGTAGCACATTGCAGCCGCTGCAGGCCGCCGCCGTACGCATTCGCGGCCACGGACCCGGCAACTCTCCGGACCGTATCGGCAGATAGAGCCAGGTGTTCTACGCTGCCAGCATGCTAACCCCAGCAAAAGGGGGAATCGGTGGCCGTTTTGCGCCATTTTGTCCGCCTGCGTGGGGCCATAGCCTCAGATTCGGAGAATCCAGCCCATGGTATATGCAGTATAATGTGGATAAATGTAAAAGTTATCCACTTTGGTAGTAAAAGCAGGAAGGCAGATAATTCTACAAATGGCTGTAAATTGAGAGAGGGAAATGTGCAACGAAACGTGGGATCCTTGTACACCAGTCGTTGAAGGGAAGCATGCAGCAGTAAAGAAGGCAAATCGAACGGTGGCATGGTGGCGCAAAGGTTAGCACTGCTGCCTCACGGCGCTGAGGACCCGGGTTCAATCCCCAACCTAGGTCACTGTCCATGTGGAGTTTGCACATTCTCCCCGTGTTTGCGTGGCTTTCACCCCACAACCCAAAGATTTGCAGGTTAGGTGGGATGGACACAATAATTTGTCCCTTAATTGGAAAAAAAATAATTGGGTACTTTCAATTTATTTTTAAAAAAAGAAGGCAAATCATATGCCGGCCTTCATAGCGAGCGGATTTGAATACAGGAGCAGGGCCTTGGTGACAGGATGTGCTGGCCTTGGTAAGGGTCCAGAGGAGGTTCACAAGAATGATCCCTGGAATGAAGAGTTTGTCGTATGAGGAACGGTTGAGGACTCTGGGTCTGTACTCGTTGGAGTTTAGAAGGATGAGGGTAGATCTTATTGAAACTTACAGGATGCAGCGAGGCCTGGATAGAGTGGACGTGGAGAGGATGTTTCCACTTGTAGGAAAAACTAGAACCAGAGGACACAATCGCAGACTAAAGGGACGATCCTTTAAAACTGAGATGAGGAGAAATTTCTTCAGCCAGAGAGTGGTGAACCTGTGGAACACTTTGCCGCAGAAGGCTGTGGAGGCCAAATCACTGAGTGTCTTTAGATAGGTTCATGATTAATAAGGAGATCAGAGGTTATGGGGAGAAGGCAGGAGAATGGGGATGAGAAAAATATCAGCCATAATTGAATGGCGGAGCAGACCCGATGGGCCGAGTGGCCTAATTCTGCTCCTGTGTCTTTGATCTTATGAAGACCACATCTGGTGTATTGTGTGTGGTTTTGGTCTCCTTATCTGAGGAAGGATGCTCTTGTTATAGAGGGAGTGCAGCGAAGGTGAATAGAATAATTCCTGTGATAGAGGGCCTGATGTATGAAGAGAGATTGAGTTGGTTAGGATTATATTCACTGGAGTTCAGAAGAATGAGAGGGGATCATTTAGAATTCAACAGGATGAGACAGGGTTGATCCAGGAATCCTTCCTGTTCCTGATGACTGGGAACTAGAGGTCACAGTCTGAGGATATGGTCCTCAGGACCTTTTAGGGCTGAGATGAGGAGAAATTTCTTCACCCAGAGTGTGGCGAGCCTCTGGAATTTGCTACCACAGGAAGTCGTTGAGGCCAAAAAGGTAGGTTTTCAGAAGGAGTTAGATATTACTCTTGAGGCAAAGGAGATCAAAGGATTTGGGGGAAGGCAGGTAGAGCTATTGAGTTGGATGATCAGCCATGATCGTAATGAAAGGTGGAGGAGGCATAAAGAGCCGAATGGCCAACACCTAGTTTCTATATTTCTGTACGTGGTATGGTAGCACAGTGGTTAGCACTGTTGCTTCACAGCACCTGTGTCCCTGGTTCGATTCCCGGCTTGGGTCACCGTCTGTGTGGTGTCTACATGTTCTCCCCGCGTCTGCGTGGGTTTCCTCCGGGTGCTCCGGCTTCCTCCCACAGTCCCAAAATACATGCTGTTAGGTCATTTGGACATTCTGAATTATCCCTCTGTGTACCCGAACAGGTGCCATAGTGTAGCGACTAGGGGATTTTCTCAGTAACTTCATTGCAGTGTTAATGTAAGCCTACTTGTGACAATAATTGTCGTGGAAATTCCTCGAGGTTCGTTTTAAGGAAATTTATTTACACAAATATATTTGCGGAGAGAGAGTGTTCCAGCTGCAAGGCCAGTGCACTGCGCTCTGAGATTCGATTGAAGGAAGCATATCTTTATGGTCTGAAATAACAGCTTGAAGTAAACAGGCATGTTTATATTAAATAGACCTTGTAAAGTACGTATGATGAAATCCGTAGTGCGTATGTTCTTGCCCTTGGCTAAAAACAACTTGAGTACACATTTTGTTATCTTATGGAGGACAATGTGTTTTCATAATAAGGCCGAGACCAGAATATTAAGCAGTATTTCATTTATGTTACCTGACCGACTTATTTTCATTCAAAAGCAGTGTTGAACTATAGTCAAGCATTTTCCAGCATGCTTGTAAGTTGGCAACTCATTAATTTCCCTTCTGTCATAATATCCACTCATGTATATAATGAGATGCTGACAGGCAGTGATTGACACACAGGATGACCAATGAACACACAACACAGAACAACCAATCACCAGACAGGACACCACCACTATAAAGCCCACAGGGCAATAAGAATCTCCCTCTCTCAGGACCCAGCTCAGAGTGCACAAGCTAGTGAGCACTATCACCATGCGGTAGCTAGTAAGTCTGGTCAAGCCAGTAAGAGGTCATCAGTTAGATTAGTAGAGTGTCAACCCACAGCTGAACATGTATAGCAGTTCACTAGTAAAATAAAACAGTGTTGGATCATCTCCTGTGTCAGGCGTCTGTTTCTAGTTTCACTGCATCCAGTTACAGTCAACATCGAACCAACCTGCCTAACACATCACCTTCCACAATAATAAAGATTATTTTAATGTGGGTGGCACAGCGAGTATTTATTGCCCATCCCGAATTGTCCTTGAAGAGTGGCTTGTTCGGCCAGTTAAGAGTCAATCACATTGATGTGGGTCTGGCGTCTCATGTAGGCGAATCAGGTAAGCACAGCAGATTCAATTCCTTAAATGCCACTAGTGAACCAGATGGGTTTTTTGGACAATCGATAATAGTCGCAATTACTGAGATGAGCTTTCAATTCATGATTTTACAAATTAATTGAATATAAATTCCATCAGCTGCCGTGTTGTCCCAGGACAATAGCTTGGGTCTCTGGATTACTATATTAGTAATATTACCACTTTGCCACTACCTCGGGGCTCTCTCTCTTTTCACACAGTTAGCTGCAGTGCTTTTGAGCAGACCCAATTCCAAAGATATCGTCTGTTTTTAAAACTCTTCCCTGGCATCTAAGAGACATATGACAAAACAAAGGGTATAACAAAAGATCGAGAGGTGATGAAGGCAGCTGAGGTGGGCCAAGTTATCAAGGTACAATTCCGTGATCATTGTGATAAAGAGGATATGAAGTTAGAAGTTCAACTCAGAGTTGCCGAACTTTCTCAGCCTGGTTTAAGCTGAGACAATGGCCAACGAGTGTATCAAATCAGTAACAGGGATATGTGGCATGGCTGATGATGAGCAGCGAGATTCTCCGTCGGCAGGATCCTCCACTTCACCAGCAGCACACTCATGCCTGCGGATTTCCTGATGGCGTGGGGGTGTCAACAATGGGAAACCCGTTGTCTGGCTGTTGGGACAGAAGGTCCCACTGCCGGCAGGGGCGCGCCACACCAGAAAATGGGTGCGGCGGGACGGAGAATCCCAGCCAAGAGCTTCGGTCTTTCCAATGTTTGACTGATAATGGACAAATAGATTGACATCACGGAGGCAATGGATGGATTAAAAGAGGCGGTGAGGTGGATTGATGGATCTGGGTGACATCAGCATGCATGTGGAATCTGACCCCATTTCTTTGGATGATGTTGCCAAGATACACGAGGACGAGGAGACCATCAATGATCAAGCTTTGGGTACCCCACATGTAATGGTGCAGGGCTGGGAAGGGAAGCCATTGCTGAATCTAGCAATTGATACATTTTCTAATGTAAGAGTTAATCCATGTGAGGACACTCTCACTGCATTGGATAACGGAAAAAGGGCACGAGGACAGGCATAATTTGGTTGGTCGTTCCGTAAACTGCAGCAAGTTCGGGGACGATGTGGAGGGGAAATGCATCAGTCACAGAATCTGTTGAGCTTGATCTAGCAGACTTAGGATCATATAATCTACAGTGCAGAAGGAGGCCATTCGGCCGATCGGGTCTGCACCGGCCCTTGGAAAGAGCACCTTGTATTAGCCCACACCTCCACCCTATGCCCGTAACCCCACGTAACCTTTTGGAAACCAAGGGTCAATTTTGCATGGCCAATCCATCTAACCCGCATATCTTTGGACTTTAGGAGGAAACTCCGGATCACCCGAGGAAACCCACGCAGACACGGGGAGAAAGTGCAAACTCTACTCAGACAGTCACCCGAGGCCAGAATTGAACGCAGGACCCTGGAGCTGTGAGGCAGCAGTGTTAGCCACTGTGCCAGCTTACCGCCCATTGAGTTAATGTCTGCTGGCCGGCACGCGCCAGCAGTGCCGAGAAAGACCCCGCTATTCAATGGCACTTTGCCAGGGTTTTTTTGGTCTTGGCAAGGAACTCCCTGTCGATACTGCACTTTAAGTAATTTTCTAAACTGCAAGCTCAGCTCAGTTTGTGATGCACAGCAAGGCCAGCAGGGCGGGTTCAACTCCCGTATCGGCTGAGGTTATTCATGAAAGCCCTGCCTTCTCAATTTTCCGCTTCGCCTGAGGTGTGGTGATCCTCAGGCTATATCACCACCGGTCAGCTCTCCCCCTCAAAGGGGAAAGCAGTCAAAGGTCATCTGGGACTTGACTGACTTTTGGTTGCCATCAGCAGCACAACAATCGAGAAGATGATTCCTGAAGAAAGTTTCTGAAAGTTCCCCCGCCCCTCAAAACAAATTAAACAAATTCTCAGAATACCTATCTAACCTTAAACCTTACACAATTCATCCTTGACCACCCAAAGACTTGAGTTCTCAGCCATCTATAAAAAATGATAATCTAGCACAGGTCGCACATCTCTGGTATTTCTGTGCATATCCTAGGTGTTTGTTCTGGAGCCAAGCCAATCCATCAGAATTTGCCTTGAGCTTGTGTGAGCAGAATACTAAGCTACTGCTGTATTTGCAAAGATGCTGTGGTAGCCTTTGACAGTTGAAGCTGCATACCATGCATAATTTTAAACAAAAACTCTCTTTCAAGAGCCTGGAGGGGTTTAACCGATACCGCAACTACTGTATATATCTACAAAAGTTTCTGTACTGACATTTCAGTAAAATGTATCACATAACATGGAGTATTTATTGATTCTGTTTCCGTAGCAACGTCAGGTAAGTTATTTGAAGATCTGACTATTTAATTGTGGAGAGCATCAGGTTAAGTAAACTTTGGATAATGATCCTGATTGGTATATTTATTGTTGTAGAGTAATCAGTTTAAAAATAGGATTGTTTCACATTTGGGATCTGATAGAATCCTTTCCATATGACGGTTATATTGTAGTGGTGCCTCTGAAGGAAGTGCGCTGACACAAACAAAGCAGCGTGAAGGCTTTGGGGCAAAATGATGCTAGTGGAAAAGGAAATTCTTATCTTTGGAGCTGCCATGCCGTTCTGCCATGAGGTGTGCTGAAATCTCATGCAAATTATCCACAACGCTGGTTTCTACAGATTTCCCCCATTAATTGTAACTGCACCCATCTTGTGCAGACGCAGCTGTTCCAGTGTAAAAATGTCAACCTCCAAATCTGCTCAACAAGATAAATGGATGCAAATTTGGAAGATAAATCAGCTGAATTATCATATAAATATCAATGAGGTATCATACAGAGGTGAAATGGCTTTCTCTAGCCACCTAAAAGCTCAGGAGACATTTTAAGGTTTGTGTGAATGGATTTCTTTCCTTTCTGATTATTTATTTTCTGGCTAGGTGTACAGGATCCGTAGCATATCAGTTATGTTACTGGATGCGTAATCCAGAGGCCTGGAGGAATAACCCTAATGTAAAGGTTCAAAACCTACCATGGTAGTTTGTGAATTTGAATTAAGTGGAATAAAGAGCTGATATCATCAATGTTTACCATTAAATTATCAGATTGACATAAAATCCCAACTGTGTCCCTGAAGGAAGGAAATATACTTTCCTTATATGGTCTGGCCTTTATGTGCTCCAGACCCGCATTCTATGTGCGCGATTCGACAAAAGAAAGTTAAAGTACTGTATTGGCTGCGATTGGCGGGGTGTTTCTCAGCGACTGCAGTGCCAAGAATGACTCCTCTATTCAACGGCACTTCGCTGTTTCTTTTGGCCTCGGGGAGTTTCTCCTCATCGAAGACACACTTAGGTAGCCATCCTGCACTGGCGAGCTGAGCTCACCAACGGGACCTGCTCCTTGCAGATTAGAGCGCCATTTTGGGAGGCTGCCCTGATTCCTAGAAGCCCCTTTCAGCAGCCCCCCCCCCCCCCCCCGCCCCCCCCCCCCCCCCCCACCCCGGCTTTCAGGACTAACCCCTTCACCCCGCCAACCTTTTCTGGGACCCTTGACCCCTCCCTCTCCTCACCCCTGCACTTAGGTGCATGGTCCCTCCAGGCCTGATCCCCAGCAGTGCCAACTTGGCACCTGGGCACCATGGCACTGCCAGCCTAGCAGGGGCACTGGGTGTCAGGGTACCCAGTACCAGGTGGCGTGTCAGGGTGCCACCCTTCCCTGTCCCTGACCACCTGGGATCTCTGAACACCACCTCCCCCACCGCTGAGGTGCTATCACACCTGGTTCACGTTTGTGTGTATCAATATCGAATGAGGCCTCACAGGCATAGCAGTTGAATCCTGGGCGCAGGGTAAATCCAGCAAACGCATATTTAGATGAGCCCGATGGCTCAGTGATGATGAGATCCAGATCTTGCCGGGCCTTGGGTGTCTGGTAACTCTCGAGAGGTTTCTCGCCCAGATCGTGCTGGGCCTTGGGTGTCTGTCATCCCTTATCCAAGTCAGGCGCAACAAAGTTATTGAATCACACCCTATGATTCTGAAATGGTAAATAATCTTTAACTAACTTGCGCTCGCTTTTTGATGAGGTAACACAGAGGGTTTATTGGGTAATGCTTTACATGTGTTGCACACAAACTTCCAAAAGGCATCTGATAGAGTATCATACAACAGACCTGTGAGCAATGTTGGAGCTCTTGGTATTAAAAGGACAGTAGATACAAACTCGGTTGGATGACAAAGGTAGTGATTAATGGTTGTTTTCTCCAGAGGGAACTCGGTGAATTGCTCTTTCAGAGGCCATTACAGGCACAATTTGCTGAATGACTTCCTTGCAGTAACCATTCTATGATTCACATAATTGTTGCAGCACATTCACCCCCGCTCCCCACCTTCTCCCGAAGTCCTGCATTTTTTCCTTTTCAGATAATAATCCAATTCCCTCTTGAATGCCTCAGTTGGCCCTACCTAGCTCCACCACACTTTCAATTGCTGTGTGAAAGTTTCTCGTCATGTCTCCATTTCTTCTTTTGCCAATTATTTTAAATCTGTGCCCTCTCATTCTCAATCCATCCACGAATGAGAACAGTTTTTCCTGATCTACTCTGTCCAGACCCCTCATGATTTTGAAATACCTTTAGCGAATTCTTTCTCAACCTTCTTTTCTCCAAGGAAAATAGTCCCAACTTCTCCAATCTTTCAACATCACTGAATTTCCTCAGCTCTCGACACAGAGGGACTTATAGACGGATCTGATCTCTTCACATATCTTCTCTACTGAGTAGTACTACACTCCTGTATACTTCACCCAAGACATGTGTCTATGTATTTACATTGTGCATTTTATGTTTGCCCTATTATGTATTTTCTTTTCATGTACAGAATGATCTGTCTGAGCTGCATGCAGAATAACACTTTTCGCTGTACCTCGGTACACATAACAATAAACCAATTCAATCCAATCCTTTTCACATTGTTGGAACCAACAATTCTACGGACACATGCTTGTAAGATTAGAATAGTGGTTTTAATATACTTACAACAGAGCCAGCCTGTTAGCCGTTGAACTTTCGGTGAACTGGCCGGCTGACCCTGTGGCACTGATCTTTATACAGCAGCTCCCGGGGGAGGAGTCCTGGGCGGAGCCAAGGGAGAAGTCCCGTACAACTCTCGAGCATTCCCAGAGCTACTCCCCTGGAGGTCAGGTAGTGCAATTGCACTTACAATATAGATACATGTATATACAGGTTATAATCCGGTGTGAATCACATTCACCACACACATTCTCTCTAATGTCTTCACATCTTTACTTAAGGATGGCTCCCAGAATTGGACGCAATACTCCAGTTGAGGCCAAACCAGTGTTTTCTACAAATTTAATATAACCTCCTTGCTTTTGAACTCTGTGCCCCTATTAATAAAGCCTAGGATGCTGTATGCTTTTCAAATTTCCCCCTCAACCTGTCCTGTCACCTTCAAAGACATATGCACAAGTGTGCCCAGTGGGTGCATATTTTCAGTTGGGTGATGCTACTTATCTGTTGGAGAGCAGATTGCTGGACTCCTGCGATGCCCTGGAATCCCCTTTGAACAATGGTATCAGCCAAAGTGACGGTAGTCTCAGCTTGCAAGGCAGTAGTCTGATCTCCTCAGACCTGGAAGCTGGTTGTGCTGCAGTAGAAACTATTGAGATGTGGCCATCACATGCTGCATCATGCTGGGCCTGCAGGTCTGTTGATGGAGGTGATCATCCATTCTATGCGGTGTCATGAAGTTACACCTCTTTTTTTTTTAAAGATTATTTTTCAAAATCTTTAATAGAAATTCTGGAATTTGAAATGAGACAGATCAAACTGCTTTAAAATGCAAGGCTATCTTCAAAAGTGGAGGGGAGAAAGGCAAACAAGAACCACCCAAAAGGGAATGTAAAGAGAGTCATTCCACATCTCAGCAGGCATCCAAATCCCATCTCCTGCTGACCGATATCTCAGAATGGGGAAATAGCCTGAGTTCAAAGAAATCTGACTCTGGGGACAAGAGACATGTTGAATAAAGAAGGAGAGAAAGCTAATTCCTCCTTACCTGGGAGCATGGCAGATTTGGGGTCCCGTTTGGGAAGTTAAATGAGAGGACTTTGCCCAGGGACCGGTTATAACAATGATAAGAATGGGCCGCAGGCTCTGTGCAAAGCTATGTGCCAAGTTAGTGCTGGACTCCTCTGAACTTCTTTACATTGTGCGCTGGCTTTCTAGCAGACTTTCCAAGAAACAAGCATATGGTTCTTTCCACCCATTTGCATTCTTCTGTTGCCTGGCCCATCAAAACTCTAATCTGACAACCAGTTACAGAACTAGTATGTGACCTTGCCCTGCTGTGAACAGGCTTCTGCATTATTCTTTCTGCTCCCCGTCCTGACTCTGAACCTGGTGTCTCATCAGGCGCAAAACCCTTATTTATGCTAGCCTCTAAAATGTGCGCAGTGTCTATGTCTCAGCTGGTGGCTGAGTGCAAAATCGATTGATGTTCCTCTTCAACTTCATTGTCTTCTTTGTCTTTCTCCTGTGACTGGGAAGGTTCCAAATTCTTGGATATCTGAGATTTTTAAAATATTCAAGAGTTGGGTTGAGGTGAGGAAAGAGATTAAACTAAGAAGTGTGCTTACATGCCCTGCAAATTGTGAGTCAGAAAATAGTGTAGGATAAAGGAGAAGTGGGATGAGAGGAGCACAATTTGAGATTTTGGAGAGATAACTGATTGTATTAATCCAGGCAAGACAGGACAAGCACTTTTGAATTACAAGCTATGCACTAAAGTCACATAAGTAGAACCTAACCTAGTTAACCCTTCAGATCACATAGCATGCATTCTTTGACTTGAAAATATAAGACAGCTCAGATTTCACATTTTGCAATTAGGAATTTTCTTTTCCTAATCATAGATTTAGCACATTGTGGTTTAGTACAATGGGCTAAATAGCTGGCTTGTAATGCAGAAAAATGCCAGCAGCGCGGGTTCAATTCCCGTACCAGGCGCCGGAATGTGGCGACTAGGGACTTTTTACAGTAACTTCAATGAAGCCTACTTGTGACAATAAGCGATTATTATTATTATTATGAATTTACAGTGCAGAAGGAGGCCACCTCGCCCATCGGATCCACACAGGCCCCTGGAAAGAGAACCCTACCCAAGCACACGCCCACATCCAGTAACCCCACCTAACCATTTTTGGACACTAAGGGGCAATTTAACATGGCTAACCTGCACATCTAATGTTTTTTAAATTGAATTTGCTTCTCTATCTCCTGCACTGTGGTGACTAATGCATGTATATTGTTCAACCAGTACCAATGTCAGTCCAGAAGTTTACTGAAGTATTCATTCTTTATTAAACTAAAAGCAAAATATTGTACAAATAAAAACAGGAAGTGCTTGAAAAGCTCAAGTTTTGAAGAAAAGTCATATTGGATTTGAAACATTAACTCAGTTTTGCTCTTCACAGATGCTGTCAGACCTGTTGAGTTTTTCCAACACTTCCTGCTTTTACCCATTCTTCATGTTTGGATAATAAGAAAAGGTTATTACACTGTCGTGAATATCAAAAGTCCTGTTCTCACTGATATTTTACAATAGCACTTTCCAACAGAGTTTAGATGAGAGCAGGAACACTGGCCAACAATGTCAAAGACACACAGCAGGGATTCTCCGGTATCCGGCGGGGCGGGCCGTACCGGCGCCGAGGAGTGGTGTGAACCACTCCGGCATCGGGCCGCCTGGAAGGTGCGTAATCCTCCGCACCTTCAGGGCCTAGGCCGGCGCCGGCGGGGTTGGCGCCGTGCCAACCGGCGCTGAAAGGCCTCCGCCGGCCGGTGCGAGTTGGCGCATGCACGGATCCCAGCGCATGTGTGGGGGGGGGGTTCTTCTCCGCGCACGGCCATGGCAGACCGCTCGGCCCATCGCGGAGCGGAGGATCGGCGGGGGGGGCACTGCCAATGGCCTCCGTATCCGTAGCCGGTGGCGGGGTAGGATTCACACTGGATTCCCCGATGATTCTCCGGCCTGGCGGGGGGGTCGGAGAATCCCGGCCGGGGTTCAGCGAGATACCATCTAATGCTCCACCAGGTCACATACCATCATTGCATCGCTGGGCTAAAACTCTGGAACTCCCTAACTAACAGCACTGTGGGAATACTTCATCACATGCACTGGAGGACCACCTTCTCAAGGGTATCCCATGATGGGCAATAAATACTAGTTTTGCTATTGAGGCCGACATCACAGGAAGTTTAAAGAAAAACCCTCCGTAGTTTGGGCGATGTTGGAAACATATGTGGCCGGATTCTCCGTTTCTGAGTCTAAGTATTGACGCCAACGTTAAATCCGTGGATCTACATGTCAGAAAAATCAGCGCCACACCTGCACCAATTCTGCTACTGGTCAGGTGCTATCACCGGCGGTGCTTGGAACACCATCGAAACACACGAAAAACGGTGTAGTTGCACAGAAACATTTTTGGCGGGTTTTGACCTCACTTTTTGTTTGCTCTTTTTCCACGTCCAAAGCTGGCAATGGGGCAATATTGCCCTAACGCCAGGTGAGAAGCAGCCATGCCCACATTTCAATTTCTACTCAGCACCCATAGACTTGCAACACAAATTATGTTTTTTGTGTTGCCAAGTTTCTATCGCTCCTTATTTCCCAAGGGCATCGACTCTGTCAAGAGTGGAGTTCAATATGAGCCAGTCACCCAGCAGAACACTTTCTTCCTGTGTGAGTTGAGACTAAGCACTGGTAAAGCTTTCAATCAAGAGGAACATCAGAATCAAGCTCACTTCTGTCCTCATCTGATATCCACGCCAATATATGTTCAAAGTTACTCGGTAGTGAGAAAGAGCATGAACAATATTGAATTTCCTCTCCCTCGCCTATGGCTCTTTTGGCCAATTATAGGGTCCGACTGCCACCCAATGAGACAGCAAACACCTGGGATTTTCTGGATCATTCAGCTGCATAAAACATTTGACAAGCTTCTTTATAGGTATTCGAGATAAACAGGGGCACTTCAGCTTTGTCCACTTTATATTTTCTGCCTTTCAACGAGAATAGAGGCCAGCTGGGATCTGGCCTTACTTAACATCACGGGAACAGTTCATATTAAAGCTCTTTTTAAAAGAAACATTCCGTCCATGGAATTAATTTGAGTCAAGAGTTTTGTCCTCAGGGGGAGGAGGGAGAAAAATAATAGGCTCTGCATCATTTATTTGAAAAGTAATCTGACACTACTACATTTGCACTCTGCCTGTGTATTGACTGGTCGGTGCTGGGCAGCGCATGATTTCACTGGGATTATACAGGAGTTATGAGGGACTTTGTGTCCTTTTGTCTGCCTGCTTGCTTGTACCCCTTTGTACTGCCCTTTAAAGACCTGAGCCATGTAGCAAATGTCTGAAGATAGCTTCAGTACAAGCTTGTTTGTAAAACAAAATTGCTTAATTCACATTAACTTAATTCAGAATTCAAAACAAAATTAGAACAAAACAAAATTCAAAACAAAAAAACCCCCAAAAAACAGAATTGCTTAATTACATTCACATTTGCGGGAGGCACGGGAGCACAGTGGTTAGCATTGGTGCTTCACCGCGCCAGGATCCCAGGTTCGATTCCCGACTTGGGTTACTGTCTGTGCGGACTCTGAATGTTCTCCCTGTGTCTGCATGTTCTCCCTGTGTCTGCGTGGGTTTCCTCCGAGTGCTTTGGTTTCCTCCCACAAGTCCTGAAAGACGTGCTGTTAGGTAATTTGGACATTCTGAATTCTCCCTCTGTGTACCCGAACAGGCGCTGGAGTGTGGCGACTTGGGGATTTTCACAGTAATTTCATTGCAGTGTTAATGTAAGCCTACTTGTGACAATAAAGTTTATTTTTTTTAAATTACTTTTGTATTCACAGTAACTTCATTGTAGTGTTAATTTTAACCTACTTGTGATACTAATAAAGATTATTATTATTATTTATTTGCTCAAATTGGTTTCTAAAACGGAAGCACATGTTGGCCCATTGACCCACACTGGAAAACCCAAACTGCAATCACTGGTGATGAAAAGAGGTCCTTTTGTTTCTCTGCTGAATAAAGATAGTGGGAAGGGGAAGTATCCACACTACAGGCTTCCCTCTTTTCAAGAGAGCTAGCACGTTTTGTTATTCAGAGGTACGAAATGAAGCACCTCTTGAATAGTTGATTATACAATGCACATTGTGTTTTTTCTTCATAATCCTCACTGTGTTAAAATGAACATTCATCGCTTTGATTTCTGTCTAACAGGCAGCCAATGTGACACTGCCAATTTTGTTCCAATGACCAAGATGAGTTTCTACCTCACTGTTCTGAAAAAAATTATCATGGGATCAAATAAGAAAGTATTCAGCACAGTGAGAGCCAAAAGCCCTGATATTTATCAGGACACGGGAAGGAGCAAGCAAACGTGGTGACAGGAAGAAAACCTGCAAATCCCAGGGACGCAGAGTCCTCCTGAATTTAATGGCAGTACCTCATTATCATTTATGAATTCCGTTCCATACCAGGCAGCTAGGCACAGCCTATAAATACCAGTGGCAGAAGGATACAGGTGGGGGAGTGTTGGAAACAGTCCCCAGAAATCAGGAATGAGCAATGCTTGTTGGAAGAAGCAGTGCTGCTGAAACCTGCGATTCAGGAGAGAGGGAAGATCGGGGTCAAGGCATGGTGATGGTCGGGGTTGGTGGTCGGGTGCAGCTGATCTCAGCGGTGAGTAGAGTAATGAGTAGACCTCTAAAGAGACATTTACCTTCTGGAGCCGGCTGTTCCTGTCCCCATTTAGCTGGCAGGTTTCCTGAGCACCGGGAAATCCAGCCAACAATGATAAAGTTAAATCTGTCTTCCAGTTGCACTGTGGGAGCTTGATTCAAATATTATAATGAAGTATCGCATCTCACAAGAAAACATAAGCAGGTCATTCAACGTGTTGCTGTCCAAGAGTGGAATCTTGATCCCTTTAAAAATAATTGAGGGGCGGGCTCATGTTCAGCCCCAATCCTATCCATGATGTAAGCATGCCCACTTGGAAGATCTTCCCGGATGCAGAAAATTAAATGGCCACTTCCAGGTTTGCTGTCCAAAGAATGTGGGAAGAATTCTGAGACAAGCCCAATCAAAGGGTCTGCTGCCTTGGAAGGACAGCAGCCTCACTAGTGCAGGTAAGCACATGATGGGGACCGTGAAAGTGCCGCGATCCTGAGATACCCTCTTAAAAAGGTCAGAATTATTAATATATATATATACTCTGGCTATGGTACCAGACCACCTCTGTGTAGAGGGGAAGCCTTTAGCTGTAGCTGTGGTCTGCTGATCAATGCTGCTGCAATGGAAGTGAAGAGAGGGAATTTAGAACAGGAGGCCACATGTGGCCTCTGCCAGCAACTGCTTCTGGTCACCATCTGGGCTTGGTTCTCACTGGGAGCCATTCCACCACTGGGAAGATCCCTGTGGCTTTTCCAGTTCGTCCACAAATGGGCAGTTAATTATTTACATTTACTACGCACTGTTGCCATTTGGGCAGTGTCTCGGTAATGATTTGTCTCTGGGAATATAGCCTGGAATGTTTCAGTTCGCTGATCCGATCTTAATAACCAAATTTCCTCCTGATCCCTCCTTCAAATACTCCACCACAGCAGCGGGAAAATTCCATCCAGGTATTTATGTGGCATATTGGGGCTGCGTGTTGAGATTTTAACTTTTTAACTCTGACCTGCTCTTATCCATTGTGGGGACGCAGAGGATGGGGGGAGTGGTTGTTACTATCAAAACCAAGGTTCTGGAATTACAAAACAATACCTGCTGAGATAAACAATTCTGTATTTGGTTAAAAACCATCTGGTTCAGTTTTCTATCAAACGTCTTGTAAAGGCTTACGGGGAAAAAGGACTGGACATTCTGCAAGGACAAAGCAGCATGAAATACCTCCTGCTAATTCGAAACAGAACCTTTTAAATGAAACCGGAAAAAAATAAGGAAAGTAGGAACTCCAGGAATTTATAATGCTTCCAGATATTGCTTTGCCTGAAAATTATATTGTTACAAAATCTAAGATGCACCTATCTTTTTTCTTTGAATCTTTTCCCAGTTTTTAATCTGTGTGACGAGGTCTCTGCTGGTTGAGGCCTGTCTTTATTGGGATTAATTTTTCCTGTGGCTCTTCGGTAAGCACAATCAACTTGTTGCCTTATGACACTCCAGTTAATACCTATGAGCCCCTTACTAGTTTGTTTCGATCTCGGTGATCTGATGAAAAATGTGGGGTAGTGGGAAAGGCACAGATCAGGGATCCCTTCCAGCAAAGGCTAACAACAAAATATCTTCAGGTTTTTAAAATATTCATTTTATATTCATTTGCGGGATGTGAGCATCGCTGGTTCGACCAGCATTTATTGCCCATCCCGAGTTGCCTTTCAGAAGGTGAGTTGCCTTCTTGAACCGCTGCAGTCCTTGAGGTGTGCGTACACCCACTGTGCTGCTAGGGAGGGAGTTCCAGGATGTTGCCCAGCGACCGTGAAAGAATGGCAATATATTTCCAAGTCAGGGTGGTGAGTGACTTGGAGGGGAACCTCCAGGTGGTGGGGTTCCCAGGTATCTGCTGCTCTTGCCCTTCTAGATGGTAATGGTCGTGGATTTGGAAGGCTCTTTTTAAGGCGAGTTCCTGCAGTGCATCCTCTAGATGGTACTGATGATACTCGTACTGATGGTACAACTTGCCACACTGTTCATCGGTGGTGGAGGGTTTGAATATTTGTGGAAGCTGGGGCAATCAAGTGTGCTTCTTTGTCATGGAAGATGTCGAGCTTCTTGAGTGTTGTTGGAGCTGCACTCATCTAGGCAATTGGAGAATATTCCATTACAGACTTATGCCTTGTATATGGTGGACAGGTTTGGGGGTGTCAGAAGGTAAGGGAATCGCCATAGGATTCCTGGCCTTTGACCTGCCCTCGTAGCCACAGTATTAATATAGCTATAATCCAGTTCAGTTTCTGATCAATGGTAGCCCCCAAGATGTTAATTGTGGGGGATTCAGCGGTGGTAATGCCATTGAATGTCAAGGGGCGGTGGTTAGATCATCTTTTGTAGGAGATGGTTATTGCCTGGTACTTGTGTGACGCAAAGCCACTTGTCAGCCCAAGCCCGGATATTGTCTTGCTGCATTTGGACATGGACTCCTTCATTTTCTGAGGCATTACGAATGGTGCCGAACATTGTGCAGTCATCCACAAACATCCCACTTCTGACCTTATGATGGAAGGGAGGTCATTGATGAAGCAGCTGAAGACGGTTGGGCCAAAGGCACTACCCTGCGGAACTCCTGCAGTGATGTTCTAGAGCTGAGATGATTGACCTCTAACCAGCATAACCATCTTCCTTTGTGCCAGGTCCTCCAACCAGAGGACAGTTTTCTGCCGATTCGCATTGATTCCAGTTTAGTTAGGGCTTTTCTGTTGTTCCTTGATGCCATACTCAGTCAAATGCCTCTGGCAATGAGCTCTTTTTTTCCATGTTTGAACAAAGGTTGGAATTAAGTCAGGAGCTGAGTGACCCTGGCAGAAATCAAACTGAGCATCCATGAGCAGGTGATTGCTGAGTAAGTGCCACATGATAGCACTGTTGATGATTCCTTCCATTACTTAATTCATGATGGACAGCAGACTGATAGGGCGGTAATTGCCTGGGTTGGATTTGTCCTGTTTCTTGTGCAAAGGACACACCTGGACAATGTTCCACATTGCCGAGTGGATACCAGTGTGGTAGCTGTACTGGAACAGCTTGGCTAGAGGTGCAGCAAGTTCTGGAGCACAAGTCTTCAGTACTATTGCTGGAATATTGTCAGGACCTGTAGCCGTTGCTGTATCCAGTGCCTTCAGCCATTTCTTGATATCATGTGGAGTGAATCGTATTGGCTGAAGACTGACATCTGTGATAGAACAAAGAACATAGAACATAGAACAGTACAGCACAGAACAGGCCCTTCTGCCCTCGATGTTGTGCCGAGCCATGATCACCCTACTCAAACCCACGTATCCACCCTATACCCATAACCCAACAACCCCCCCTTAACCTTACTTTTTAGGACACTACGGGCAATTTAGCATGGCCAATCCATCTAACCCGCACACCTTTGGACTGTGGGAGGAAACCGGAGCACCCGGAGGAAACCCACGCACACATGGGGAGGACGTGCAGACTCCGCACAGACAGTGACCCAGCCGGGAATCGAACCTGGGACCCTGGAGCTGTGAAGCATTTATGCTAACCACCATGCTACCGTGCCCAAATTTTAGTGTACCCAATTATTTTTTCCAATTAAGGGGCAATTTAGCGCGGCCAATCCACCTACCCTGGGTTGTGGGGGCGAAACCCACGCAGACACGGGGAGAATGTGCAAACTCCTCATGGACATTGACCCAGGGCCAGGATTCGAACCCGAGTCCTCAGCGCCGTAGGCAGCAATGCTAACCACTGTGCCACCGTGCTGCCCACAAAGAACAAAGAAAATTACAGCACAAGAACAGGCCCTTCAGCCTTCCCAGTCTGCACCGATCCAGATCCTTTATCTAAACCTGTCTCTTATTTTCCAAGGTCTATTTCCCTCTGTTCCCCGCCCGTTCATATATCTGTCTAGATGCATCTTAAATAATGCCCGCCTCTACCACCTCCACTGGCAAAGCGTTCCAGGTACCCACCACCCAATGCATAAAAAACTTTCCACGCACATCTCCCTTAAACTTTCCCCCTCTCACCTTGAAATCGTGACGCCTTGTAATTGACACCCCCAATCTTGGAAAAAGCTTGTTGCTATCCACCCTGTCCATTCTTCTCATAATTTTGTAGACCTCAATCAGGTCCCCCCTCAACCTCCGTCTTTCCACGAAAACAATCCTAATCTACTCAACCTTTCTTCATAGCTAGCACCCTCCATACCAGGCAAAATCCTGGTGAACCTCCTCTGCATCCCCTCTAAAGCATCCACATCCTTCTGGTAATGTGGCGACCAGAACTGCACACAGTATTCCAAATGTGGCCTAACCAAAGTCATATACAACTGTAACATGACCTGCAGACTCTTGTACTCAATACCCTGTCCGATGAAGGCAAGCATGCTGTATGCCTTCTTGACCACTCTATCAACCTGCGTTGCCACCTTCAGGGTACAACAGACCTGAACTCCCAGATCTCTCTGTATATCAATTTTCCCCAGTACTCTTCCATTGACCATATAGTCCGCTCTTGAATTTGATCTTCCAAAAAGCATCACCTCGCATTTGCCTTGATTGAACTCCATCTGCCATTTCTCTCTCCAACCTATCTATATTTTGCTGTATTCTCTGACAGTCCTCCTCGCTATCTGCAACTCCACCAATCTTAGTATCATCTGCAAACTTGCTAATCAGACCGCCTATACCTTCCTCCAGGTCGTTTATGTATATCACAAACAACAGTGGTCCGAGCACGGATCCCTGTGGAACACCACTAGTCACCCTTCTCCATTTTGAGACACTCCCTTCCACCACTACTCTCTGTCTCCTGTTGCCCAGCCAGTTCTTTATCCATCTAGCCACCCTGAACCCCATACGACTTCACTTTTTCCATCAACCTGCCATGGGAAACTTTATCAAACGCCTTACTGAAGTCCATGTATATGACATCTACAGCCCTTCCCTCATCAATTAACTTTGTCACTTCCTCAAAGAATTCTATTAGGTTTGTAAGACATGACCTTCCCTGCACAAAACCATGCTGCCTATCACTGATAAGTCTATTTTCTTCCAGATGTGAATAGATCCTATCCCTCAATATCTTCTCCAACAGTTTGCCTACCACTGACGTCTTTTAGAATACCCAAAACTTCCCCCTTCCGTTTGACAACTTGACCTAGAGTATTTAAACATCCATCCCTAGCCTCAACATCCGTCCTGTCCCTCTCCTTGGTGAATACCGATGCAAAGTACTCATTTAGAATCTCACCCATTTCCTCTGACTCCATGCATAAATTCCCTCTTTTGTCTTTGAGTGGGCCAATCCTTTCTCTAGTTACCCTCTTGCTCCTTATATATGAATAAAAGGCTTTGGGATTTTCCTTAACCCTGTTAGGCAAAGATATTTCATGACCCCTTTTAGCCCTCTTTATTGCGTGTTTGAGATGCGTCCTACTTTCCCGATATTCCTCCAAAGCTTCATCAGTTTTGAGTTGCCTCAATCTTATGTATGCTTCCTTTTTCACCTTAGCTAGTCTCACAATTCTATCCGTCATCCATGGTTCTATAATCTTGCCATTTCTATCCCTCATTTTCACAGGGACATGTCTGTCCTGCACTCTAATCAACCTTTTCTTAAAAGACTCCCACATTTCAAATGCTCAGGACCTCTGGAGGAGACCGAGATGGATCATCACTCGGCACTTCTGGCTGAAGATTGTTGCGAATGCCTCTGCCTTGTCTTTTGCACATATGTGCTGGGCTCCATCATTGATGATGGGGATATTTGTGGAGCCTCCTCTAGTGACGTGTTTAATTGTCTACCACTATTCACAGCTGGATGTGGCAAGATTGCAGAGTTTAGATCTGATGTGCTCATTGTGGAATTGCTTAGCTCTGTCTATTATTTGCTGCTTATACTGTTTGGCACACAAGTAGACCTGTGTTGTAACTTGAATTATTCACACTATTCTAAATCTATGAACCTCCGACTCAAGGATAGCTGAGTTCTGAATAGTTCATCCATTGGGAAACCTAATGAGTTCAGCCACCTCACATCTCTGACAGTACTTTCAATCTCTTGCTCTTTTCTACAACCATACAGGTGGGCACTGAATTTGATTCCCTCCAATGTGTGGCTTAAAACCCTCAGAAAGACAGGTCTCTGGTCAATCATAGTTCAGCTGCAATGTCCAACTTGTATGACAAAAGTTCCAGAACATGGTTCATTCCCAGTTCAGTGCCAACCATGCTGCCATGAAATAGACTTCATTGAATTTATACCTGCATTGAGAGTTTTAGTGGACAAAATGCATAACGTCACATTTCTAATCCTACTGGGCAGCTGCACTGAATTCTTCCCTTGTGACTCTTTATGCCAATATTCATTTCAAGGTTTATTTATTTGAAATGAGAACAGAACACAGATATTTTAAGGGGCACCGATTTTAATTCCAAATTAGTGAAATTTGTTGTTGTGAGAATCTTTCAGTTGGGCTAGTGATTTTTTAGGTTTAAATCAGAATTTAAGAAAAGGGATTCTCTGCTATGAAAATTAGTTACAAATTTGATCTTATTTTACCAGATACAAGAATCATTTGTCCTTTACTTTGCTGTTCGTCTCTCCTTTGGCCATTGGATACAGGGTCTCCAACACCTCATATACTGTACTTGTCTTTAAATCTATTCATGGTCTGGTCACTATTTTTGAATCCTTGTCTCTAACCCCCCTCCCTATTCCTCCTCTTGTAAATCCCACCCCTCCCTCACACCATTAGTGGCCATGCTTCAAGGCCCCTTGATTTCCAACCCACAGTTCGGCCACAGATCAGCCATAATCTCACTGAATGGCAGAACAGGCTTGAGGGCCTTCATGGCCTTTTTTTGATGCCATGTCATATGTTTATTTAGAATAAGGAGTCAATAAAGTTCAATGTAGTTCAATAAACACTTTTTATTGGATGTCTCTGCTTCCTTTGCCCTCCCTAATCTCTGATGACCTTCTTCCACTGTATTTTCTGACAAAGAACTCACCCTCATTTATCAGGAAAACTGGCTACTGTATAGTTCCTATTAACTGTACAGATATAACTCAGATAAACAGAAAATTATTGATCTTTGAGAAGAACTATAGATAGATTTAAAGCATCAATGTTCTAGGCAATCTACTGTCAAGGTGAACCCTCAGTTCACTTGGTATGTATCTTGTTCAATTTATAAATGTATCAGGTCGGGGTTGTTCAGCTCAGTGGGTCAGATGGCTAACATGTGGTTCAGGTTAGCACCAGAAGTGCAGGTTTGATCCCAGTTCCAACTGAGGTAGATTTGGGGCCTGCTTTCCCACACTGCCCATGACAGTGAGAGGCAATGGCAAACCACCACTGAGAAAAAACACCAGGAAATACATCTCGGGATGAAGCCTCAGCAGCCAATGGGTTAAGGGCCTGGCTTCGGGCAAAGCACACATGAAGATGATGAAGGAATTCAATCAGATCACAGTGTCCACATCCAGCTTGGCCAGAAAGAGCAGTAAGAACCAATCAACATGTTTTTATAGTATTGCTGGTTACGCCAAGCACCCTGGGAATCATAGGTTACATAAATGTAGGAATTGCATGTTTTTTCCAATAGCATTTCTGCATTAGATGAAGTAGTTTGTCATCATCATAATAATGTTTACTGATCTTGCAGAGTTGTTCCAAATACCTCGTACGAAAATATGAGAAGTGGATGGAAGCGTAAATGCTGGCTGGTGGGTAACATTAGTTCTATAATTTAACAGATTAGATTATGACTCATTTCATTATTTCCAACATAATATATCCACTGAAGATGGGTTTACTCAGAGCTATAGACCTTTTGGCAATCTTACAGTCTGCGCCATTTACCTTGGAAGTAACTAAGGTGTCAGTGTTGCCTCAGTGAAACTTCCAAGTCAGAATGTTGTATGGGTTTAAACTCTATTCATGAGACTTAAGTGTGTACGGGCGGCACAATGGTTAGCACTGCTGTCTCACAGCATCAATTTCCTGCACTGACGAGCTCAGCATGTCAGTTCACAAAGAGATTGGAGCGCCGTTTAAATGCCTCCTCCTTCTCTCGAAACCCCCCCACACTCCGGACCTCACACCACAGCTTCTGCCTCGCCTCCCCCTGCCAACTGCCCCAACATACCATTTGGGGGTCCTCGAGTCCCTCCTCACCCCACCTCTTAAGGGCAGTGCACTCCTTGGCCCGAACCCTGGCATGGGCAACCTAGAACCTGGGCACTGCCAACCTGGCACTGGGTGGCACTGTCAGGGTGCCTGAGTAGTGCCAAGGTGCCGGGCTGACATGTCCAAAATGCCCAGGTGCCAGCAGGAATATCCGGGTACTAGCCTGCCCAGAGCCTGACCACCCAGGGGGCTTCCGATGGCCTGGGAGAACCCCCAGCTGCCATTACACCTGGCTCATGTTTGTGTGGATCAGTAGTATAAGGCGCCATGGTGAGGATCCAGGGTGCAGGCATTTGATCCCAAGCCTCGTGAGAATCGGGTGCCGATAGCCTAATAGCTCACTTAAGTATGTTAAACTGGATGTCACCCAGCAAGGGAGAGATCCAGATCAGAATGTCTCGTGAGATCTCGTTAGATAAAAATCATTTGGACCTTTTCCACAATGCAGCATTTGAGGAACAGCCCTAGTACCGAGTACAGAATTAGAAAGTCAGCTGCTGCTTTATTCCATTAGTTAGCCACGTCCAACAATGATCAACTATTGATATGAGAAATCATGATCGAATATTGATCAATGTTACTGTGCGTTATTGTATCTGAAGCAGGGCCCAAAACAATTGACCAAAGTGCCCTGGAAGTTTCTAAAATGCAAACTGCCGTCAAAAACTTTATTAAATGGAAGCTCCCCGAATCAAGAATGCTGACTTCAGTGGACTTGGTGCTGAACTCCTGATTCTGTGGGAAATGAAGTTCGACAAGTTTGTGGGGCTGCACTCCATGCAAGTATTGATATAATTAGAGGCAAAAACTGATCTAAATGAATGCAAGTTGGTCCCACAATGAATTCCACATGCTCTTGATTCACTGAGCACCCATTTATACAGATGGTGAGAGGCCACCAAGCTGTTTGATCAAAAACTACATCACTTGAAATAAACGGGAAAGAAATTCAGCAGTTTAAAAAGTGCTGCTGAAAGCACTTTGTGCTTCTAGTGACAGCCACCTTCATTCCCATGATGCCTTGAGGAAGAGGTCCTTGCTGTGAGGGGAGGATGAAATGTGCAGGGGAGAGGAGTTAAAGTGCTGGGTTTTAGTACAAAAAAGATGATGGATTATCCTTGCTGTCCACAATGATCCTGGGATTGTATATAGTCTTGGCAGCAGAAATCAAGGCGCAAAAGAGCTTGATGGACTTCGGTGAGTTATATTAGGGAAATAACCACTAGTATATGAACACTTTGAGGGATAAATACTGGGGGGATGAATATGGGGTGATCAGTACTGGGGGTAAACACTGTGGGGGATTGATGTACCATCAATTCGACTCAAGACACAATTAGGATCCGAACTGTGGCTTTAATCAGCTAGTTGTTAGACCAGTGGTCGACTACAGAGTAAGGGAACTCTGCGTACTTATACCCCACCTCGGAGGCGGGGCCTACTTGCCTCTCGACCAATTGGAGAGCAGTCACATGACTAGTCCCAACCAATCGGACGAGAGGCACATGACAAGCCAGAGCCAATGGGAAGCCAGTGCTCTGCACCAATGGCAGTGCTCATATCCATACCACCTCATTCACCCCTTGTGGAGAAGGAAGGCGGGGGGGGAGGCGTAAGTGGGAGAGAGAGAGGGGGGGGTCCAAGGACTGGTGGTATGAGCAGCAAAAATCGATAAAGGTGGGCTGGCTCGTGGCAAAAACAATACTACTACTATTAACTACTAACAACAGAATAACAGAAAATGTCCCAAAAAAAGTCCCATGGCTGCAACAGATGGACACGATCAGCCTGTTGGGTACCTGTGGTGTTCTGGAGGACCGTCGCAGTGGAGCCGGTGACGTCGGGCCGATGGTCGTCCTTGCCTCCGGGAGCGTCGGTCATAGATGTGCCTCCATACTCCGGACCGGTGGTGGAGACGCTGTAATCGGGTAAGAGGGGGTATGTGCGCTGGGTCGTGGGGGCGCGGGGGGCGCTGGGGGGGATTGGGATTGGGGGGGAGGTGTTGATGTAGTGGGGAAAGACCGCAGTCCGGCGGGTGCCAGATCCCGAAGCGAGACCGTATCCTGCCAACTGTCGGGATACTCCACGTACGCATACTGCAGGTTGGCGTGGAGTAACTGGACTTGTTCCACCAACGGGTTGGAATTGTGCACCCGCACATGATTCTGGAGCAAGATGGGCCCGGGGGTGGCCAGCCAGGTCGGGAGAGGGGATCCTGAGGACGACTTCCTGGGGAAAACGAGAAGACGTTCATGAGGTGTTTGATTAGTGGTAGTACAGAGGAGAGAACGGATTGAATGCAGGGCGTCGGGGATGACCTCTTGCCAACGGGGAATAGGGATATCTCTGGACCGTAGGGCGAGCAGGATGGTCTTCCAAATGGTGCCATTCTCCCACTCGACCTGACCGTTACCCCGGGGATTATAACTGGTCGTCCTGCTAGAGGCTATACCCCTGCTGAGCAGGAATTGACGCAGTTCGTCGCTCATAAAGGAGGACCCCCGGTCGCTGTGGATGTACGCGGGGTAGCCGAACAGGGAGAAGGTAGATAGAAGGGCCTTTATGACGGTTGTCGTGGTCATATCGGGACAGGGAATGGCGAAAGGGAAGCGGAAGTATTCATCGATAACACTCAAGAAATAAGTTTTACGGTTGGTGGAGGGGAGGGGGCCCTTGAAGTCTATACTGAGATGTACAAAGGGGCCGGATGCCTTGATCAGATGCGCTCGTGCGGGGTGGTAGAAGTGCGGTTTGCACTCAGCGCAGACGTGGCAGTCCCTGGTGACGGTCCTGACTTCCTCAACGGAGTAGGGCAGGTTGCGGGTCTTAATAAAATGGTAAAAACGGGTGACCCCTGGATGGCAGAGGTCCGTGTGGAGGGAGCGGAGGCGGTCAATCTGCGCACTAGCGCAGGTACCGCGGGATAGGGCATCGGGAGGCTCGTAGAGCTTCCCAGGACGATACAAGATATCGTAGTTGTACGTGGACAACTCGGTCCGCCACCGCAAGATCTTGTCGTTCTTGATCTTGCCCCTCTGTCCATTATCGAACATGAAAGCTACTGACCGTTGGTCTGTGAGGAGGGTAAACCTCCTGCCGGCCAGATAGTGCCTCCAATATCGCACAGCTTCAACTATGGCCTGTGCCTCCTTTTCCACCAAGGAATGGCGGATTTCGGAAGCGTGGAGGGTTCGTGAAAAGAAGGCCACGGGTCTGCCCGCTTGGTTCAAGGTGGCCGCCAGAGATACGTCAGACGTGTCGCTCTCAACCTGGAATGGGAGGGACTCATCGATAGCACGCATCGTGGCCTTTGCGATATCCGCTTTGATGTGGCTAAAGGCCTGGCGGGCCTGCATCGACAGGGGAAAGGAGGTGGACTGGATGAGGGGACGGGCTTTGTCGGCGTAGTTGGGGACCCACTGGCCATAATATGAGAAGAAGCCCAGGCAGCGTTTGAGGGATTTGAGGGAGTTGGGGAGGGGGAGATCCATCAGGGGCGCATGCGTTCGGGATCGGGGCCTATCACTCCGTTACGCACTACGTAGCCAAGGATGGCTAGACGGTCGGTGCTAAACACGCACTTATCCTTATTGTAAGTTAAATTAAGGAGTTTTGCGGTTCGGAGGAATTTTTGGAGGTTGATGTCGTGGTCCTGCTGGTGATGGCCGCAGATGGTGACGTTATCGAGATACGGGAAGGTGGTCCGTAAACCGTGCTTGTCGACCATTCGGTCCATCTCCCGTTGGAAGACCGAGACTCCATTTGTGACACCGAATGGAACCCTGAGGAAGTGGTAGAGGCGCCCATCTGCCTCAAACGCGGTGTACTTTCGGTCACTCGCGCGGATGGGGAGCTGGTGGTAGGCGGACTTAAGGTCCACCGTGGAAAAGACTTTGTATTTCGTGATCCTGTTAACCAGGTCGGAAATACGGGGGAGAGGATACGCAGCCAGCTGCGTAAACCTGTTGATGGTCTGACTGTAATCAATGACCATCCGGTTTTTCTCCCCAGTCCAAACTACCAGCACTTGGGCTCGCCAGGGACTGTTGCTGGCTTCGATAACCCCTTCCTTAATGAGCCTCTGGACCTCAGACCCGATGAAGGACCGGTCCTGGGCACTGTATCGTCTGCTCCGAGTGGCGACAGGTTTACAATCTGGGGTGAGATTAGCAAACAAGGAAGGGGGGTCCACTTTGAGGGACGCGAGGCTGCTGACAGTAAGGGGGGGAATAGGGCCGCCGAATTGGAAGGTCAAGCTCTGCAGGTTGCTACTGGAAATCCAGGCCCAAGAGTGCCGGAGCGCATAGACGGGGGAGAATGAGGAGTTTGAAGTTTTTGAAAACCCTCCCCTAGACTGAGAGGTCCGCTGTGCAGCACCCGGTGATTTGGACGGAGTGCGAACCTGAGGCCAATTCAATCTTATGTTTAACTGGATGGATGGGGAGCGTGCAGCGTCTTACCGTGTCGGGGTGGACAAAACTTTCTGTGCTCCCGGAGTCCAGCAGGCATCTCGTTTTGTGTCCGTTGAGCTGGACCATTGTCGTAGTCTTGGTGAGCGTGCGTGGTCGCGACTGGTCGAGTTTGATGGAAGCAAGTCGTGGTGAGAGTTCCAGATCTTCCTCGGTGGCAGAGTAATCGCTGGCAGGGCCTTCCGTGTCGGCCCAAGATGGCGGCGTCCAGGACCCACACGTGGAGCCGGGGCCCCAAGATGGCGGTGCCCATGGCCCGCACATGGCGTTCGGGGCCCAATATGGCGGCGCCCGTTGGAACCTCATGGCGGCAGGGGGCAGTCTCAGCGGCATCTGCGGACCGGTTGGGGCAGCCGGGACAGCCGGAAGCGAGGGTCGGGAGTCCCTAGGGGTGCCGGGGGGGGGGGGGGGGGGGGGGGGGGGGGGGGTGGGGGGGGGGGGGCGATCCACCGCGTAGTGGCCCTTCTTCCTGCAGCTCTTACACAGAGTGGAGCGGGCCGGGCAGCGCGGGCGGGGGTGCTTGGAAAGACCATAAAAATAGCAGCGGGGCCCCGCTAGTTTGTCGGAGCGACCCGCAGCACAGGCTTGGGGGCGGTCGGGGTCCGTGGAGGATGAGGGTGGCGTGTTCCATGAAGTCCAGGGGGTTGCCGCGCGGCCGGGGCGTATGCGCGGGCGTTCAGGTCAGCAACCTCCAGGGAGGTTGCCAGGGTTTGTGCCTCAGCTAGGCTGAGGGTGTTCTCCAGCAATCATTGTCGGATGGAAGGGGACTGCATGCCAGCAATGTAAGCATCTCTAATTAAAAGTTCCATGTGCTCAGTTGCCGAAACTTGGAGACATGCGCACGTTCTCCCTAGAGCTGTGAGGGCCTGGTAAAACTCGTCGAGTGACTCACCAGGGAACTGTTGTCTAGTCGTCAGGAGATGCCGTGCATATACTTCGTTGACCGGCTGGAGAAAGTGTCCTTTGAGAATCTCCATGGCCGCATCATAATCGCTTTCGTCCTCAATCATAGAGTAGATCGCTGTGCCCACGCATGAGTGGAGGATGTGGAGTTTCTGCTCCTTGGTGGGTGCCGGCTGCAGTCGTCAGGTAGCTATTAAAATACGCCTGCTAGTGTTTAAAGATCGCAGACGCATTTGCAGCATGCGGGCTGGTGCGGAGGCAGTCAGGCTTGATGCGAGGCTCCATTCCAAAATTCTAGCTGATTAAATTGATGTACCATCAATTCGACTCAAGACACAATTAGGATCCGAACTGTGGCTTTAATCAGCTAGTTGTTAGCCCGGTGGTCGACTACAGAGTAAGGCCGACCGCTGGGAACTCTGGGTACTTATACCCCACCTCAGTGGCGGGGCCTACTTGCCTCTCGACCAATTGGAGAGCAGTCACATGACTGGTCCCAACCAATCGGACGAGAGACACATGACCAGCCAGAGCCATTGGGAAGCCAGTGCTCTGCACCAATGGCAGTGCTCATATCCATACCACCACAGGGATAATGCTGTGGGATAAACACTGTGGGGCGAATACTGTGGTTTACTATTGCAGCAGTACTTCCAATTGTTCACTGTAACTACACTTTTGGAAGCCTTGAAAAAAACAGCATAAAATGGTGGTGAGTGGAAGGACCCCTGAACCCTGCTTGTGACCACACCCATTTACACTCGCAATGCCAATTTATTCTGACTTTTTCACTGAACTAGTTTTTCTTGTGGCTTCTCAGGCTCCTTTCCTGAATACTTTGATTTCTGCAAAGATTTCACCTCCGTTCAGGAGATCAAAATAGTTGGTATTTTTCATATCTGTAAGTCCAAGCAGTATGCCACCTATACAATACTCTGGGATACCAAAGTTTTAAACTGATCCTGTCCTTATCGGATCCTAAATATCAGTGATGCACATTACACCGGAAACTGCAGCGACTAAAGAATAGGTCCATTCAACCTATTTCCAATCATGGTGCACTCTTATGTTGACTCTCCTGTTATTCTGTGATCTCCTGGGAGAAACAAATAAAATAGTAAATTCAGAGAACAAACCTTGGGTTAATTTAGTTAACAACTGGGTGGGGAATTCCACCTTTATCCCCCAAAGGCAATCAAGCAACTTTCAGAAGATTGTGCTCACAGCCTTTCCACAACTGGAGATGACTTCAACTTGCAGGAACTCATCAAGCTTCCTTTTGATGGCTTATATTGAATCCACATTCGCTTGCATGTTGTTATACCATCAATTCACTGTGAGACCGTGAGAACGAGTGAACATTAGGCTTTATTATCCATGAACTCGCCTGCCAGAGTCGGCTGTACAAATGAGTGTCACTCACAGATGGCTTATCTATATATGGCCCTGGTGAGGGCGGAGCCAGAGGCGGAGCCTGTCATAATATACACCAGTATATCATGGTGCAGACACACACACTGATGGACAAACAATAGGACCAATCAACGTGCATAACACCGCCGCCAATCACCAGTTAGAGCACACTCACTATAAAGACAGAGGGCATCAGTTTTCCCGCTCATTTGGGATGCAGCCTTTCAGAAGAGCTTATAGTTTGCAGCACAGATTCTCACCATGTGCTGAGTGATCAGACTGGTTAGGAGAGGCACAGGTCTTTAGTTAGTCTAACATTTTGTTAACCCACAGTAAGAGTATGTTCAACAGTTTATAGTTTAATAAAATACTGTTGTACTATTTTAAGTGTTGGTGGCTTGTATGTGTTTCATCGCTTCCAGGTCATGGGTCACATCATTATACAGACAGCTCATGCATTAGGTGAATACATTCACCACACATGTTCTGGCAACCTGTTTGAAAGATAAGTGACCCTTTGGTAAACCTCCTGCCAGCTGACCGTGGCTCAGAGGTCCAATTTCAACTGATCCCGGTGGGTGAGCAAAGATGACGGGCATGAGTAATTAAAGAAAGATGATGCATTGACTGTGTGAAAGATTGCAGGGAAGATGAGAGGGACAAGGAAGGACAGTGCACCACAATCACAGTACATGGTTAATTATCACTTTGATTTGGATGGAATGGTGGCACAGTGGTTAGCACTGATTCCTCAGAGCGCCAGGGAGCCAGGTTCAATTCCGACCTTGGATGACCGTGCGAAGTCTGCACATTCTCTCTGTGTCTGCGTTGTTTTCCTCCGGGTGCTCCGGTTTCCTCCCACAGTCAAAAGATGTGCAGGTTAGGTGGATTGACCATGCGCCATGTTTCAGCTATTATTAAATATGGAGAGATTTCTACTCTCTCTGTCCTCTATTTATTTCCCTTAACTACACATCCATGTCCTACAGATAACACAACTGTGAATCTGCCAAAGGATTTCACAACATATCTGTTGATATGCAGGAGAACAAATTCGAGCTTGCTCGGAATGCCTAAAAATGCATTTTTATCTTAATTAGGAAACTTTTACTTATTCACAGAATGTCACTATTAAGGCCAACATTCATTACCCATCCCTAAATGCCCTTGAGAAAGTGAAAGGGAGTCTTCTTGAATCACTGTATTCCCAGGAGTGAAAGTTCTCCTGCAGTGCTGCGAGCTTCAGGGGTTTGACCCAGCAACGATGAAGAAACAGCAATATATTTCCAAGTCAGGATACCACTTATCACCTGCCTGACTGTGGTGATTGTCCCTTTAAGGGCAACATAGTAGAGTAAGGTTCACTTGGCCTGGGTGACCAATCGGGGCTTAGAGTGGGGATCACCCCAGGGGGAGGAGCTCCCTTTGGCAGAGGCATTCCAAAACTAGCTGCGGACAAACTGCTTCTCTTGTCGATCCTTGGAAATAAATCTTTGTTGTTCACAAATGAAACGCCTGAAAGGCTGAAATCTGAATGTTGCCCAGGTCTTGCTGCATGCGGACTGGTAATATTCATAGTGTTTTCTTCTTCCATTAATTGTTTAATTATCCATCATGACTGGAACTTGCAGCTTTAATCTGAACTGTTGGTTGTGTGATTGCTTAGCTTTTTCTATTTTAAACTCTTTCCACTGTTCAATTCAAGTGTAACCCTTCATTGTAGCTTTATCAATTTGGCACCTCATTCTTAGGTAATGCCTGTGCTGTTCCTGGCATGCCCTTCCACAATTTTTATTGAATTAGATTTCATCCCCTGATTTATTGGTAATGGTAGATTAAGCGATATGCTGGACAATAATGTTACAGTTTGTGGTCGAAAACAATTCTGGTGCTGCTGAATGAATGCCCCAAATTGAGCTTCTAAATCTGCTCTGAATTCTGAATTACTACCTAACAGGGAGATGGTGCTGCAGAGCACAATGAAGTGTGTCCTCAGTGTGAAGGTAGGACTTTGTAACCACAAGGACTATGCAGAGGTCGCCTCTACCAATACAAACATGGACAGATGACTCTGTGAAATAAGTAGATCGGTAAGGATGAGATCAAGTTGGAGTTTCCCTCTTGTTGGTTCCCTTATCATCTGCGACAGGCTAGGTCTGGAAGATACAACGGTCATGATTTAGCCAGTTCACTAGTGACGCTACCAAGCCACACTTTGGTTGAACACTGAAGATTCCCTCCCCCACCCTGAGTATCCTGTGCCTTTGCTGCTCTCATTGCTTCTTCCAAGTGGTACTCAACATGGAGGATGTTGAGGGTGACAGTAAGTGATAATTGGTAGGATATTTCCATACCCATGTTTGACTTGAAGCTATGAAACTTCAAAGGGTCTGGAGACAAGATTGAAGGTTCTCTGGACCACTCTAATCTGTATGTAAACCACTGTGCTGCCACCTTTGGTGATCCGTAATGCCATTGGATGGGGACACTGATGGAACTGTAGACAATGAAAAACTAACCATTTTAATAATAGAAACCTGCTTGAATCCTGCTTTAATGCAACACTTATATTAAGCATGTGGACCTGACAAGACATAGCTCACTGGACTGGGTGGATTCTATGTCCAGCGATATTGGAATCACAAATTGCGATTAGGCAGAGAATTGGGCGTCAGCCAAAAGTCAAGGCTGGTGCTGGCCGCCCAACGGAGCGCTATACTCCAGTGCCTCGCTGGCAGCGTGAATGCATTTCCTGGCCCGCGCTGGCATGGGTATGCAAAACATACAGTGGCATTCATTAACATACATTAATGGCCCGGCCAGGTAATCTCCGGCCTCCTGTGATGCTTTGCCTCCTCCAGGCGGAAGTGACGCTGTCATGTTTCACTTGTGGTATTTAAAAACGGGGACCAAGAGCATGGCTGCTGAGGTAGAGAGAGGAGATAAAAAAAAGTTTTCAAATGCGCAGCAGTGGGATTACAGTTGTGCTGCTGGCTGGGGTTATGCGCCAGGGACACCACATAGACAGCTTGATCGCATCCAGATTCACTGACTAGGGGGCCCGGCCACCAGCAGCTCAACCATCCCGTCCCACCCCCACATACACACACACACCCCTCCCCCCATGTCGCTCTCCCTGCACTCCATACCCCCCAACCCAGCACCTCCACACCCTCCATGCTTCCCACCAGCTGCACCAAGTTTGGCAATATCATCGGGTCTGGTCCATGGGGCAGAAGATGATGACGACCTGCTTTACGATAAGCTCTGGTGCTCCGCAAGCTTAACAGTCTGACTCCAGCCCTGGTGTCACATTCCACTGTCTGCCTGGATGATCCCTGAATGCGTACTGCACTCCATCACATGGGCCCACAGATTTAAGGGGTGGCGGGGCTGGGGATAGGGTCCGGTGGGGGGGCAGGGGGCCATGAGGGTTGCGGCTGTGGGGGTAGTGAGCGGTGATGGATCACTCACCGGGTAGGTTGGCCCCACCCACATCACTGATCCACCATATGCCTCAATTCCACACCACCACACCCTGCCCGTCCACACCCCCACCCCCCTCCAAACCAACACCAACTCTGCACCCAGCCCATCCCTCCCACCCTATGGATAGAGGACCGAGGCATGTTGGTGAACAGGTGTTTATTTGTGATAGTGCCATGTACAATAACTGTGCCCTAGCCCCTAACGCTATCCTATGTGCTGCACCTGTGCCAACTTAACTGGTGTCTACCTTTCTAACCTACGTGCCCTATTTCTCTGTCTAGGTGTGTCCCCAGGCAGTGCATCAGAAGTGGAAATGGCTTTCTACGTTTTTTGCCTTGTGACCTGGATCTCCTTTGTAGCTGTCCTCTTTGGAGCAAAAGGGCCTTGTTGGGCCCGGCAGTCTTCCGTGTGTCACAGGAGCCGTGGTGCTATTCTGTTCTGCCACTGCCCAATGTGTAGGGACAGGTGGGGGGGATTTTGAAGCACTGTGGTGTTCCAGTACCTCCCCTGCGGGAGTCACCGGCACTGGCGCATCACCTCCTCCCCCCGGGGTGCCCGACGTCCTGCCCCGGTGCTGCTTGGGATGAGGGTGTGGCCGGAGCGAGCTCCGGGGGCTCCACCATCACCTGGTGCTGCTAGTCCTGGAAGTTTGCTCTCAGCTCGACCAGAGTCTCAATGCAAACGGCCTTGGAGCACAGGGACTGTGCCACGTCCCTCTGGGAATGTGCCACATCGTTCTGGCACTGTGCCACATCACTCAGGGATCTTGCTAGGTCCCTCTGTGTCTGGCTCAGTCCAGTGCCCAGTCAAGGCTCTGGATGCCTGCAGCCATGACCCATTACGATTGGACCACACTCCGGGGCACCACAGTAATGTCCATGTGACCCTCGTGCATGGCTGCCTGTGACACAGCTCCCCTGTCCTGCGCCTCAGCCACCTCCCGCACACTGTGCCCAGGCCTTGGTCATTCTGACCCATGGCCGTAACCCTCCCATCCAAGCCTCCACCGAAGACGCCACCTGTGCGGTGTTGGCCTTGGTGGCACGCATTGTCGGCAGCGCCTCCTGCTCCTGCAGGCAGTTAGACTCTTCCAACTGCACCTGCAGGCACTGGATGGCTGCTGACAACCCCTCATGTAGTCTCCAGTTCTGCACCTGCATCGCCATCATTGATGGGTCCGCCCATTCCAGAAGTGCTAGACCTGTCTGGATGGTAGCTAGCCCCATGACCGTCAGTGTCCTGTGCAAGCCACAAGACAAGATGCATGGTGAGATCGTAGGTAGGTATCCTGCAGGGGGGAGGGGTGACTCACATGCCATAGGGACATGGCGATGCATTGAGGATTCACTTGGTTGTCCCATGCCAACTTCCACTTCTGCGGCTGCCCACTCTCCCAGCCAGCTGACCAGGTCCTTCGCTCACTGCTCTGCCACGGCGAGGGGCCGCATATCCCGAATGGCTCTGGCAGTCACAGCCCCCATCGGGACCGTGGAACACTCGCCATTCAGTTCTGCATCAGCAATTGGCCTCTCAAACGGAGAATCCAGCCCCACATCTACAAATCATGCATGCATTTTGGAAAGTCAAACGAAAATGAATGGCTGAAGCAATTCCTAGCTTTTCTCCAAAGAAGGCATTCTCTTCGTCTTTCATTTGAACAGAAGAGAACCATATACTAAAAACAAAAATATAAAGCACTTATACAGAAATTAATGTTCCATTGCTTGATGATTCACATTTGGCAGAGCAGGGGTGTGAAGAAGAGTGTTCAGTTTGTCAAGTGTTTCACCCAGCAACAGCTTCATAAACAAGTGGAAATTTATCATCATAAGTATAGTGCAAACAAATGGAATTGCATGTCAGCCATTACCAGGCCTGGGAGCTTTTTTATGCCTTTGGCTCACTATGAGTTTTGTTGAGCCAGGGTTTGTGCAGGCATGTTAAAAAAAACAGCAGCTCTTTGCACTGTGATTTTTATGAGTCAAGTACAAACATGTGATGGGTTAATTAACCTAGGCCCCTCCAATATACTCCACTAAATATATTTGTTTTCATTTTGAGGAGGAGGATGCGAATGTCCCCAAGTTTCTTTTCAGAGAATTGCGGGCATAGTTCAGAAAGCTGCCATTTAGGGACAGTTACTTCATAAAGATTATATTTATTCAAAAAATTATCTTCAAAACCCATATGTGAGATACTGATTACCATTTGGCTGAGATATTCTGACTAAGATTGTCAATATGCTCACTGAAGGGATAAAATCTAAATTGACGCATCTGGGAAAATATTCTCTTATTTAGTCACCGAAGAGATAATTAAAATCAGTGCTGATTTTAGGGCAATTTTCTTTACTGATTTAGGGTCTGATTAGTCCCTCCGAAGATAATTCCTTGTTCACATTCCTTGGATGTTCATGAAAGGATAAAATGGAAATTCCAGAACTTAAGCAGCTGAATAGCTAATGCTGAAACTTGACTGACTTCTCTGTGAAGATTCTGGAGGAAGATGTGTCAGGCCTAGAAAAAACAAAGACTGCAACCACACAGTGAACTGTTTCATATGGGTAGCCTTTTGTTTTTGTGTCAGGCCTACAGACAGTTGCTATGTGTGTGCCCTCCATCCTGGACACTATCCAAGCCAAGTTGCTCTACAGACAGATATAAACATTCTGTTTGGGAACTGAGCCCCTTTCACAAGGTCTTTGAAACTCTTAGGTTTTGCCAGGTTAAATAACTAAAGAGGCACAGAACTGATACCATGCTCTAGTCATCAAATCATAGATAGGATAGTGTTTGTCTTACAAAGTTTGAGGTGAGGATCCAAAATGGTCGGGCAATAAAGTTATCAGGAAAAGTAAAAAGCTGAGTTTATATTGAAAACAGCTATGAAGTGAAATGACAGCGATTTTTGAAAAATTACTGTCAAAACCGATTTGGACAAACTGTTCAATGTGGTAAAAGTTCAAAGAACCTCAATATTCCTCAGATTGAATGCCAATTAACTCCAGTCATTTCAAAAGAAAATTGGGGGAAAAAAACTTCTTCAACTTGACTATAAAAGCAAGGACTGGATTTTTGGTCTGGGAAGCAGGGATGCCGGTAAGATGGCAAGGGATGGCCGCATCCGGTTGTATTTCCAGTGACATGCCATGTCCCGCATTGCTGGGTCTGCCTCACTGACTGGTGGCACTACCTCACTGATCTGGCATTGAGGGCATTGGCCGTCCTCATCGTAGGGGTAGCACCAGCAATATCGCTACTGAGACTATTGAGCTGCTGGCCCTCTGATTGGCCAGAAGATTTTGGGGCTGGCAGCCAACCTGAGTAGGGATGGCCGCCTGGGCAGCAACCAGTTAAATGGCTTCCGCTGACAATATACGGTCCCAGCCCCGCAGAACATCAGAGCAGGGTTGGGCCCCCTGCCACCACCAAAACATCCAGCCCAGCTTCACCTTTTTTAATCGATCAACCCTTTTACCATTGTATGCTATTCCTCAGCTAACCCAATGTTTGATTGGCCTTATCGTTGTGATAGTAAACTTTACTTTACCAATGCCACATTGAAACAATTTAGCTATTATTGGCCTCTATTATTTGACCCCGAATTTCTTTGCTGCTCCATTGCTGGCTGTGTCTTCAACTACCTCAATCCTAAGTTCCGGAATTCTCTTTGTACCCTTCTTTCCTCCTTTAAAATGTACCTTAAATCCTCCCTCTTTCAAATAAACCTTTACTCAGTTATGGCTCAGGGTGATATTTTGTTTGATAATTGCTTTTGCAAAATGGTTTGTAATGTTTTATTGTGTTAAAGACAGTATTGTAAATGCTAATTGGTTGTGTTAACGTGGGATAGACGTTTTGAAATTTCTGCGCCTCTGCTAGAAGTGAGGCAGCCGCCTCGCATGACTTTGCTCTTGTACTCTGTCTTTAACGCCAGTGACTGGATCATTAAATATTAAAGATGAGCATTTGAGCCATTAACAACACTAATAGGATACCCTCCACCATGGAGCCAACGGGATTTCAGAGCAACATTTTGCTATTCCTTGTTAGAGGGGTGGGCAGCAGGCAGGGTGGTCCGGCTTGAGGTTCAAAACTTTAAACGTCATCCAAAATGGGTGTGCCATCCTTCTAACAGCCATTAATCTTTTTTGTGGATCATTTTTTGGCAGCAGTGTACACCATCTGCAGGATGTATGGCAATAACTTGCCAAGTCGTCTTTGGCCCCTACCAAACAATCAACCTCCGCCAACTAGAAGGACTAGGACAGCAGGTGCGTGGGAACACCACTCCTGGCAATTTCCACGTCGCACATTGTACTGACATAGAACTATATCAGTGTTTAGTCATCGTTGGTGTGACAAAATCCTGGGGGAGCAATTTTCGGCACAATTGGCGGGTATTTCTCAACATCTGTGTTGGCGAGATCGCAGCCTGTATTTAATGGAACAGTGCTAGAAATGAGCCCCCACAAGCTTCTCACCATTCCTGGCTGTCTTGCCATCTGATTCATCGGACCCGTGCCTCAGCTGCTCTCCGCTAAGAAGGGCAGTTGCTTTTAAACGCTCCCTCACCACTCACTTCCAGTCAACAAACAAGCATGACAATGCGCAGACCTGCTCCTCACTTTGGGGATGCTGACCTGACCAGCCTCCTTGACCCATCAATGCGAGACAGGTCATCCTGTTCCCTTGAGGGGGTCGGAGAACCAGCAACAGGATCACCAATACTTCCAGGGATGCAGTGGCAGCGACGGTCAGTGCGGGCAGTATGACCAGGAGGACCACTGTACAATGTCGGTAGAAGACGAATGATATCCACCAAGCTGCAAGGGTAAGTTACCACCTCTCTCCTGGCATCAGTTCTGCCTGCCACCCCTCAAATTACCAACTCTGTCCCCCACAAACAGTGGCTGACACATCACATCCTCCCTACATCCGATCTTCATGTTTGCTCTTCAGACGCCACTGGTACCCACCAGCACAACCTGTTCATGTCCAGGTGAAGTGTCCACTCATGCCATCTGCTATAGACACCCCCTGACCCATGCGCAGCTCATAATGCCTTCTCTTTGGCCCCACAGGAGAAGATAGCCCATAATAAGCGTGAAAGGGTCAAGACGGGGTTGGAGTACTAGAGATTTGAGTCCTCACCCCCTTTGAGGAACGGGCCATGGAAATCACGAGGTTGTCCAAGGAGAGAGCTGCCACCTGCCGTAAAGTTGGCCTGTGCCGCAAAGGTCAGAATCCATTGCCCTTTCACTCAGATGACCTGTCTCAAGTGAGTTGTTCATGTCAGACAAAATGGTCCATCCCTCTCACTGACCACATGTCCATTGTCTCACAGGATCAACATCTGATGTGGCCGGGCCATCCCGACTTTCCCCTCGCGACCCAAGAGACCACCTCAGAGGAGAGCTCCGAGGAGGCTACCATCGAGGTGTCACAGCTATCACCCCCACCTTCCACCAGCGCAGCGGCACATACCTTGGTGGGCGACATTAGTGGACAGGCTTCTGGGGCACAATCTGGTGAGCACCCACAGTTGTTGATGCACAATATTTGGAGGCAAGAACACCCACAGTAGTCAGCAGTCGGAGGTCTGCTGGACCCCTGGACTCAGCTGAGTCGCAGTGAGATGCCCAGCCTCTGTACAAGGTTATCCTGGAGCTGATGCAGATGATAGGACGTGGCCGTGAGATTCAGGAGGGGATGTCAACAACATTCTAGAGAGTGTATAGCTGATTGGAGAAGTCCCAAAGGCCATGGATGCTGGAGATGATGCCGACAATGCGGGGCAGCAAAACCAAAACTGCTAGGGTGGTGACTGCAGTGGCAAACCTGGAACACAACGTCAGCACCTTGAGTTGTGGTGCCCAAGGCGTGGCTCATTCCGTGATGACCATGGTTGAGGGCCTCGACAACATGTCCCAGTTGCTGAAGGACGTGTCCCAGATGCAGGTGGACACTACTGAGGCACTGCAGAGCATGGCCCAATCACGGAGAAGCATCGCTGAGGGCATCAACACCATAGTGCAGACAATGGGGAACCACCAGGACTAACAGAGCCAGGTGATTCAGAGGCCTTTGGAGCTCACTCAAGATGCCCCTCCATCCCATGGAGACCCACCAGGACTTGTCAGGGAGGAGAAATGCGCTAGAGGCCAACCAAGAGCCTGCCACCCAGGAAATTACGGCAGTCTCCAGTTCTTCTGAATCCCTCCCTCTTGACACCGGCGCATCTCAAGAGCTGTGGGCAGAACAGGGTGGATGGCAATGCCAGTGACACCAGTATGTTTGCCGGAAACCCTGGCTGTAGGCCCTCTAGAGAACGTCCGCCAAGGGTTTCAAAGGCCACAGGGCATGGAAAGCAACAGGCTTCTTCCACCTCTGATGTGCATCCTGGGGACACACCAAGATATAGCAGTAGACCATGAAAGATCAAGAAGAGAGAGGACCATTGAGAGGGCACTGGAGATGGGGGAGGGGGCATTATCTGTAGCTAGGGGGAATAGAAATTCCAAACATCTTACACCTGATACACATGAAGCCTCTGTCACATTAATCTTCACAGCGGGTCTGTCTGCATCAAATGCCCTGTTGTCCTCTGCTCCCCCACCCCCAGACACGGAGGTCAAAGATCAAATACCCCGATGCAGAACCTGTTCAGAGGATGGGTGTGAGCGGCCGCCAACAGAAAGACAGGAGTCAGCCTTTTGTATAAACTGAGGAGCGCCAGAGTTAACCTCATAGCGAGTTATCATCACTCTCCTGCCTTGTGTATTGACCCACTGGCAGTGCTGACATAGTCCCATCATCCTGGGGTGATGTTACACAGACTCTTAGAGGTGGAACAGGGTAGTCATGGAGGGGGTGCGGGGTGGGGGGTATGAGGGAATGGGGTGGGAAGGAGCGGAATGGAAGGGGGATGGGGAAGGAGGGATTGAGGGGAGTGGTGGGATTGGAGGTAGGAGGGTTGAGGGGGGAGGGGTTGAGCTGATGAACAAGGCCATGTCATATGAGAATCGGGTGAGGATGAGGTCCTACCTGGTCCTCTTGGTATGCCGAAACCTTGCCGCTGCATGTCCTCAATCCTCCTGCTCCTTCTATGGGTCCTCCCTGGGCTCGTCCTCCATCCCCTCCTGGTCCGCTTCCTCCTCAGACGAGGCTTCATGCCCCTCCTCCTTCTCCAGCATGTTGCCCACTGCTATGCCAGTGCAGAGGGCACAGCAGACCGCCACAAAGTGGGAGACACTCTGTGGAGTGTACTACAGAGCACCACCAGAGTATTCCAGGCATCAGAAAAGCATTTTGAGCAGCCAGGACCTCAGCGGACACCCCTTATCCCCGCAAGAGCCAGCCCATCATCCTGGGGTTGTCCTCAAAGATGCCGGGGATCTCTGGGTGTCCCAGGATGTAGCTGCCATGCACTCCTAGTCTTCAGGCAAACTGTTCAGACTTCAAAGTTTGATTGAAATGCATTGCAATAATCATCACCTGAGACATGGCACGTGTTCCCACGAGAAGCCACTTGAGAATATTTTGTTTATTAAATGGTCAACAGTAACAAAGGTTTGAAAATCAACTTCATAACATTCCACATATCACACTAAGTATTAAACAACAAGGAAACATCACCATTCCATATTACTAATATAAAGCTATATCAGCTCTTTTTCACAAAAAAAATAAACCGGTTCCTCAACAAAAACAGAGGATGAGCCTGATAATGTGTCATCATGTCCAGAATATTGTCATAGAAATGACCTGTGCATCAATGTGTTACTTGTTCCACATATCAGTGCCCTTCTCAGTTCAGGAGCTGCAGCTGTCCACACCCTCCCACATGGCCCAGTCTCACTGAAACCAAATCCTGGCATCTACATATTCCACTCATGCTCAAGGTGCAATTGAATATTGTTAACTTCCAGCATGTTTAACCCGCAGTGATCTGCCAGATACATTCAGCACTCACCACATCAGCAACAAAAGCATCAGCAATCTGCAAAAGCATTTCTTCAACGGATGCAATCTCTTCCCTCTGGGTTGCTGACATCCTGCATGGTCTGGTGAAGATAAGTGGGTTCGGTAGAGTTATAGTGCATATGCCTGCTTCCTAGTGGCGTGTTACACAATTGATGAAACTGGTTAGATTTCTGGTGGTGACGTCACTTGGTGCAAAATAGCCGATAGAAGCCGGGAGACCCCGCTCCCGGGACCTACCCACCTCGCGAGGTCTAACGCGATATCGCGAGACGTTGCGATGTGAATCCCACCCATTGTGGGTGGCATCCCTTTTTAGCATATCTGCATATTAGAGCAAGGTAGTAAGTCTCACATTAATGTACAGAATCTTAAGCCATCCTTTTGCCTCAGAGACCTCAGTCAAGGGCTGTTCAGTACTGGTTTCCATAAACAGGGACCAGACACAACAGCACTCGGGGGGGTGGGGGGGGGGGTCTCCCAGGTATCGGAGGTTCCCAGGAGCTTGCCCTCTGGGCAGGGTGACTCCCTGGCACTTCTGGTGCCAGCCTGGCACTGTCATGGTGCCCAGGTGGCAAGGCCAGCTGGAAAGAGCACTGACAGAGCGCCAGGTTGGTACTGCCTGGGTGCCAAGCTAGCATTTCCTGCACAGCGGTGATCAAGCTGGGCGTGCTCTGCGTGAGTGTTTGTGGGTGTGCAGGGACCCCTGAGGACCCCTTCATAGTGAGCTGGAATGAGTGAGAGGAGCTCCTCAGTGCAGAAAACGGGGCAATGTGCATCCTCGGCCGCACGTTCCCCACTGAGGCCCCCTATCTAACTGGTGGTGTGGTAAATAGCAGGGTGTTACCCAGCTGTGAGCGCCTGGAAACACGTGGCTCAACGTGCTCGCTATTGGACATTGTTCCCATTTAGTTAAATCACGCCACATCACAATTATTTGGGGTGCAATGAAGAAGCAACCATTCCTCCAACCTGCATATCGGAATTCCTCACCAATGTGGGAAAATGACAGAAATCTAATAGAAACGTCCGGTCCCAAATTCCAGAGTGGTGGAATTGCAATGTGATTGCTCACCAAAATCATGGCGATAGATGTGCAAGGCCAGAATCAGGCCAAATGGAGGTGAGTACAGATAGAAATGGAAACAGCGTTGTACATCCTGATGTCACGCCTCCATTTCTGACACCATAAATTTTCCCAAGGGTGGGGGTTAGTGTGGGCTGCCAACCTCACCCGCACTCCTTAACAGACTAATTGAAGTTGTTTATTGAAAGCCCATCTCTGTAAACCTTCTGCATATTCCCAGGGGAGATCAGTGATGAGCAGCTGTCTTCCTCAGGCCAGCTGTAGGAAGTTGAAGACCATGTCAGGAGCACGTTCTAGAGCCAGAAAAGCTTCCAAAGGTAAGTGCTCATGCTTATCCAAGGTTAGAGCATCCCTGTTTGAAGTTAAAGTTGCAGCAGCCCATCACAGGTCAGGGGAAGTGCCATAATTAAGAGTTTTGCCAGTACAGGGTGCCATCACCCAACAGGCATTGTGTGGGCAATGGAGCAGTGAGGAAAGCTGTTTGGCCTCCCCACTACCTTCCAGGAAGACTGGAGATGGAAATGAGTGCTGCACCTCCAGAAATCCAGGTATTGGAGATAGGGAGTGGCAGCCTGCAGAGTTAGCACAAAACTTCGGACATCAGAGGCTAGAGAAGAGAGCTGAGGAGCATGAAGGAGAAGCCGACACAACATTGACATTGGATCTATAGGCAGAAGCAAAGAGACCTGGACAAGACTGAGAACTAGCATCGAAGGAGATGGCGATGCACTACGCAGATGGTCATAGGCATCTGTACCCTCGTCAGCTGCAGAGCTCTGTGGCCTCACACAAGTGGATAAACACTGGCACATCACCAAGGTAACAGATGTCCTCTTCACCAAGGCTGAACAACACTTCAGATTCACAACTGAGTGGTGTTGCATGCTCAGAAGGCATTGGGTCTGGTGCCTGGACCAGATAGGTGGTGCCATGAAATACTCTCCTGCAGGAGTGTTGATTAATGTGGTGGTTTGTTGTGCTCTCATAATATAGCCCTCCAGGAAGATGTGGACCTTATGAACTGTGAGGCCTTGGAAGTGGACAGCTCAATGGGGGAAGAACAGGAAGTAAGAGAGGAGGTAGAGGGAGATGATGCTGAACAGACTGGTGCCTCTGCTGCATGGCGAGGTAGCCACGTGCTGCTCCCCTCTGGGAAGGGGGCTTCTCTCCTCTCCCTCATAAGTGTCAGGTCTCTAACTCCCCTGCGAAATCTTCCTTCCTTGTTGTGCAGTGGTATTCTCTGGCACAAACTCTCTCCTCAGGACATCCAGCAGTCTCTGGGATTGAGTTCCCCTCTACCTGCCTCCTTTCCTGCCTCTTTAGCTTTAGTTTGTCGGAAATGTGTATGCAAATCAATTAAGGGTTTACTATCCCCTCTCCCCACACCGAAAATCTGAACTTCAGTCAGCTTTCCACCAGCGGCAGCTTTCTGACACAAAACAGACCCAGCTCCTGTTTCCCACTTCCATGGTGAGGAATTCCAGGACTATTACCCATGCCTTTACTGTTGATCAATTTTTCAATTTTTTTCACTTCCTAATCTCTACATGTCCCGAAGGTGCACGGGCCCTTTCCCATCCCAGCAACATGGCAGACGCACCACCATTTACTTCTTCTGTTTCCTGAACTTCAAAGGTTGTTAATTCAAGTCAGTAACTTCGATACAAGTCAGCCAAACTGGTTTACCATATCAGAGAAACTGAAAATGCTGGAAATACATAGCAGATCAGTGAGAGAGACAGATTATGGCATTTCAGGGCTAAATCTTCATCTGTTATTGAATTCTGTGCATTCTCCTCCAATCAGTACTTACTGCTCAGCAATCTCATTATTGGGAAGGCCAAACCACTTTACTAAATATTTCTGTTTGTACCTTAAATATGTGCTCACCTTATTTGTTACAAGGCATTACAAAGTATTCACAATGCAGAAATGGTTGATGATCCACATGACCCTCATCTAACCTCTTTAGTATATCCTTCTATTCCTTCCCTCTCTTGTCTAGTTTCCCCTTAAATGCAGCTGTGCCAATCACCTCAACCACTCCTTGTGATAGTGAGCTCCACATTCTGACCACGCTCTGGCAAAGAAGGTTCCCCTGAATCTTGCTTACCATTTCAACACCCTCTCTATCTGATTATTCCATTTTTGTGTTCTTAACGTGGCTCCAACCAAATGAAATGGTGACTTAGAGTAATCTGCTTACCATTGTATGCCTTCTGGTCTGATAATTGATCCCAATAGTTTCAGACCTGAGCTGCTTTTTTCTGAATTCTCCTGTGGCCCTTTTACTGTTTTCATTTCTATTTCTCACCCCTTGTTCTAATAAATTGTCACATACTTTACGTGAGATGAGTTTATTCCACTTTCTGCACTTATCTGTTTACAGGCTACTGGACATTGCCGCTACCTTGTTATAAGAGTAGTTAACATGCGTATCTATACTTAAGAGCTCTACCATGGCTCTCCCCTTTTAGTTTGATAAACATCATAAAAAGGCTTTCCTCCTAATCATGCCAGTTCCAATGAAAAGCCTCACCCATGATTTAACCTGCCGTTTCTGTCAGATGCTGGCCACATGCCATATGGTTCAAATGTTTTTTTTATTTCATCGAACCAGCTTTCAAAGTTCATTTCTTATCAAAACATGTGTCGAGCTTAAGGTAATATAAAAGAAAAATGTAATAGTTTTAATACAAAAAAAAGAAAGCAAGTTAGAAAATAAATGAATATTGGGAGGAAAGACCAGTTCCTGTTAATGTTGCGATGGTAGAATACTAGCATTAGATTATTCATTCACATTACAGTTTCTGCGAATTGGATATCATGTGAGCTATGATACAAATTGTGCAGAGTTACATGTAAAGGTAGGTGCCCCACTATAAATCTACACTACAAACAAATTTGATGGTTCTTCACTCAACACACTGGTGCTCTCATGTCTCGAGGGTAAACAGCACTTGAGTGCTTGCAATATTTAATTCATTATATATCAGTCCACATCAGTAGAATCATGATGAAAACAGATGTTATTTGTCGGTATATTTTGCACTTGCTTCAATGATTCTACATAAAGGAAAAGTTGGAAATGGTACAATGCAGATTACATTTTCTGTTTGTACAAGTGCTTTGCCTGTCTCCTTATTGTTTGTCTCACCAAGTTGTTTCCTCTCCTATTCTGAAAGGGTGGGGGTACAGCTGTACAGCTGCTGGCAGCTTGCCAGTACTTTGTCCATCTGGTCATTAAGTTCACAACAGTTGATTTTTTTTCTCCTGAAAGGGTGTTTGGCTGTAGAGAAAACCACAGCCATGCCTGATCTTGTTCTCACCCAACATCTAAAAGGCAGGCCTCACCAGATCATATGAAATGAAATGAAAATCGCTTATTGTCACGAGTAGGCTTCAATGAAGTTACTGTGAAAAGCCCCTAGTCGCCACATTCTGGCGCCTGTTCGGGGAGGCTGTTACGGGATCATAAGAAGTCTTACAACACCAGGTTAAAGTCCAACAGGTTTGTTTCAAACACAAGCTTTCGGAGCCCTGCTCCTTCCTCAGGTGAATGAAGAGGTAATTTCCAGAAACATTTATATAGCAAAGTTAGAGATGCCAGACAATGCTTGGAATGCGAGCATTTGCGGGTAATCAAATCATTACAGATCCAGAGATAGGGGGTAATCCCAGGTTAAAGAGGTGTGAATTGTCTCAAACCAGGACAATTGGTAGGATTTTGCAAGTCCAGGCCAGATGGTGGGGGGGGGGGGGTGAATGTAATGCGACATGAATCCAAGATCCCGGTTGAGGCCGCACTCATGCGTGCGGAACTTAGCTATAAGTATTTGCTCGACAATTCTGCGTTGTCGCGTGTCCTGAAGACCGCCTTGGAGAACGCATACCCGGAGATCAGAGGCTGAATGCCCTTGACTGCTGAAGTGTTCCCCGACTGGAAGGGAACATTCCTGCCTGTTGATTGTCGCACGATGCCCGTTCATTCGTTGTCGCAGTGTCTGCATGGTCTCGCCAATGTACCACGCTTCGGGACATTCTTTCCTGCAGACTGGCTTAAAGAATTATCACTTTTGGTGAACTTTGGCAGCCATAGGCTGTATCACCAAAGCCGGCATCTCCACATCATGGTCACCAGATCGTGATCAAGAGCAAGTGCCAATGAATAATTTGCCTTTCCAATACAAAGACATTGACATTGCTCCATTACATGTCACTCAGTACAGGACAAGAATTAAGCTCAGCAATTCCCGCCTTAAACCTCTCCTCTATCTCTGCTTTAAGATGCTCCTTAGAACCAATTTCTTGGTTAATTGTCTTATGGTCCCTTGATTTAACCTGTGTCAAATTCTGTTTGGTAACACTCCTCTGAAATGTCTTGGGGCATTTTACTACATAAAAGGCAATATATAAATGTATAAACTAAGTTATGTACTAAGAAGTGTATTCAGCAACTGTTCCATTGAATAGGCTGCAGGTATATATTTTCCATATAATTTTATTATTGACATGCGTGCATGGAGGTCGCAAAATAGCATCACATTTTCCACTTAATAATTTAAGCACATGCAAATCCCTCTTGTACGCCAATGTTGCATCAAAGTTTGCCAAATTAGAAATATATTTGTACAATGATTTTTGTGAGCTTGGGTTAATCACCCAATCAGTTTTAACATAAACACATAACACAGCGGAAAAGTGATCTTTAAAGAAATCTTAATAATTTCGCAATTTGTCCTCCAATGTCTAACTTTGGTGAAAATCTGCTACATTCTTAAAGTTTAAAGGGATTGACAAATTTGTGTTGCAAATGTTATTTTGTCTTCTAATTTTCTCACCTCACTTGCTAAAACTAGTGCAAGCCTATGGCTGCCAAAGTTCACCAAAAGTGATCATTCTTTAGGCCCATATACTGAGGGTTCAACAACATGGCACCACAAAGTACTGAAGGTGTTAGAGCTGCCCAAGGTCAACCTGCATATGAATGATCTGATCCTACCCACATAACATGGGATCATCTCATTGACGTTACTTTTTGATATCCCGAATGGATTGTTCAGGGCCAGAATGTTTGGTACCAGCAACCAGTGAAGACATGCTGGCCTCCTGTCTGTGCTAGATTATTTTGTGGCATGCAGGGGTGCTCCAGGCATGGGGGTCTGAGGGGCACAAAGCTTTGTCTCTGGGTATGGGAACAAATTTAATGCAGAGACACCAATACCAGGGTGGGCACGAGGCTTGAGCACTGTGAATTTGACTTGAATACAGGAGAGTAATGTGCCTTCTGTACAACTTGTATGCACCTGGTTTGCAATGGGATGCCTTGGGCACTTTAGGTAGGGTGTACCCCACTGTTTTTGCATTTGATTATACAGAAAATAGATGCCAAATTCACTTCAATACCATTGGATGATTGGCATCAGATTATTAACCCCAATTGTGACTAGGCTAGAAGGCATTGAACTGAATTCAATCTTATTCTTAGCTAGTTAACTTAGCTAGTTAACCACAAGCATTAAGAAATCCTGATATTATTTGTTCTGCTCATGTTTTATTGGAACAAATGCTACAGCAATGTAGAGACGTAAAGCAGTTTGCATTGTAGCTTATCCTTTCTATCGTTCCCCTTTCAGGTCATAGGAATATCAGAACATAGGAATTAGGAACTCAAGTAGCTGATTCAGCCCTTCAAACCTGCCCTGCCATTCAATCAGATCATGGCTGATCTCTTCCTGGTCTCAAATCCACCTCCGTGTCTAGGTGCTGTGCATTGTTAAATGTGCGAATATTATTTTTGATTTTTCTTCCACTTCAGTTCAAGATCATTTTAATAGGGTGAAGCAATCAACACGATTGAAATGAGTAAGTAAAGTAAGAAAGTTGTGGGAGGGTGGGAGGTAGATGGACATTTTTTCCACAAAGTGGTTAATCAAGATATTCACTACCTCAAGTCATTAAAGGTTCTTATAGTTTAAGTGGAACAGTTTTATAAAGAGGACGTGATGCATTTAAAATATGCAGAGCTGTCCTCTCTTCATGTTATACAACTGCTTCCTTACCCAAGGCTCCTGCTTGAGCCTAAGCTCCTATACCCCGATTTGTAATTGCCAGGCCAGAGTGAAAGACAATTTTAACTATTTTTATTCCTTCAGGTGGCTAAATGGCCAATGTTGACAGATGCTCCTCCATGAGGTTAACATTTCCTGGAACTGTGTGCTGTCTTTACCCGCAGGAAGAATGCACTGTGTTAATTGGCTGCTGCAGTCACATGTCCTGTTGCATATGACAGCCTCTTCCATGATAATAATAATCTTTATTGTCACAAGTAGGCTTACATTAACGCTGCAATGAAGTTACTGTGAAAAGCCCCTTGTCGCCACATTCCGCCTGTTAGGGTACACAGAGGGAGAATTCAGAATGTCCAAATTACCTAATACCACGTCTTTCAGGACTTGTGGGAGGAAACCGGAGCACCCAGAGGAAACCCACACAAACACAGCGGGAACATGCAGACTCCGCAAGACAGTGACACAGCAGGGAATTGAACCTGGGACCCTGGCGCTGTGAAGCCATAGTGCTAACCACTATGCTACCGTGCTGCCATATTTCAATAGTGGCATCCCTCTGGTTTCTAGTTTGTGTTGCAGCACTTCCACATCAACCTCAAACTCACCTTTATCTCCAATCATCTCAGTCCTTCTTTCACTGTTTCAGGGATTTTCTAGTTAGCAAAATTAGGTCATCCCGACAAAAAAGATTACGCAGGGTGTGATTAATTATGAATGTTACAAAGAGCATTATCAAAAAGATTGAAATTCTTTTCATTGACATTTCCCATGGGCTTTGGGATTCAGGTCCCACACGCACACTTTGCAGGCAGCAAGACAGGAGGAGCTATTTTCCTGGAGGTGGCTTCCAAGCTCACCATTTGCATAAGGTCGGTGGACTGGCACCCAATTCTGCCAGCACAATCAGATGCCTGGCAAATCCAAAGCATAGGCAGTACCACTGGCAGAGCTGGGCACTGCTCAATCTGGTAGGAGCCATTCCTCAACATGGAGAGGCCCTCAGAGAGGTAAGTTTAAAATTTCAGAGGGGCTAAGCAGGTGGGACCCTCTCAGGCCAAAGGGAAAAATCCCTCCAGATGGCTCATTAGGGCCACAAACGCTGCCTTTCCTGCCCATGGCTCCCTGTTTAGGGGTGAAGCTGGCAGCTCTAATAGCCTCCCAGGCTGCTGCAAGGCAGCAGTCCCCATTTGGCTGATGGCCTCTACACACAGTGGAGAGGAGAGCAGCCAATCCGTCTCTCTGCATAATGCTGGAAAACCTCCCTGGTAGCGGCAATGCATTTGGGAACAATCCCTGTTATTTTACCAGACCCCAACTCCAGGCCTGCTATCCCAAGGCCAGGAAAAGTCTACCATCATGCGTAAAATTAAACAATTTTTTGGTTATCAATTAGCTTTCTCTCACTGGTGTGTCAGTCAACCTCTGCAAGATAAACAAAATGCACTTGTGAGCACCTGTGAGATTACAATATGCCATTAACACAATGAAGGATTTCACTGACATGAAGTACTGATATGGAGGTCACTCTATAGTTTAACTAGATATCCGGCTGTAAAGGTAAACTTCCTGATTATTAGGAATGCAGTGTGGGTGAATGAAACCAGAAATTTTAATCTTGTCATGCTAAACTAATCTTGTCAAACTAAAATGGTGGTATTCCAGTGTGCACAAGAGCACATAATTATGAATTATGAAACCCCAGCTCATGTTCCTCCAGTCATTGATTTTAATGAATCGAAAATCATGGGCTGTGAGTATACATTATCTTGATATGTGTGCCTAACATATACTAGGATCACAGAAGTGCAAAATCTCCCAATTATTTTGATGTTTTATACATGCATTCATTAAAATTACATCTCCCCACCTTGGGGCATGTAGCCGACGGCTTATGCTCCATTCTTTATTGTTCGCCTATGTTTCATGAATTGCTTAGACTGTATTTTGTAAATCAGGGCTAGCCGTTAAACATTTTTTGTCGACATGAAGTACTATCATAAATAGGAGCATAGGAGCAGGTGGAGGCCATTCAGCCGATTGAGGCTGCTCTGCTATTCAAAATGATCATGGCTGATCATCCACTTCAATGCCTTTTTCCTACACTATCCCCATATCCCTATTTGTCATTGGTATTTAGAAACTTGTCAATCTCTGCTTTAAACATACTCAGTGACTGAGCTTCCATAGCACTCTCGGGCAGAAAATTCCAAAGATGCATAACCCTCTGAGTGAAAAGATTTCTCCTGATCTCAGTCCGAAGTGGCTTCCCCCTTATTTTGAAATTGTGCCCCCTGGCTCTCGACTTCACAACCAAGGGAAAGATCTTGAGCAGCATTTTCCGTCAGCCAACGCCAGAATTACGAATCGTGATCGGATGGAGAATCACGCATCAGTCGAAAATCAAGTTTGGTGCCAGGCGCCCAATGAAACGCCATGCTCTGGCACCTCAATAGCGGCATGAATATGGTCCATGCTGCGCCGGCATGGCCATGCAAAAATGTACAGCAGCAGGCATTAACATTTCATTAACAGGCTCGAACCAGTATTATCCAATCTCCCACGATGATCGCCTCCACCAGGTGGAAGTGTTGATGGCAGGGTTCACTTGGGGTGTTTAAAATTGGGAAACAGGAGCTGTGGTTACTGTGGGAGAGAGAGAACAAAGAACTAAGAAACGTACAGCACAGGAACAGGCCCTTCGGCCCTGCAAGTCTGCGCCGACCATGCTGCCCGTCTAAACTAAAGTCTTCCACACTTCCGGGGTCCGTATCCCTCTATTCCCATCCTATTCATGTATTTGTCAAGATGCATCTTAAACGTCACTATCGTCCCTGCTTCCACCACCTCCTCCGGCAGCGAGTTCCAGGCACCCACTACCCTCTGTGTAAAAAAGACTTGCCTCGTACATCTCCTCTAAACCTTGCCCCTCGCACCTTAAACCTATGTCCCCTAATAATTGACCCCTTTACCCTGGGACAAAATCTCTGACCATCCACTCTGTCTATGCCCCTCATAATTTTGTAGACCTCCATCAGGTCGCCCCTCAACCTCCGTTGTTCCAGTGAGAACAAACCGAGTTTATTCAACCTTTCCTCATAGCTAATGCCCTCCATACCAGGCAACATCCTGGTAAATCTCTTCTGCACCCTCTCTAAAGCCTCCACATCCTTCTGGTAGTGTGGCGACCAGAATTGAACACTATACTCCAAGTGTGGCCTAACTAAGGTTCTATACAGCTGCAATGACTTACCAATTTTTATACTCAATACCCCAGCCAACGAAGGCAAGCATGCCATATGCCTTTTTGACTACCTTCTCCACCTGTGTTGCCCCTTTCAGTGACCTGTGGACCTGTACACCAAGATCTCTCTGACTGTCAATACTCTTGAGGGTTCTATCATTCACTGTACATTCCCTACCTCTATTAGACCTTCCAAAATGCATTACCTCACATTTGTCCGGATTAAACTCCATCTGCCATCTCTCCGCCCAAATCTCCAAACGATTTAAATCCTGCTGTATCCTCCGACATTCCTCATCGCTATCCGCAATTCTACCAACCGCAAAATTACTAATCAGACCAGTTACATTTTCTTACAAATCATTTCTATATACTACGAACAGCAAAGGTCCCAGCACTGAACCCTGCAGAACACCACTAGTCACAACCCTCCAATCAGAAAAACACCATTCCATTGCTACTCTCTACCTTCTGTGACCTAGCCAGTTCTGTATCGACCTTGCCAGCTCACCTCTGATGCCGCGTGACTTCACCTTTTGTACCAGTCTGCCAGACCTTGTCAAAGACCTTACTGAAGTCCATATAGACAACATCCACTGCCCTACCTGCATCAATCATCTTTGCGACCTCCTTGAAAAACTCTATCAAGTTAGTGAGACAGGACCTCCCCTTCACAAAACCGTGCTGCCTCTCGCAAAAACTTTTTTTTAAAAATCATTGCATTCAGCCAAATTTTACATTGAGTGTGTTGTTTTAAAACATTTTAAAAATAATTTAAGGTGAGCTGACCCGAGTAAGAAACATGTTCAGGAGCCTGCTCTCCAACAAGAAAAGGTCACATTTCTGTGTTACCAATCAACATTTTCTGTGGAGGGGGGGAAAGAGAAAAGAGGGGAGGGGGAGAGTGAGGGAAGGAGAGATTAAAATGACAGTGTTTTGATAAAGAAACTCCAGGCTGTACAAACCTTAATCTCCTCTTCTTCTTCTGTCCAAGATGCGGTCGGCATAGAATCAGAATCTCTTTCCTCTCAAAGCATAGCAAAGATGCGTTAACAAATACGGGATATTGTTCCCTACAAGCTATCCCACCAAGTTGTGTTCAGTATAACATTAGCTTCATAGCTTTAGCTCAGAGGAGGTAGGTAATATCACCACAGGCACAACAGTGGGCTGACAGTTGTGCCGCTGGCTGGGGTGTGTCTGCCAGGGCCAGTGAAGTACCGGAGAGCAACCAGGAGAAGGGCCGTGGGGTCAGGGTGTCCCCCAGGACCGGAGTGTCCAGGCATGGACTGCTATTGCCATGGCCTGTAAGGCAGCCATCTGGCTGTGCACCCTGGTGACTGCCCACTGTGGCCCACAGATGTGCCGAATGCCACCTGCCGTATGGGTGTCCCCGCCCTGCCCCTAGACCACCCCCCCCCCGGAAACCCCAGACCAAACCAACCCATCAATGGGATCGGCATGATTCAGTGCTGCCTGTGGCACGTCCTAGTGCACCCATCCGAGACATTGCCCCACTGCAGGGATAGCAGATAAGTCGCGGTGCGCACCTCAACAGGCATTTACATACACTGTGGGTGTCGGCACCTTCCCTGGTACACTGCCCCTCGCAGAGCAGACGTCCTGTCAGTGACACCGTCACTGGCCCACACCGCAGGACCACCAGCTGTCACCATGCTCTGCCTGCCCCATCCAACCTGCCCCCAAACAAGTAGGCACAACCAGTGCAACACACAAAGGACCCACAGCACACCACGGCTATGGTCCCAACAGGTGCCCACCATCCTGGATAAGCCACACCCATGGGCCCTGCCCGCATAAATGCCATCAGGAATGGCACTAGTTAGTAGTGCCCTGTATCCATCCCCCCACTTCCACACAATCTGGTACCACCCTGCTGGCGGGACATCACATGGCTCACCCAGGGGGGACTCCCACAGTAGACTGCACAGGAGGGTGCAGGACGTGAAGCTGCAGAGCATATCGCTGGCATGGGTAGCGCCAGTCACTGGTACCCTTGCTGGCAGGAATGGGTGGCAGGGTTAGAGGCCCCCTCCCAGTGCCAGGCACTGATGGGGCCAGGGGCACAGTGCGGAGGGCAAAGTATCAGGGGACGTGAATGGGAAAGGGGGTAGTGTGGACCTGCATGGGCAGGGGCGGCAGTGCAAGCGAGATCCACTGGGCAGCCCGTTGGACCTGGTTGGGAGTACTCAACATGCTAACATATCTACCCTTCACTGCCTGCAGATAATGGTGGGCATCTGCCAGGCCGCCAGAGCCCTAGCAGACACACTGCAAATGCATGAGCTGCTCGGGGAGGGTCCAGCAGAAGTGCAGCATTTCACAGAGGAACAGGAGCCAGACGGTGAGGATGGAGAACTGGCCGCCCAACAGGCCAAGGAGGAGGTGGCAAGAAGGTGACACATCAGGCCCGATGTATACCGGCAGCACCTGTCCTTCAAGTACCTGCTGAACCGAACGTGCCGCCGAAGACTCCATCAAGCCAAGGGAGGCCAAACGGCATATCTGCCAGATCATGGGACATCTGGAAATGCAGGGGTATGGGGGAGGACACCTGCTCCTGGTGGCCATCAAGGTGACGGTCATCCTGAGCTTTTATGCCATAGGGTCCTTCCAGGTGCTGAGTGGGGCCTGTCTAGGATCTCAGACCTCCATGCATAGGTGCATGCATGCCCTAACGGAGGCCTTATATGCCCGGGCAGCACAATACATCAAACAGAATATGGACTGAGCCCACCAGGTTGCATGGGCAGAAGATGTGACATCATCACTGGGGTGCCCCCGATCCAGGGGTCGACAGGATGCATGTCCCCCTACAAGCACCAGCGTATGAGGGAGTGCCTTTCACACACCGTAAGGGATTCCACTTCCTCAATGTGCAATTAGTGTGTGACCACCGGCTGCACATTGTGCATGTCTGCACCCATTATCCAGGCAGCGTGCACGAAGCCTTCATGCTGGCACACTCAACCGTTTCTGACACCTTCAAGGCGCTCCTCCGGGTGAGGGGTTGGCCAATGGGCAACAGGGGTTATCTTCTGCGTCCTGGCTGATAATGCCTATCCAGAGGCCACAGACCAATGCAGAGAACAGCGTTAACAATGCCCATGCAGCGACCAGGAGCATCATTGAGTGGTGCACCATCGTCCTCAAGATGCAGTTCAGGTTCCTGGACTGCTCTGGAGGGGCCCTCCGGCATACCCTCAGAGGGTCTCCTACATCATGGTAGCTTGCTGCATCCTCCACAACATTGCACAGAGGGGTGGCATGCTGGTGGAGGAAGATGAACAGCAGGTCTCATCTGATGACGAGGACCAGGAGGGGCAGGGCATGGGGCCCGGGCAGCCACTGGAGGTCACACAACATGTAGGCCAGGGCCTGGGCCTACGCGCAGGGGACAATCTAATTGTCTCCAGGTTCAGCGACTCGGCGCTGTGGCAAGTGACAGGTCAAATATCCCGTCCCACCCCCACACGTTGCCCCCTGTTCATCCTCCATGCACTCCAACCCTCCCTCCCCTGCACCAGCACCCACCCCCGTCCCCCACCACCTCGTGCTTCCCACCTGCTTCACTACAGGGTGCTCGCCTTGGGTTGGCAGTATCAGCACACCTGGTCCGTGGAATGGAGGATGATGTCGAAGTGCTCTGCATCATTTGACGAAGTCTGATGCCTGCCCTTGGTAGCACATTCCACCGTCCACCCGTGTGATCTCTGCATGCATGCTGGCCATTCCATCTCACAGTCCCATTGAACCTCTGTGGTGCAATGGGTGTGGACGGAGCCGAAGGTGTGTGGGTGGGGCGGGGGCGGGGTGGGGTATCTAGTGCGGTGCGATGGTGTCTTCCCGAATATTCCTTCCCAGATGTCACCCCCACATATCTGGCCCCTTCCCCTGCCGTCTCCGTGGGTGACCGCCAGGGCACCCTCCAACCGCCCTGGGGGCCCTGGCCTGTGTCCACCTCCAGACCTGTGCCCCACACTGCCAACCCTCCTCCCACCTCCCCCCACCACCAACCCAGGGTTCACCCTCCGCTCTCAGCCCAGCCCATCCTTCACACTCTTCAGACAGAGGACTGGGGCAATTCAGAATGTCGGTGAACTGATATTTATTGTGATATACACAAGGATTGTGCCCTAGCCACTATCACTAACCCATGTGCTGCACATGTAAACGTAAATGGTGTCAACCTTTCTAATGTTGCATGTTCCTCCAGGTGGTCCCTCAGATGGTACATCAGAAGTAGAGGGAGCCCGCTGCGTTTCCCGCCCTGTCACCTGGGTCTGCTTTGGCGACCATCTTCTGGAGCGATCCGGCCCATCCTCTTCCGGGTATAAGAGGTGGCATGATGCCACCTGGTTCTTCCCGCTGCCCATCAGATGCATCAGGAGTTGGTGGAGGGGATTCAGAGGCGCTGGGGTGTTCCATTACCTCCCTTGCGGGAGTCACCAAGGCGGGCACCATCACCTCCTCCTTTTGATGGCCTCCTTTTGAAGGTGTTTGATGGCCTCGTTGCTACTACTTGGGACAGTGGTGCAGCTGGAGCAAGCTCAGGGGGCTCCCCTGCCACCAAGCGCTGCCAGTCCTGGAGGCTCACTCTCGTCTCGACCAAGGTCCCGATGCTCGCGGCCGTGGTGCACAGGGACTTTGGGACTGTGCCATGCTCCTCTGGAACTGGTCACATCACTCAGGGACTGGCTCAGGTCAGCCAAAGCCAGGTGAATGCCCTCTACACCTTCAGCCATGACCCATTGTGACTGGGCCAAGCTCTGGAGTGCCGCTGCAATGTTCATGGGGCCCTGGTACATGGCTGCCTGTGATGTGGCTGCCCTGGCTTGTGCCTCAGCCACCACCCACACAGAGTCTCCCAGGCCTTGGACATCTTGACCCATGGCCGATACCTTCACACCCAAGGCCTCGACCACAGACGACAGCCGTGCAGTATTGGCCTGGTGACATACATGGTTGACACTGCCTCCTGCTCCTGCAGGTGGTTGGACTCCTCCAACTGCACCGGCAGGGCTGGACGGTTGCTGACAACCTCTCATGTAGTCCCGGGTTCTGCGCCTGCATCTCCACTACTGATGGGACCGCCCTTTCCAGAAGCCTGAGACCAATCTGGATGACAGATAGTCCCTGGGGTCAGGCCGCCCTCCGACTGTCTGGCCCTTCGGGGGTACCTACCTCCATCTGATGTGCCGCTGCATGTGTGTAGTGCGCACCAGTTAGTGCCCCAGGAGCCTCTTTCCTAACTTGCCCAACCGAGGTGAGTGTCACTGAGATTGTGAAGGGTGGCGGGGACAGCTGTGACGAGAAGCCGGTGTCGTCCCTGGACATGTGCTCCGGGATGTTGCGGGTTTGTGGCTGAGCGCACGGGTCCCCAGCACGGTAGCACAAGTGGCTAGCACTGTGGCTTCACAGCGCCAGGGTCCCAGGTTCGATTCCTCACTGAGTCACTGTCTGTGCGGAGTCTGCGTGGGTTTCCTCCGGGTGCTCTGGTTTCCTCCTACAGTCCAAAGACGTGCAGGTTAGGTGGATTGGCCATGGTAAATTGCCCTTAGTGACCAAAAAGGTTAGGAGGGGTTATTGGGTTATGGGGATAGGGTTGAAGTGAGGACTTAAGTGGGCCAGTGCAGGCTCGATGGGCCGAATGGCCTCCTTCTGCACTGTATGTTCTATGTTCTATGTTCAGATACCACATCGTCACCAGGTGAATTGAGGGGTTGGTTACGGCAGGGAGAGAGGGATCCCAGATGTACCTGCCTCGTCTCCAGGTGATCCTGCAAGGCAAAAGACAAGATACATAATAAGATAGCCGGTATGTGTGGTGTGGGGGGAGAAGTGCTACACGTGCCAGGGGTGGTGCCAGGAGCATGGTAGTGGTGGTGACTCACCTTGTCCAGCCTGAGGAGGTTGTGCTGCTTCTTCCTGCACTACTGCTCGGTCCTGGCAGTGGGGCCACGATGCTCATGGTCTCTGCCACTTGCGCCCAGGCCCGGTTGACCTCGACACGTGGCAGCCTCCTTCCCATCCTGGGGAACAGCATGTCCCACCTCTCCTCCATGGCATCCAGCAGTGTCTCTAGCTCTGCATCGGCAAACCTCAGTGCCGTTGAGGAGATCAACAGGATGGGTACATCTCAACCAACAGGCCAGGGATGAGGAGGGAGGGAGTGCGGGCGGGCGGGAAACCAATCAAAAAGAACTGTGGCCACCAGGCCAGATAGTGAGCAGCAGCCAACAACCAGCCTGGAGCCCGATGATAGGCTCAAGAAATTAGAAAGCCTATCAGCAAATTCAGAGCTACCATGGCTCTGATTGGTGTTCCCATGATGTTCCCACCGCAACAGTCACCTCTGTATGGGGGCCACCATTGGCCAGAGCCACATGCTGCAGCACTGTGTGGTTTATTGAAAGGTCACCTCTGGTCACACTATTTAATTGCAGGGATTAATATAATACCAAAAATAAATGCGAAAATAGTTTAACAAGGATAATAGTGCTACATACAGACATTTTTTTCCCCCAATGATCTTTTTTTCCTTCAATGACCACCAGTGCACCATATGTTGGGAACCATTGCCTCACGCTATCCCTGTAGCGTGATCTTACACGATCGCACAAAGTCAAAATCCACCTCTGGCCATTAGTACAGCCCATTGGATGTAGCTCTCTCCCTGGCTGTAAGCTCCAGCCTTAACCTGACAGCTAGCTGTAGAAGTAATTCAATTGTGCACTTAGCATAAACTGGTAAGAAATCAGTCATCTCCCTCAGAGAGACAAGAGGGTGGCTGAGTGAGAAATGGAAATATCACACACATTCAATTGGACAGGCATTAGAATAAAACCTCACAGAGTAAGGTAAGGATTTGAAATGAATGAAAATCGCTTATTGTTACAAGTATGCTTCAAATGAAATGAAATGAATATCGCTTATTGTCACGAGTAGGCTTCAGTGAAGTTACTGTGAAAAGCCCCTAGTCGCCACATTCCGGCGCCTGTCTGGGGAGACTGGTACGGGAATCAAACTGTGCTGCTGGCCTGCTTGAAAAGCCAGTGATTTAGCTCAGTGAGCTAAACCAGCCCCTAATGAAGTTACTGTGAAAAGCCCCTAGTCGCCACATTCCGGCGCCTGCTCAGGGAGGCTGTTACGGGAATCGAACCGTGCTGCTCGTCTGCCTTGGTCTGCTTTCAAAGCCAGTGATTTAGCCCTGTGCTAATTAATTTGCCTCTCGTGTGTACCTGGCCTAGGAATACTAATAAGAACTTAAGAAAGCATGTACTAAAAAGGCTATTCAATCTTATCAGATTAATTGTTGAAGAGAAACCAGGTATAATTTTCTCAATTAACACACATAAGGAGAGATTTTACAAGGTTCATCCCACACTTCCCAATGAATTGCTCACGCAATACATAATCAAGCAAAATTCATGGGTATCCATCTAACATTTGGTTCTGCAACATTCACTCTTCCCAAGTTGGCTTCATCGACATCTCTATCAAGTTGCACACTTAAAAGTTGCTTGAATCTACCATATTAATTATTCTTAATACCTTTAAAAACCTCGATTGTGCATCTTCTCGAGCTTTGCTCTAATTAATAAAATGCAATCCTGTGGGGAATTTGCAGTCAAATAATAAACACAAAATGAAAAGGGGTATGATAAGTTTAGAAACCACTATGTTCACAACAACATAAATGAGACAAGGGATGCTGATACCCAATGGAAAATCTCTGTTCTGACGTACATAGATCCGTCAACTTGAGAAGTTCAAATCTGCCCCCTGCCCAAAAAATGGTTAATCGACCAAGAAAGCAGTGAAATGAAAGCATTAAATACAAAGAAACAATGTTTTCAATATCTCCTGAGTGCATTGGAAAATGTGACCTGTGGTAGTTTTGCTGCAGTGAATGGTGACATTGCCCTTGGTATTTCAACTGTTACAGTGGAACAATATCATGGACATTGTACGGAAAAATGACAAAGATACAAAGTTCTCAGAAAATAAGTACTACCAGAAATAACAGGAAACATGATGCTTTGGTTCCATCTCCATTTTTGATTGCTTCATTTGAATTTCTCACATATTATGAATATGAGGGTCTGTTTCTCATTGAAGGAAAAGTAGGCCTGGCTTTCTGGCTGGACTAATTCCATGAAGTGATATGATCCTGTTATGTGCCGGGGAATACATTTTTGCTGGTTCTGCATCACGCGGTGTGTAATGACGTCAAAAGTGTGTTTGCACCGGCTTGGAGCAGAGCACCATCTTGTTTGTATTGAGAAATCACCCTTAATAAACTTCTCAGTGTGTTCTTTAAGAGAATCCAGAGTGTGGACCATCCCTTTCCTCTTTGAGGCAACAAAGAAATAAAACAGAAGAGAAAACTGGAGCTGAGGATTATGGCAGAAAAAGCGATGGACAGAAGAATTTCTTCAACTAATTGTGAGACGGCATCAGAAGCAATGGATGATTCTCGGGCGTGGACTCGCGCACACACAGACGTCGGGTGAGGCACTGCCGCCAATGTGAAGGCTTAAGAAATGTTTCGACAGACACTGTGAGTAAGAAGACCGACAGTCAGGGAAGACTTGCTTTCATTGGAATGAGTGGGGTCTGGCCTGCAGGGACCCCGCACATGATGAAGATACACGAGCTGCCGGGAATGGGGATATTGAAATTCGCCGACAGGCCACAACTTGGGTGAGAAGTCAAAGTACTCAGGCATAAAAGGGAGAGATTCCTAGTTGCTGGTTTCAGGGATTGTTTGTGCCATACTTTGCAACACAGTCGGAAGGGAGGAAGTGTAGACTCTCGGAGCAGGGATCTAAAAATAGCACGAAATATGGGTGCCATGGATATGTTTGATGAGGATTATGAAACATGGAATTCATATGAAGAAAGATTCCAATAGTTTTTAATAGTTAATCAGACACCGGAGGACCTAAAGGTCACAAAATTTCTCAGCTCTGTTGGCCGTAAAACGTTTATTCTGTGAAACAATCTTGTTCACCCAGCAAAACCAGGAGAGAAGTCCTTGAGTGAATTAATGAAAATCTTAGAGGGACATTTCTCTCCTGGACTGTTTTTAATTGCAGAAAGGTTCTGATTCCACTGCCGTAGTCAGGAAAAAGGTAAAAGTATTTTACAGTTTGTAGCCTCTTTAAGAAGACTAGCTAGATATTACTAACTTGGTGCAACACTTGATACTCTTCGAGATAGGTTGGTTTGTGGATTACGCCGTGAAGCTATTCAGAGGATGCTGCTTACTATAAGTGATTTAACTCTGAAAGCTGCTCTGGAAGTTACCGCATCTATAGAGCTTGCAAAGAGAGAAGCTTCACAGATAGGGGTTGGAGCAAAGATCCACAAAATGGATGCCTCAAGGAACAGGGCTGCAAAGGTGCAACCAGGTGACCATTATACAAAGGTTGGACACTCAGCGGGGGAATCCTTGAGTGAATCGAATACATGCAAGAACTGTGTTAAGAAGGCATGTTGGTCTCAGAAAACCTCTTCTGCACCAAGAAAGTTCAAGAAGAACAATACAAGTAAACAGTCTCGTTGTGTCTACAAATTTGTGGATGAAGCTAATGATCACTCAAAAGACAGCAAAACTGAGCTAATGCAAGAGCTTGTCAGTGCAGGGCAATTAACAGCATTTCTGAGCATACCCAAATCTTGAAGGTCATGAAATTAAAATGGAAGTGGATATGAGCAGAGCAGTATCACTAATAGCTGAAACAATTTATAATCAAAAGCTGAAGCATTTGCCTTTAAATGTGATCCGAAGGATGTACACTGAAGAGATCATACCATTAAAAAGATGCATTGCGACAAAAGTAGAAGAAAATGGCCAGACAGCGGAGGTGCCTCCTCAAGTTGTCCGTGGAAGCTTTCCTGCTCTATTTGGCAGAGCAGGGTTGGCTAAGATTAGGTTTAACTGGGAAACAGTCAATCAAATACTGGATTCAAGGAGAAATTTGCAACAACTTCTGAAGAAGTACGAGACGGTGTTAGAAGATTCACTCGGCTCTATGACTGGAGTTGAAGTACAAGTAAAAATCAAGCCAGACAGTACACCCAAATGTCTTAAAACTATAATCATACCATACACCATTAATAATGATCGCTTATTGTCATAAGTAGGCTTCAATTAAGTTATTGTGAAAAGCCCCTAGTTGCCACATTCCGACGCCATTGTTCCGCAATGCTGTTTCTCAAGAGGAAACTACGAACACAGTTTGATTGTAGCTTCAGTGATTGTCAAACAGCAAGCACAGGTTGTTAGGAGGGATAAAATCTCTAAAAAATGAGTATTCAACTAGGGAGAAAGAGTTACACCACCAAGAAATGGGTACCATATTTCATAGAATTTACAGTGCAGAAGGAGGCCATTCAGCCCATCAAGTCTGCACCGGCTCTTGGAAAGAGCACCCTACCCAAGGTCAACACCTCCACCCTATCCCCATAACCCAGTAACCCCACCCAACACTGAGGGCAATTTTGGACACTAGGGGCAATTTATCATGGCCAATCGACCTAACCTGCACATCTTTGGACTGTGGGAGGAAACCGGAGCACCCAGAGGAAACCCACGCACACACAGGGAGGATGTGCAGACTCCGCACAGACAGTGACCCAAGTCGGAATCGAACCTGGGACCCTGGAGCTGTGAAGCAATTGTTCTATCCACAATGCTACCGTGCTGGTAGCAATGACAGGTTCAATATCATGCACTGTACAGACGCTTGATGGAAGAGGTTGACGATGTCAGGCTGACCAATTACTTGCTGCACTAAGTGATTTTGCAGAAACATCTCAAGAGGTCCTGCCTTTGGAAGACTATTTTGAAACGGAGACCAGAGACAGTGACTGTGATGATACGCATAAGCAATTGTGTATATAATAATGTATATGACCCCGACCTGCAGGTGGCCGTGTAAACCTACCACGTGACTCTGTGCCTCGGGGAGTTGGGAGTAAGTTGTGTTGGTGGATATACGTATTCTGCTGTAGCTCTAAATTAATTAGTTAGTTAGTAGTTTGTATTTATATTTATTCCAGTTATCTTTACTATCCACTTGTTATACAATAAATTATTTTACCTAGTCAAGAACTAGATGTTCTGTTGTGCATCATTCATACCGGCCAGTCTACAGAACATAACATGGTACCAGGCATGATGATCGACTACGAACAAGAAGATTCTGCAGCTATCCAAACAATTAAAGATAACTACGAATAAGAAGAAAATAAAATAAGAAAACAAACGTTTTCTACTAACCTTGTAACTGGCTACTGGCAACTAGAACTCAATGCACGGTAGGAATTTGAAGCCCAGGATAGAAGGTCTAAAGGCACCTCAACAGCTTTGGGTTACCGGTAACTTCGACGAGAATTGGCAGGTGTTCAAGCAGCAATTCAAAGTCTATGTTGCAGCCCTTCGTCTGCAGGCACAGCCTGACGAGAGGCATATTGCATTGCTGCTCACTGGAGCGGGTCCCCAAGCAATTGAAATTTATAACACATTTGACATCGATAACGAGGATGATAGCAAGAACTTCGACAAAGGTCTCAAGCACTTTGATCAGCTTTGCTCTCCTAAAAAAATGAAACCTTTGAGTGCTATATATTTTGCACACGGACCCAGAAATTGGGTGAGGTATTTGATAGTTTTCTGACTGACTTGCGGATGACGGCGCAGTCGTGCAATGGTTAGCACTGTTGTTTCACAGCGCCAGGGACACGGGCTTGATTCCCGGCTTGGATCACTGTCTGTGCGGAGTCTGCACGTTCTCCCCGTGTCTGTGTGGGTTTCCTCCGGGTGCGCCGGTTTCCTCCCACAGTCCAAAGACGTGTGGGTTAGGTGGATTGGTCACGCTAACGTGCGCCATAGTGTCCAAACGTTAGGTAGGATTAGGGTGGAGGTGTGGGTTAGGTCGGGTAGTCTTTCAAGGGCTGGTGCAGACTTGATGGGCTGAATGGCCTGCTTCTGTACTGTAAAAAAAATTCTATGAGTTCAATGTCAGATACGGAACGCAGGAATGTGCAAATTGAAAAGGAATGCCTCGGTGTAATCAATGGTCTCACCAAGTTCCAGGACTATGTATATGGTCTTCCAACGATTGTGGTGGAAACTGACCACAGAACACTGGTCACTATGATTTTAAAAAATCTTAATGAGGTGTCCCCACGGATTCAGCGAATGATCACGAAGCAGCAACGGTATGCCTTTGAGCTGATTTAGACACTGGGCAAGCATCTCATTGTTGCTGATACATTATCTAGAGCTGCAGGTATAGAAGAGACCAGTTAGATGCGAATTCTGTGGCCAGATGTGTGATAAAGCATGTTAAAGAGATTTTTGTGCTCCACGGGATGCCAAATATAGTCATAAGTGACAATGGTCCTTATTTCGATAGTTATGAGTGGACAGAATTTGCCCGTCAGTATGATTTCAGACATGTCACCTCGAGCCACCTGTACCCTCAGTCTAATGGGCAGGCTGAGAAGGGCACTCATGTTGTGAAACAACTGCTGAAAAAAGCCATAGATAGCAGAGACAACACTTATCTCGCACTCCTGAGTCATCGTGCTGTACCACTAAACAATGGGCTTTCGCCAGCTCAGCATGACTAGGCAATTGAAAATTACCTTGGCCTATGTTCCTTTTTTAAAATAAATTTAGAATACCCAATTCATTTTTCCAATTAAGGGGCAATTTAGCGTGGCCAATCCACCTGCACTGCACATCTTTTGGGTTATCGGGAGGAAACCCATGCAAACACGGGGAGAATGTGCAAACTCTACACGGACAGTGACCCAGGGCCGGGATCAAACCTGGGACCTTGGTGCCGTGAGGCAGAAGTGTTAACCACTGCGCCACCGTGACGCCTGGCCTATATTCCTAAAGAACCAGTGAACCACACATTAGAGAAGCTACTGATCTCTCAAAAATGGAGGCAACAAAGATTTTGCGATAAATTTGCGAGAACCATTGCAGTCTGGTGACACAGTCAGACTGGAAGATTCCAAAAGGAATTGATGGTCGAAGTAATAATAATAATAATAATAATAATAGATTATTGTCACAAGTAGACTTCAATGAAGTTACTGTGAAAAGCCCATAGTCACCACATTCTGGCGCCTGTTCTGGGAGGCCGGTACGGGAATTGAACGCACGCTGCTGGCATTATTCTGCATTACAAGTCAGCTGTTTAGCCCACTGTGCTAAACCAGTGTGCAAAGGTACTGCGACAAGCAGGTCAAATTTGTATCTCATCATCTTGGATGACGGCGTACTCTTAAGAAGGAACAGGAGAGCTCTGCTGAAGTTCAGCAACCACCAGAAGAAGTAAGTAGCAGTTCTAAAACAGTTAAGAAGATACAGTGCAGCATACAGAGCCACAACAAGATAAAGACAGAAGACAAGAAGAACAGCAAGCAACATCCACAACTATAAAAGAAGATGAAGTAACTTCACAGATTCAGCAGCCACTCAGAAGATTTACACGGCAACGATGTAAACCTGAGTGACGGAATTTGTGATGGATTTTAAATAGTTGAATAGTATAATGATTTATGCATATCATGTTGAATTGTAAAAAATTAAGTACTGGATGTAAACAACTATTTTTCCAAAGGAAAGGGGATGTGGTGATATGATAAGCAATCTTGCATATAATAATGTACACAACATCCGACCAGCAGGTGCCAGTATAAACCTACCACGTGACTCTGTGGCTAGGGGAGTTGGGAGTAAACCGTGTTGGTGGATAAACATATTTTGCAGCAGTTCTAGGTTAATTAGTTAGCGTTAATAGTTTGTATTATATTTATTCCAGTTATTTTACCACGCACTTGTTATACAATAAATTATTTTAACTAGTCAAGAACTAGATGTTCTGTTGTGCATCATTAATACAGGTCAGTCTACAGAACATGACAGTGGCAAGTTCAGATTCTGTTTCTGAGGACTTTTCAGTGTCTATAGTGACAGATACTAAAATAACTATACAAGAAGTATCATCGAGAGAAAAGAATGATGATGCTTCTAAGGTCACAAGTAGCCAAATTCAAGAACATAGAATTCTACCAAAAAGGAATAGACATCCACCATAGAGCCTGTCTTATTGAATTGTATATATGTATAGAAATAACATATAAGTAGATCTATTGTATGAATGTTTATTGTTGTCATTGCACTAATGAAGTAAAGAAGGAAGGGTCTTATGTATTTGGGAATACATTCTTGCTGATTCTGCATCATGTGATGTGTAGTGACATCAGCAGAGTGTTTGTGTGGGCTTTGGGGAGATCATATTGTACGAGTAACACTCTTAATAAACCTCTCATCATGTTTTACAAGAAACTAGAATGTGGGCACCTCCTTGCCTTTTCTTTTTGTGACGACAAAGAAATATAACAGATCCATATTTCTGTCTGTACTTTGTTTGTGCTGATTCCACATTCTCATCATTAAAAGAATAGTTTGCTTCCATCTTCAAAGCATTGCTAACCAATGCCGCTGCCTTAGCACATCTACTACTGAAATCCTCTTCCACACCTCAGGTAATTCTGGATTTGACTGCTCCATTGTTCTACTGGCCAGCCTCCCTTCATCCATTGTCTGTAGGCTTTAATTCATCTTCTACCAAAACATCTGCATCAAGTCCCACTCCACCATCACTCGGTATCTTGGTTGATTAGTTTCTGAATGCCTCAAATTTAGAATTCGAAGGGCGCGATTCTCCCGAGTCACGAAGACTCGGGAAGCTGGCGTCAAAAACAGGCGGGTTTGACGCCAGCCTCCGCCCCCCCCGACCGGGAACCGATTCTGCTCCCCGGTCGGGGCTAGCATCGCGCGGCCGTGACCTCCGGCATAGCGGGCTTAACGAATTTCATTAAGCCCGCTAGCCAGAGTTAGCGACGGCTGACGCGTCAGATGACGTCAGCCGCGCATGCGCGGATTGGATGACTCCAACCCGCGTATGCGCGGATGACGTCATCACGCATATGCCCCGGTATGCCCCTCAGCCGCCCCGCGAATGGATACAGCGGGGCGGCGGAAGGAGAAAGAGTGCGCGGGGTAAGTACCCGCTGCCCGCGATCGGTGCCCACCGATCGCGGGCCCATGGCACCCTTGGCACGGCCGTGGTACTGCCGTGCCAATCGGTGCCATGGTTCCCCAGATCGGGACTTTACGGCCGTTTTTACGAACGGTCAGACCAGGTGTGATTTACGTTCATAAAAACGGTCGTAAAGGCCTTGGAAATCGGCCCATCGGCCAGGGGTGAATCGCTGCTCGCCGTAAAAAAAACGGCGGGCAGCGATTCATGTCGGGAGGCGGGCGTGGGGGGAGGAGAATAGCAGGAGGGCGTCGGACCAGCGTGGCCATAAAAATTTACGCCGCCCGCTATTCTCCGCCCCGTCGTGAGTGCGGAGAATTCCGCCCTAATTCTCTTGTTTAAATCTGTACATGGTCTCAGCTGTTTCTAATTCTATAACCTCTTCCAACTTTTAAACTCCTTCCCAAATTCCATATTCGTCCTATTTTAAAAAAATATTTTTTTTAATTGAGAGTACCCAATTTTTGTTTTCCAATTAAGGGCAATTTAGCATACCCAATTCACCTACCAGGCACATCTTTGTGGGTTGTGGGGGTGAGACACACGCAGTAACTCTACACGGACAATGACCCGGGGCTGGGATCAAACCCACCTCCTCAGCGTCATGCAGCAGAGTGCTAACCACTGCGCCGCCATGTTGCTCCTATTCTTTCATTTATGACATCTTGTCCCGCCCACCCTTCACCCGACTATTGGCAACTGTATCTTCACCCTATCTTGAAATCAGGTTCTGGAATTTGCTGTCCCGTTCCGTCTCCGACTTTAAGACCTCTTTAAAACTCATGACTAATCTACAAGCAATCTTCCGGTCAGTCCTGATAATATCTTCTTTTTTTGACTAGCCATTCATTCTTTTTCCATTACAACTCTGCAAAGCACCTTTGTCAATGTTTAAAGTGTCTTGTAAAGCCACTTTTGTTGATTCCTTGTCCAAATGTCCATGCATCATGTGTGACTCTACCACAACACACAGTGGCAGCAGCAGTGCATGCCATCTGCAAGATGCACTGCAGGAACTCAGTAAGGCTCCTTAGGCAACATCTTCCATACCCTCCACCATGACCATTTGGAAGAATGAGGACAGCAGATGCAGCAGATACATGGAAAAACCAACATTAGAAGTTCCCCTCCAAGTCACTCATCCTGACTTGGAAATATATTGCACTTCACCGTCACTGGTTCAAAATCCTGCAATCCCTTTCCTAACTGCACTGGGGGTGTACCTACACCAGAGCAACTGCAGCAGTTCAAGAAGGCAGCTCACCACCACCTTCTCAAGGGAAATTAGGGATGGGGGACAATAAATGTTGGCCGAGTCAGCAAAGTCATAGGCCTGAATGAAGTTTTTAAATGTTTAGTTTTCAACAACACAGCAATGTAATATTTATCCTGTTATTGTTGGGTTATCTTGAAAGATGTTTGGTGAATTACTCTTAACAAAGATCTTTTTTCAAAATAATCTTTATTTACATATTTTAAATGTTTTTATTGGGTTTTATACATGATATACTTACAAATGTACACACAGAAAATCAAAAAACAGAGGAAATAAAAACTGCATAACACTTAGCAGAAAAGGGGATCTTTCCCCCCCTTCTCTTTTTTTAAAAATAAAACCAAACCAGGTAGAAGTTGCACCTGGATGGTGCCCCTCATGTCACTTGCATCTCTTGGTTGATTTTGTTTGTCCATTTGCCTCCTTCTCGGCCGTCTGTCGTTCCTTCTTCCTGTTCTTTCTCTCTCTCTTTCACCTTGCTGTGCTTGTTGTGGTCATTGTCGCCTCCTGCGCTCTCCCCCCCCCCCCCCCCCTCCCTTTGCCCGGTAGTGTTCCCTCCTCTTTCCTCCCTTCTGGCTGCCCTCTGTTGTTCTCCTTCCTTTGTCCTCCCTCCCTCCATGCCCCTCCCATCTTTCTTCCGCCCTTCCCTTATCCCCGTCTCCCTCTCCCCTCCCATCCCCTTCTCTGCTACTCCCCTTTCCTGGTGGCTTTGGCTACTCACTCTCGCTCCCCGCCGCCCTCCCCAGTCCTCCATTCCTTTCCTCTCTACTATCATGTCCTGGCTACTTTCCCCTGGCTCTTGGCTATTTATTTCTTTGTTTGTTGGCCGCAAACAGGTCCTAGAACAGTCGGGTGAATGTTTTGAGGAAGCCATCTTCTGACCCTTGGATGGCAAATTTGATTTTCTCCATTTGGAGGAATTCCGAGAGGTCGGACAGCCAGTCTGCAGCTTTAGGTGGTGCTGCTGACCTCCAGCCAAACAGGATTCTACGGCAGGCGATCAGGGAAGCAAAGGCAAGGGTGTTTACCCTGCTCCCCATAAAGAGATCTGGCTGATCTGATACCTCGAAGACCGCCACTTTTGGGCACGGCTCCAGTCTCATCCCCACCACTTTGGACATTGCCTCAAAAAAGGCTGTCCAGTGTCTAGCAAGTCTGGGGCAAGACCAGAACATGCCGGCATAGTTGGCCAGGCCTCCTTGCCACCGTTCACATCTGTCTTTATTTACATATTTAACTGTGCACAAGATTACAAAGCACTTGGACAGAGTCATTGTTTATCTCTCAGATTATCCTCGTCTTTTCTGTGTGACTTCAATATTGACTCACATGCTCAATAACTATTGTTGGAGTAGTTAGTCTTTATCTCTACATGCTATGTGCAAACCATCCTACACCTCCCCCCAAAGACTCTGAGCTGGATTCCCCGTTTCAGAGACTAAGTGCCGACACCAGGACTGAATCAGGTGAGTTTGATGGCTGCAAAGATGGCGCCGGTCCCGGAGCGATTCAGGACATCCTAATGGGCTAGCACAGATACCACGTGGAACTAGTGCAATTCCAGCAAACCCTTCCGTGTGATTCACCAGGGTCAGGATTGGCACTCAAGAGCCTGGCAAGCAGGAGCTGCATACAGGCACTCCATTCCCACAAACCCTCATCCCAGCCAAGAAGATGGCACTGGTTGCGCTGGAGCATGCACATCCTGTTGATGGGTCGGCTGGGGTCAGAGGGTACCTTGGGAGCTGGCCTTCGGGGATACCTATACGACCCGTGGCATTAGGTTTACAGTGGGCTGTCAGCAGCGTGTGCAGCCACATGGCTGCCTTATAGGCTGCAGCAATGGTGGTCTATGCCTCTCGACCCCATGACCCAGCTCCTGGCTGCCCCCCACTACACCCCCCCAGCCCCGGCAGAAGCCCCCCAGGCAGTAGCACAATTGTAAGCTCACTATAGCAATGTCGGACAGTATTCATAACCCCCCCCCCCCCCCACCCCTTCAACAGCCACGGTGCCTGTTTTCTGATTTTAAATACCACCAGGCTTCTTATTCATCAAAACCAAAGCACTCTTATTTCTTCATGTTTCTATCTGGACTAGATATGATCTTGGTTATTACAACCTTTACATTATGGTACCTCCTCACTGCTGGTTCCTAATCCATACCATCTCTCACCTTTCAAGTGTGGATAGGTCATGAGCCATGTGTCATTGGTTGAAAATGTGGGTTTGGCCTGTTCTATTAAAAATCCTTCAGTTGGTCATGGTTATAGCCCTCTACTGTGACATTTGGCGTCAATGTATGAGAAATGGAAGGAAGTTGTTCTTAGTCTGTGGCCAATGAAAAGCTCACATGGGCAAAGCCATTCTGTAACAGCGTAACTTTTGCAGTGTAACTGGGCAGAGCTCACTCAAATCTTTGTTTCGTCTGAGGAGATATTCAATGGTACACAAATCTCTCTCAGCCAATCTATTGGTCTGAGGGTGCCTCGGAGAACTTGTGCTGTGGAAAAAGTCATATGATGCTACAAAGGATTGGAAACATTCATCGGTGAATTGTTGTCCGTTGTCAGAGACGACAATGTCCAGAATTCCATCTGTGGAATTCATTCTCTTTAAAGAGGCAGAATTAGCTTCAGAGGTGAGTTCATATAGCTTTTGCACCTCAATCCAGTGTTAATAATAATCCACAATGATAAAAAAATATAGGGTGTGATTTAACAGAAATGAAACAGACCCATGGTGGGCACTTTTAGCCAGGTGTTTCACGGTGGTGGCAGTGATAAGAGTGATCCTGATATTAAACAGGATTCTGCCTCATTTTTGCACCTTGGCAAGGAACCACCCGCCAAGGCTGCACTTAGTCCCATTTCCTGCATAACGAGCTCCACTCGCCAGTGCAGGAAGAGATTGGGGTGCCATTTTTAGATCTCTAGATCTCTCACCACAGCCTTCAGATAGCCCCTCCCCTCAACCTCTCCTCAACCACCCCCCCCCCCCCCCCATGCCCCAACTCACCAATTAGGGGGGTCATCGAGCCACCTGCACCTAGCCTCATAAGAGCAGTGCACCTCCAGGCCCAATCCCCGGCACATGCAAGGTGCCACCTGGGCACCTTGGCACTGCCAACCTGGCAGTACCCTGTCAGCCAGGCAGTGCCAGGTTGAATGGAATTGCCAGGATGCCAGGTTGGAAGTGCCACAGTGCTCAGGTGGCATTGCGGGTTCGTCTGAGTACCTTAGGCCCTGGATTCTCACATAAGTCTGCTTATTAAAACATTGCGTTCAATCATGTCAAACAAAAAAAGTATTATTGTGTAGGGCCAATTTAAATTTACAATTCAGGCAAATTAAGAATTTTATATTTTAATGTTTTTATTATATTACAAATGTTATGCCAGAAGTACAAATATTTTAAACGATTTGATTTGTTCTCCATTTGTTCATTCATCAATTTTGTTGTCTGCTTATAATGAATGTATTATTTTAATATCATTAGTAATTCCTCATTGAATGTTATCTATTTGTTTTCCTTATATTTTAATACTAAATTTAATCCAAACATCTACAAAACATTTGCATACATGAGTGACGGTGAAATATTACACCAAATTTTGGTACAGGAAGTATGGTCACATACAAAGTGTGAAGTGACCATTGAAGTAAATGGATGGATAATCATCAAGATCTTATATAAACAATAGGATTGTGCAGCATTCCTTCTTCTCTGGGTCCTGTGTTTATATCTCATATGAACAGACAAACTGAAAGTTTACTCTCTGGAGACAATAGCCTCAACTTACTGTGCACAATGTAATAAGTGAACACAAGCTCATTTAAATTTCCGCTCCACACGTGTAGATGCTGGGGTTGATTTTCCTCTCCAATGTGTGTGGGGAACCTACATTATCCAGATGCAGGGAGAGACAATGGGAATTGTCTCTGCATCTTCCTGGGGAATTTTGGGAATGTTCCTGTGACAGGCACAAACTAAGGACAAGCATGAGATAGCATTGGTCATAAACAACTTTCCCAACTTGTTTTCCTTGTGAAATACAAGAGGTACCTAGTGGAGGTAGGATTTAGCTTCTATACTCAGCTTCATTCTGATCAGAGTGTTAAGCAGCAAAAACCTGGGCACCAACAAAAGATGAATTATATTATTTTTAAAGGAAAGAGACTACTTCTGCCTACTATTCTTGAGGTTGGTCATTACTGCTGATGTAAGCCTAATGATTGCATTTACAAAGGATGAGTTTATATTCAGGTTGGGAAGTGCACCTCAGGTACACAACATCTGGTGTCCAAGCGGAGGTGGGTGAGGAGAAAAAATCTACTATTTTCATAAAAAGATCATGTTTAAGTAGGATAACTGTATGGAGGAATAACTAACTGCTTAGAGTCACATACAAAGAACGGCTACTTGGGCAGGGTGATACAAAGTGGCCAGTGGCCAGGGAACCATATTGCCTTTAAGTAAGAAATTGTGTTCATTTTTATGAATGAAATAGTGGCCCACAGCTTCCTGGTTCCCCAGCAACAGATTTTGGGGGGGGGGGGGGGGGGGGGGAAGTTCCCACATCAGGGCAATACCTGCCCCTGGGCAAATAGGCTGGGTTGGGAACCATCCAACACAGTGATTTAAATCACTAACTTTGGGTGGTCCTGTCAGTTTCACACTCATAGTTACTTTCAAACTTAGAAGAGAAAAAAGCACTTGTAACTTCAGAGTGACCATTTTAAATATTCATACCAAGCCCCACGTGGGAAGCTCCCCACGAACCCCCCAGAGGCACTCCACACCTCCCCTCCAACCAAGCAAGCCACCCCCACATGTTATTCCCCAACCACACCCCCAACCTACAGCCACACCAGCCCGACCATTTAGCCCAGCTGAACAACACCCAGCCCATTGACCCAACACTCACTGACCCAACCCTTCGCCCCTGACCGAACAAGGCCGTACACCCCACACATACATCCCCTGGCATCCAACTCCTCCCCCCCCCCCTTGATGTCTGAATGCTCCACCTCCCCCAATGTCCAAAACCCCCATCCCCGATGTCTGAACCCTGCAACTCCCTGTTGTCCGAATTAACCCCCTCTCCCCATGTCCAGATACCTCCACTATGTTCAGATCCACTACGCTGTATTTCATTTTGTTCTGGGACCATCAAAACCCAGTTTTCCCAGAAATGTGCAGCACAGTGTTTATTGGGGAGCTCTGTCAGAGATGGTCAAGTTGGGGAAAGATCGCACATGGCCCCATTTTATGGCACCGACTGCTATATGGAAAGTTTAAAGGTCCAGTTTGAATGTTAGGGAATAGAAGAGGATGGGTGAATGGATGGGTAGGTGGGTGAGGTGGATAGGGGGTAAGGGATTTAATAATGATAATCTTTACTATTGTCACAAATAGGCCAACATTAACACTGCAATGAAGTTACTGTGAAAATCCCCTGGTTGCCACACACTGGCGCCTATTCAGGCACACAGAGGGAGAATTAGAATGTCCAATTCACCGAACAAGCAAATCTTTCAGGACTTGTGGGAGGAAACTGGAGCACGCGGAGGAAACCCACACAGACACAGGGAGAAGGTGCAGACTCCACACAGACAGTGACCCAAGCGGGAATGGAACCTGGGACCCTGGAGCTGTGAAGCAACAATGCTAACTGCTGTGCTATTGTTTAGGTGGCTAGGGTCGGTGAGATGGCCAATGGGTGAGGTAGATAAGTGAGTATATTGGTGGGAACAATAAAGTGAGATAGTAAGGTGGGTACAGTGGGTGAGGTGGCAGGTGGGTGTGGTGGGTAGGATGGGTGAAGTAGCAGGTGGGTGGTGTGGGTGAGGCAGCAGGCTGGTGAAGTGGGTAAGGTGGGTGAGGAGGCAGGTGGGTGAGCTGGATAGGGTGGGTGAGATGACAAATGGGTGGGGGGGTGAGGCGGCAGGTGAATAGGGTAATAGGTGGGTGAAGTTGCAATGGGTGAAGTGGCATATAGGTACAGTAGTAGGTGCATGAGCTTATCGGTTGGTGAGACAACAGGTGGGTAGGATGGCAGGGAGTGGATTGGTGGGCATAGTAAGTTTGGGTTGTGGTAGTCGCATTAGGTTGAGTGATAGGTCAGATCGGGGGAAACAGGTGGGTGGGTGAGGACTAGTCAAGTCAGGTTAGGGAGAGGTCAGAGGGTAGTTGGGTTGGGTGGGGGAATGGTCGAGTCGGGTTTGGGGTAGTTGAAAAGTAAGTGGAGGGGCTGCTCAAGTTGGGCTAGATTATAGGTCGGGCCGGAGTATTAGTTGAGTTGGGAAGGGCTGTCAGATGGAGCGGGTAGTTGGGTGGTCGGGGGCTAGTTGGGGGTCAGGAGAGTAACAGGGTCGGGCCAGCAGACAGTCGGGTGGAGGGGTAGTTGGGTCAGATCAGGGGGCTAGTGAGGGTTGAGGTAGTGGGGACAGGGCAGTTGAGGGTCAGGGAGGTGGATGGGTGTCAGTGAGGGTGATTGTGGGTGTCAATTGTGTAATAATCCAGTTGTTAGACTGAGTTTTACTCAGTCTACTCTGGCTCCTTCATGTGCAAGAAGTGTATCCAGCTGCAGCTCCTGTTAGACCGCTCAATGGCTCTGGAGCTGCGAATGGACTCACTTTGGAGCATCCGCATGCTGAGGACGTCGTGGATAGTACGTTTAGCGAGTTGGCCACACCGCAGGTGAAAATTACTAAGGGAGATAGAAAATGGGTGACCAAAAGACAGAGCAGAGTAGGAAGGCAGTGCAGGTGTCCCCTGCGGTCATCTCCCTGTAAAACAGATATACCGCTTTGGATACTGTTGAGGGAGATGGCTCACGAGGAGGAGGCAGCAGCCACCAGGTTCATGGCACCGTGGCTGGCTCTACTGCGCAGGAGGTCAGGAAGAAGAATGGCAGGGCTATAGTGATAGGGGCTCAATCGTAAGGGGAATAGGCAGGCAGTTCTGCGGATGCAATCGCAGGATGGTATGTTGCCTCACTGGTGCAAGAATCAAGGATTTCTTGAAGCGGCTGCAGGACATTCTGAGGGGGGGGGGGGGGGGGTGAACAGCCAGCTGTCGTGGTGCACATAGGCACCAACGATATAGGTAAAAAACGGGATGAGGTCCTACAAGCTGAATTCAGGGAGTTCGGAGTTAAACTAAAAAGTAGGATCTCAAAGGTAGTAATCTCAGCATATCATCCAGTGCCACGAGCTAGTGAGAGAAGCAATGTCAGGAAGATAGGATGAATACGTGGCCCCAAGAGATGGTGCAAGAGGGAGGGATTCAAATTCCTGGGGCATTGGAACCGGTTCTGGGGAAGTGGGACCAGTACAAACCAGACGGTCTGCACCGGGGCAGGACTTGTACCAACGTCCTGCGGGGGGGGGGGGGGGGGGGGTGCTGTTTGCTGGTGCTGTTGGGGAAGGTTTAAACTAATGTGGCAGGGGGTTGGGAACCAATGCAAGTAGTCAGAGGGAAGTAAAACAGGGCCAGAAACAAAAAGTAGTAAGGGGGAAAGTATAAGGCAGAGGAGCTATAGTAGAAGCATAAAGGCATTTCAAGGTGGAGACAACCTTGCGTTAACCGCAAATACCCACCAGCCATGCTAGAAGCCACCTTTAAGAGGTGGTTACAGGTCGGGGGGATGCTAGCGATTAGGAACTTCTACATGGGGGACTGACTTGCAACCTTGGACTAGTTGACAGAGAGACTGGAGCCTGTTGAGGGCCAACAAAAAAAAATTCGAACTGCAGTACGCTGTGTTGCGAATAACCCTGAAAACGGATCTGAAGTATATAGATTAAAGAACATTAAGATGGGCAAGATGGGCCCAATTATGATTGTGTTGATGATTCTCAGAATGGAGGTGGACACAGGTGCCTTCGCTACAGTTGTAAGAAAACAAACATATTGTTATTTGCAAGGTGGGTCCAGCCCTTAACGTTAAGAAGCACAACATCCAGACCAGCTACCTATACTGGGGAAGCTTTAAGGACCCTGGAAACAAACAACAATGCGCATAAGCTACTGGCACCAGTCTGCTCAACTGCCACTAATAGTAATGGGCGGACCAAGGGCCAAGTTTGATGGGCCAAGATTGGCTCCACCAAATTAGATTAAATTAGCTAGAAATCTTCAAAAGTAATTGAGGAGATTTTAATGATGTCATAAAAAAAGTAGCGGTAGGTGTTCCAAGATAGTTAGACAAGATACAGGGCCTAAAAGCAAATATTTACATGGATCCTGAGGCCACTCCCAAATTTTACAGAGCCCTACCCATGCCCTATGTGAGAAACTTGAGTCTGAACTCAAGTTGCTGGAAGAATTAGGCATCATCAGGCCTGTACAGTTTTCAGAGTGGGCGGCTCCCATCATGCCAGTGGTTAAGCCAGATGCAACCATTAAGATATGTGGGGACTATAAATTAACTGTGAATCAGGTAACAAAATTAGGCTAATACCCAATACCAAGAATTGAAGATTTATGCATTAAATAAGTTAGAGATTTAACTTACATTAAACTTGATATGAGCCATGTGTACTGACAATTATAATCAGATGAGGCATCTGTAGAATTTGTTGCTGTAAATACCCCCCAAAAAGCTTATACCAGTATATCCGGCTAGCTTTTGGAGTCTCATCATTGTGTGTGATTTTGCAGCGCACAATGGAAAGCTTACCACAGGACCTACCTCAGGTGGTTATCTATCTAGATGATGTACTGATTACAGGAGCAGTCGAAGAGGAGCACTAACATATCTCAAAGAAGTTTTGCTGTGCTGGCTGTGCTGGGACCACAACTTTTCACAATATACATAAATGACCTGGAAGAAGGAACTGAAGGCACTGTTGCTGAGTTTGCAGATGATACAAAGATCTGTAGTGGGACGGGTAGTATTGAGAAAGCAAGGGAGCTTCAGAAGGATTTGGACAAGCTAGGAGAGTGGGCAATGAAGTGGCAAATGAAATACAATGTGGAAAAGTGTGAGGTTATGCACTTCGGAAGGAGGAATTTAGCCATAGGCTATTTTCTAAATGGGGAAATGCTTCGGAAAGCAGAAGCACAAAGGGACTTGGGAGTTCTTGTTCACAATTATCTTAAGGTTAATGTGCAGGTTCAGTCGGCAGTTAAGAAGGCAAATGCAATGTTAGCATTCATGTCAAGAGGGCTAGAATACAAGACCAGGGATGTACTTCTGAGGCTGTATAAGGCTCTGGTCAGACCCCATTTGTAGTATTGAGAGCAGTTTTGGGCCCCGTATCTAAGGAAGGATGTGCTGGCCTTGGAAAGGGTCCAAAGGAGTTTCACAAGAATGATCCCTGGAATGAAGAACTTGTCGTATGAGGAACGGTCTGTACTCGTTGGAGTTTAGAAGGATGAGGGGGAGATATTATTGAAACTTACAGGATATTACAAGGCATGGATAGAGTGGATGTGGAGATGATGCTTCCACTTGTAGGAAAAACTAGAACTAGTGGACACCATCTCAGACTAAAGGGACCATCCTTTAAAACAGATGAGTAGGAATTTCTTCAGCCAGAGGGTGGTGAATCTGTGGAACTCATTACTGCAGAAGGCTGTGGAGGCCAAATCATTGAGTGTCTTTAAGACAGAGATAGATAGGTTCTTGATTAATAAGGGGATCAGGGGTTATGGGGAGACGACAGGAAAATGGGATGAGAATTTATCAGCCATGATTGAATGGCGGAGCAGACTCGATGGGCCGAGTGCCTAATTCTGCTCCTATGTTTTATGGCCTTTTGGTCTAAAAAGATTTAAGAAGTCCAGAGTAAGGCTGAAAAGGGAAAAATGTACTTTCCAGGCTCATGAAGTGACATCTTAGCGTTTAGAATATGGGCTCAATGGCTGTACTCCATGGAGAATATTAAAAGCAATTAAGGAAGCACCAGCCCCCAAAAGTGTGACAGAATTGAAATATTTTTTAGACGGTGAATTGTTATGGAAGATTTATTCCTAATCTCTCTACGACGTTGGCATCCCTACACACATAGCTCAAGACATACCATGGGTATTATTGGAGAGAGCATCAGAAAGAAGCCTTTGAACAGGTTAAACTAGTTTGCAGTCGTCCAGTCTTTTAGTTTATTTTGACCCCTCAAAAGAAGTAATTATTACCTGTGATGCATCTCCTTATGGAATCAGAGTGGTTTTATTGCATAAGCTGGAAGATGGCGCAGAAAGGCATATTGCCTATGCCTCAAGGACTCTGAGCGATCCTGAGAAAACTTATCCTCAAATCGAAAATGAGGGGCTAGCTGTATTGGAGTGAAGAAGTTCCATCATTTTTTCTTATTCCTTTATCAGAGTTACAAAGCCAGAGCTCAGAGTTTGGACAGGGGCTAATCCAGATCCTTGCCTGCTTCAAAAAACAATTCAAATTGAATCCATGGTCCCCACAAGAAAGACATACCAGATCCAGGCAATACACCTGACCTCAAGCTCACCTCAGCCAAAAGGCTGAGGAGCGATGAAGTTCCATTAATATCTGTATGGACGACACTTCATTGTAGTTACTGACCACAAACCTCTGTTGGGCTTATTTAAGGTGAATAAGGCTATCCCTCCCATAGCTTCGGCTAGGGTCAAACTCTGGGCTCTATAGTTAGCAGCCTGCAAGTATACTTTAAAGTATAAACCAAGCACACACATATCAAACGCGGATGTTTTAAGCCGCTTTTCCCGACTGGAAAATATACCGCCTCCGCCAGTACCATAGGAAATTGTTCTTGCTTTAAACTTTCTCAATACATTACACAAGTCAGCAAGACAGGTCACATTTTGGACAGGTCACACTAGAAGGACTGCATATTATCTAGAATTAAGCATATGGTCTTCCGCGGTTGGCATTATGATAACCGATCTGAGCAATCAGGATCCTTTCAAATAAGAAAAGTTGTGAAGATGGGTTATTATTATGGGGAGCAAGGCTGGTTGTTTCCACATTATAATGACTAGAATGTTATTGTTACAAGAGTTACACTACGCACATCCTAGGATGACAAAGATAAAGATGTTCTCACACAGCGATGTGTGGTGGCCCACAATAGACACCAATATAGAGAATCTGGTCAAACAATGTGACCAAATGCAGGAAAATTGCCATCTGTGGCCCTAATGCGCCATTGGGAGTGGCCATGTCAACCATGGGTGCAACTGCACGTTGATTTAATGGGCCCATTCAGGGGATCATGTTCCTGCTTCTAATAAATGCACACTCCAAGTGGTTGGACATACACAAAATGAAGTACCTGGCTTCATCAGCAATGGTAGAGAAATTGCAACAGACATTCGCCATCCATAGGTTGCCAGTGGCACTAGTCACTGACAATGGGCCTGCATTCATGTGCGAAGAGTTCCAGAATTTCATGAGAACCAACAGCATTCAACATCTTCAGACTGCTTCCTACCATCCTGCTTCAAATGGACTAGCTGCGAGAGCCGTCTAAACATTCAAAACTGCCATGAATACACGATCATCAACCTCTCTACAAACCAAACTGGGCCATTTCCTGATCACCTGTAGAATCAATACCTCATGTCACCACAGGTGTTACAACTGCGAAGTCAGTGGGCAGATGTATTAGAACACGGTTGGATCCGGTATTTCCGAATTTGGCGGGGAGGATGGAGGCAAAACAGAACACACAGAAGACACAACACGACTCCACAAAAACTGAGAGAACAGTTGAGGTGGATGACTTGGTATAGTAAAAGATTTTGGTGTTGGTCCAAATTGGATCCCTGGAACAGTCATGCCAGAACAGGTCCAGTGTCGTATGAAATAAATGTCCAAAGTAAAAAGGTGAAGAAATACCTGGACAGTTTGAGAATAAGCGAATCGCACACAGAAACAGTGGGTCAGTCCGCCCCTAGTATGCCTGTCAGTGATATTACTGCAGATGAGAGTAATGCTGCAGCAAGCTGGCCCGAGGATGAACCAAGTAATGTTTCAGTGGGAACTGGAAAAGTTATCTGCATCGACGTACCTTCGCAAGTCAAGAGTCAACCCATTGAGGTTTAAACCGAAGCTACCTCTACTGTTTCAGCACCCATTAATGAATTACAACACTCCCAAAGGATCTGGAATGCCTTGGACAGACTTACCTTCTAAGGGACTGTGTCGAGATCCATTTGTTGTGTAATATTGTAAATAGCTCCATTGTTACTGAAATGTGTTAATCTTTTTTGTTATAAATTTAGAGTACCCAATTATTTTATTTCCAATTATGGGACAATTTAGTGTGACCAATCCACCTAACCTGCACATCTTTGGTTTCTGGGGGTGAAACCCACGCAGACACAGAGAGAATGTGCAAACTCCACACGGACAGTGACCCAGGGCCGGTATTAAACCCGGGTCCTCAGCGCAGTAGGCAGCAGTGATAACCATTGCACCACCGTGCCGCCCTAGAAATGTGTTAATCTGAATTTAAAGGCCCAGGGATGTGATAGTATGCCCCTTTGAAGGGTGAGTTTGTGGAGGGTCACGTGACCTGATCAGCCAATCGGGGCGGAGCATGCAAATCCTGGGGCTGACCACTGGTTTTCCTTACCAGTCTGGAGTCTGGAGTCATGGAGTACAAGTAGCCTTTATCTCACTCTATAATTTGTTACTTATCTTAATAAAATGTTTATTCATTGATCTACTTGGTGGTCACCAGTCTTACAGGATACTACACTAATGCCAGGGGTTAATAGTTGCTTATGAATATTATCGAGCTTGCACAATAAATGGATGACTGATGAATCTGCTCTACCCCAGCGTTTATTTAAGTGCTACTCCATAGCGACTGTTCCGGTTCAGATGCTTACAAATTTTACATCCCAAAATAGCTTTTGCAGGGAAGCTTCACAAAGGAACTGAAACAAAACTACAATGTGTTAAAATCTTAATAATATGGAAGAAATTACACAGAACATCTCATCTACCAGTAAAATACTGCTAAAAGTTTTATCTTATTACAAAACTCATGTCTGTCCCTCATCTCACATGTAAATAAAGTACAGGGCCTGAGAGAGGAACAAAATAATTGCATGAGGTTGTAATATATTATAAAAGTGCATGTCATTCCTAAAACGTTTAAGTGAATACAGAGATGAATGAACAATTTGTATATTTAGCAGTTTAAAAACTACAATGCTTATATTATGGTTTGAGAGCTTCCATCACACTTTATTGTCCGTCGTAATGTTACTGGTCTAGTAATCCAGAAGCCTGGGCAAATGTTCGCAAGATATGAATTCAAAACCCTACCACTGCTGTTATGTGAATTCAAATTTAATCAATAAATCTGGAATAAAATACCAGGCTCATTAATAACAATTGTTGTAAAAACCCTTCAGGTTTATTAATGCCTCTTAGAGGTCTACATGTGACTCCAGACCCCACAGCAATGTAGTTGAAACTAGCAAGCCACTCAGTTGTATCAAATGGCTACAGAAAGGTTTAACCATCCGGCATCCACCGAGGCACGGCAAATGGCAGAGGCAGCTTGCTCAGTTGACTCCTCATCAACATCTGGGGACTTGTATCAAAATTGGGAGAGCTGTTCCATCGGCTAGTGGAGAAATAGCCTGACATAGTCATACTCACAGAATGATATCTAACAGCCAATGTTCCAGACTCTTCCATCTCTATTCCAGAGATGGCGGCACATTGGCATACGACCAGGAGGGTGTTAGCTCTGGGAGACCTCAATATGGCATCAGGTCAAACATGCGCAAGGAAGCCTTCTGCAGATTACCATCTACTGCTCTCCCTCAGCTGATGAATCAATACTTTTTCATGTTGACTCCATTTGGAAGAACCACAGAATGTACTTTGGGTTGAAGACTTCAATGTCCATCACCAGGAGTAGCTCCACTACCAACTGAGCTTGTGGAGTCCTGAGGGACATATCTGCCAGGCCAGGGCTGCGACAAGAGGGAAAACATATGTGACCTGATCCTCACCAATCTACCTGTGGCAGGTGTATCCGTTCTTGTGGAGATGAAGTCCCATCTTCACATTGAAGACACACCCATTGTGTTGCCCGGCACTGCTACCATGCTAAATGGGATAGACTCAGAACATATCTAGTAGCTCAGAACTGAGCACCCATGAGGTGCTGTGGACTAGAAGCAGCAGAAGTGTATTCAACTACATTCTTTAACCTCATGGCCTGACATATGGTTCACTCTACCAATTCCATCAAGCCAAGGGACCTACCCAGATTCAATGAGTAAAGTAGGGCAGAATGCCAGGAATAATACCAAGTATATGCAAAAATGAGATTCCCACAGTCTGAATATATAATGCAAGACTGCATGCATGCTGAAAAGTGGAAGCAAAATTCTAGAAACAGAATCAGGCAATCCCACAACTAATGAATCAGATCAAAGTTCTGCAGTTCTACCCTCTCTAGTCATGAATGGTGATTGATAATTAGACAACTAACCAGAGGAGGAGGCTTCTGAAACATTCCCATCCTCAGTAATTAGGGATTCCAGACATCAGCAGAAAAGACAAGGCAAAGCATTTTTAGCTATTCTTGAGTCAGATTTGTCAAGTGGATGAGCCTCCTCCTGAGATCCCCATCATCATAGATGCCAGTCTTCAGCCAAATTAATTCAATCCACATGATGCCAAGGAATGATGAACGTACTGAAACTGCAAAGACAATGGACCCTGATAACGTCCCAGCAGTAGTACTGAAGACTTGTGAACAGCCAAGCTGTTACAGGAGAGCTACAACATTGACATCGACCTGATTTGTTTTGTCTAAATCTGTAGAGATACTGAACTCACATGTGAAGAATAGTCAATAAAGGCACAGTATTGGAGAGTACTGTGCCCACAGTTATGTCCCAGCCAGGGATCAAAACTTTGAAAGCAAACATGTTTTCATTGTCATTTGAATTCAGAAATATCGCATCTTTGTCACAATGTTATGGGCTCAACAGCACTCCAAAATATGAGGCTATAATCGAAGATGTCACTTTAATGCAACACTAAGGGAGGTCAGCATTGTCAAATGAACCATATTTTGGATGACATTAACAAAGATTCCCGATGCATGTTCAGGTGGTTGTAAAAGATTCCATGACACTATTTAAAGAAGACCTGGGGGTGTTTTCCCATTATCTCAGCAACCTTAATCGCTCAAGCAACACGTGAAGAAATAGACTAATAATAATGATAGCTTATTGTCACAAGTAGGCTTCAATTAAGTTACTGTGAAAAGCCCATAGTCACCACATTCTGGCGCCTGTTCTGGGAGGCCGGTACGGGAATTGAACGCACGCTGCTGGCATTATTCTGCATTACAAGTCAGCTGTTTAGCCCACTGTGCTAAACCAGTGTGCAAAGGTACTGCGACAAGCAGGTCAAATTTGTATCTCATCATCTTGGATGACGGCGTACTCTTAAGAAAGAACAGAAGAGCTCTGCTGAAGTTCAGCAACCACCAGAAGAAGTAAGTAGCAGTGCTAAACCAGCTGAAGAAGATACAGTGCAGCATACAGAGCCACAACAAGATAAAGACACAAGACAAGAAGAACAGCAAGCAACATCCACAACTATAAAAGAAGATGAAGTAACTTCACAGATTCAGCAGCCACTCAGAAGATTTACACGGCAACGATGTAAACCTGAGTCGCCACATTCCGGCGCCTGTTCGGGGAGACCGGTATGGGAATTGAACCCGCACTGCTGCCTTGTTCTGCATTACAAGCCAGCTGTTTTGCCCACTGTGCTAAACCAGCCCCTTGGTCAGCTGTACCAATTACTGTCTATTGGACTTGCTTGCCAATTGGTTACTGCAATTGCTTACAGAGCAACAATAAATGGTTGCTTATTGGCTATGAAGCACTTTTGTGACATTTTGAGGAATTTATTGAGGCTATATAATTTCAATTTCTTTCTTTAAAATGTGCCCATGTAATAGACTTCTTCTGTGAATTGAAATGGAAACTATCATCTCAATTTTAAGGCAATCTATAATTATGTCTACAGAAGCCAAACAAAACCATTTTGAATTGTAGTTGAAAATGTTTTGCAGGTTTCAACATAACATGCGTTCCTGTTCAATTGCAACATCTCTAAATGTTGTATTCTTTGATTTTAGGCATTTTTATTTCTTGTTCCTACCAGTCAAGTAGATAAAGCGGCATTGGTAAATATGCTACATATATAGTTTGGCCCAAAGCCCACAAAATTCTCAATCTTCTAATATAATCAGTAGATCAAGTGGTAAGAGCAAAAAGATGAATCGAGGTGCTGAATTTTGCTTGAGATAAATTAAAGTCAAATATTCTTCTCAAAACAAATTTTGCTCCAAAGATGTTACTAAATGAAATGTGCTTTTTAAAAACACATTTCTCGAAAGCTCTCACAATTTTAAGTGTTTTTTTACTTTGTTGTTAATAAAAATAATAACATTTATTGGGATAATGCTCCTTTAAATTAGACAAACACTCTTGTCCACTCTTGAAATAAATGTTTGTGATGATGTGGCACACAGTGAACTGAAGTTTTCTAAGATCTTGTTCAGTATTACCTATTGTAGCAAAGGCACGATGCGTTAGAATTACGTCCCTTCGCCATTGAGAATCAGGATCTCAGTGCAATGCTTGTTTTCCAAATAGCGTAAACTAATAATTTATCAACAATGAGTAGGTGGCACAATGTAGGAAGGTACTGAGGAGCAGCTGATTCACTCAGAACAGCAAACTCTGTGATAGTTGAAATGCCTTTTTTAGTGGCAGTTATATCATGAGGCAGCTTCGATCAACATCAACCTCTCAAATTTTAATTTTCCATGGTGTCACTGGAGTTGCACCTCAGTAATGAAAGCTTTTACAGTGCAGAAGGAGGCCATTCGGCCCATCGAGTCTTCACCAGCCCTTGGAAAGTGGGCCCTACTTAAGCCCATGCCTCCACCTAGCCCCATAACCCAGTCTAAATGTTTGGACACTAAGGGGCAATTTACAATGGCCAATTACCTAACCTGCGCATCTTTGGACTGTGGGGGCAGCACGGTGGCACAGTGGTTAGAACAGCTGCCTCATGGCACCGAGGTCCCAGGTTCGATCCCGGCTCTGGGTCACTGTCCATACGGAGTTTGCACATTCTCCTCATGTTTGCGTGGGTTTCGCACCCACAACCCAAAGATGTGTAGGGTAGGTAGATTGGCCACACTAAATTGCCCCCTAATTGGAAAAAGTGAATTGGGTACTCTAAATTTATAAAAAAAAATCTTTGGACTGTGGGAGGAAACCAGAGCACCCTGAGAAAACCCATGCAGACACGGGGAGAAAGTGCAAACTCCACACAGACAGTTACCCGAAGCTGGAATTGAACAGAGCATCACTGTGAGGCAGCAGTGCTAATCACTGTGCCACCGTGCTGCCCACTGATCACAAATCTACTTTCTTGGAATGTAGAGTTTTATTTTCGTTTATTATTTTGCGAGATGTGAGCATTGCTGATTACGCTAGCACTTATCACCAATCCCTAATTGGTATTGAGAAAGTGGTGGTCAACCGCCTTCTTGAACTGCTGTAGTCCATGTGGTGTAGGCACTCCCACAGTGCTTTGAGGGAGTGAGTTCCAGCTCTTTGACCTAGCGGCAGTGAAGGAACGGTGATATATTTCCAAGTGTTGAAGGTGAGTGGCTTGGAGGGAACTTGCATTGGTTGTTGTGTTTCCATGCGTCCACTGCCCTTGATCTTCTAGGTGGTTGAGGTAATGGGTTTGGAGGATGGTGTCGAAGGAGCCTTTGTGAGATTCTGCAAGCGCCTTGTAGATGGTTCACACAATTCCCACTGTGCATCTTGCTGGAGGAAATTAATGTTTAAGTTGATGGATGCGATGCCAATCAAGTGGGCTGCTTTGTCCTGAATAGTGCCAAGCTTCTTAAGTGCTGTTGGAGCTGCGCTCATCCAGGCAAGTGGAAAATATTCCATCAGACTTCTAAGTTGAGCCTTGTAAGTGGTGGTCAAGCTTTGAGGAGTCAGGAGGTGAGCTGCTCACTGCAGAATTCCCAGTCGATGACCTGCCCTAATAGGATTAATAATCATAATAAAATATTTTTTCCTCTGAATCATGTCAGTCCATTTCAGGTGCTAGCGGCCCTTAAGGCATGTCTCAGCTTAAGTTTAACAGTGAATGTTGGTTAAACTTTGAACTTGAAGGATATTTTTACTTGCTCTTGGGTTGTGAACATTGATGTCAAGGCCAGCATTTATTGCCAATCTCTATTTGCCTTTGAGAATGATTTGATTTTGATTTGATTTGATTTATTGTCACATGTACCGAAGTACAGTGAAAAGTATTTTTCTGTGGTTGGGGAATGTACACAGTACGTACATAGCAGACAAAAAGAATAATCAGCAGAGAACATTGACAAATGGTACATCAACAAAACAATGATTGGTTACAGTGCGGAACAAGGGACCAAACAAAGCAAACAAAGCAAATACATGAGCAAGAGCAGCATAGGGCATCGTGAATAGTGTTCTTACAGGGAACAGATCAGTCAGAGGCGGAGTCGTTGAGGAGTCTTGTAGCTGTGGGGAAGAAGCTGTTCCTATGTCTGGATGTGCGAGTCTTCGGATTTCTGTACCTTCTGCCTGATGGAAGGGTCTGGAAGAAGGCAATGCCTGGGTGGGAGGGGTCTCTGATAATGCTGTCTGCCTTCCTGAGGTAGTGAGAGGTGTATACAGAATCAATGGGGAGGTGGCACATTTGTATAATGCGTTGGGCTGAGTTCACCACAGTCTGCCGTTTCTTGCGATCTTGGACCGAGCAGTTGCCATACCAATCTGTGATGAACCCGGATAGGATGCTCTCTATCGAATGAGGTGATGAGCCACCTTCTTGAACCGCTGTAGCCCCTGTGATGTAGGTACACTCACAGTGCTGTTACAGATGGAGATCCAGGATTTTGACCCGTCATCGAATCACAGAATTTACAGTGCAGAAGGAGGCCATTTGACCCATCGAGTCTGCACCGGCCCTTGGAAAGAGCACCCTACTTAAGCCCACGCTTCCACCCTATACCAGTAACCCCACCTAACCTTTTTGGACACTACAGGCCATATGGCATGGCCAATCCACCTAGCCTGCACATCGTTGGACTGTGGGAGGAAACCGGAGCTCCCAGAGAAACCCATGCAGACATGGGGAGGATGTGCAGACTCCACACAGACAGTGACCCAAGCCAGGAATTGGAGCTGGGACCCATGAACTGTGAAGCAACAATGCTAACAATGTGCTACCGTGCTGCCTGATCTCTACACATAAACATTTCATCGCATAGTGATCTGGCGATGGATTATCTTAGCCCATCACGTTCATAACCAAGAGGTTCTGAACCTAATTGTTGGCACCGCTCATGCAACTCTCATTGAGATTGCCCTTAATAGGGCATGATTCCAAAGTTTTGGATTGTACAGCTCAGTGTTGTAGCACACGGTACATTTAATCACTAAGTCCAATGAAATGAAAATGAAATGAAATGAGAGGTATATATTTTATACCTGTTATTTATTTTAATAGACACATCTAATATGTGATAGATTTCACCTTCCTGACAGGGACTCAAGAATTGAGCTGTCCCACCAAAAAAAACTTTTAAAAAGTATTATAATTAAAATAAATCAATGTCTTTTTCTGTTTCTGTCCTTTGGCACAACTACAATACCAATGTTTCATTCGGCATTTCTAGTATAGTTCTCTTACATAACAGCCTTTGTTTCTTATAATGGGGGTGCAGAAATGAGGTCACAGGTTTATGTTAGAAGAGCCAGTCTCTATACTTGTGGCTACCTGGCTTTCTCTAACTCTTACCCTTACGGCAATAGTTTTGGTTTTCCTGTAATTGCTGCCTATCACTTTGAAAAGCTTATTACTCCTGAGATGTTTGGGCACTACTTCCTTTAGCTCAGTGGGCTAGACAGCTGGCTTGTGATGCAGAACAAAGCGAGCAGTGTTGGTGCAATTCCTGTACCGGCTGAGATTATCCATGAACTTGCCCCTTGCCTGAGTTGTGGTGCCCCTCAGGTTAAACCAGCACCAGTCAGCTCTCCCCCTCAAAAGGGAAAGCAGCCTATGGTCATCTGGTACTGTGGTGACTTAACCGTTCCTTTACTTCCTTTAATCAAACAGCTACACCCTATAGGGTCAGGTTTTTGGTCATCCAGGTCTCTGCATATTTCAGTATAGCATGGAAAATTTGCTAGGAAAACCCATCTATAGATTCACCATCTAATTTGCAACATGAAGATATTTTTAGTTGGTACTGAAGTCCTCTCGCATAAAATGTTCCAGGAAGAGATGAAAACTATGACAATAAATGGCAAGTATTCAATGCCAAGATTTCCTTTTTTTCTCATCCATTATGAGCTGTGTTGTGGCTGTACACTTTGTCAGACCATATAAAAATGACAAAAATGATGGTAAGATACATGACTTTGAGGCAAAAGAGTTTTTAAAGTATGTTGGATTCTTTCTTGCTGGGCTGATCCTTTCTGATTAGATCTCCTGAATTTTAGTGCACCTCCTGTATTTCTTTTTAACGTTGTCTTTCCATTTCTACCTTTTGGAAACTGTCATTCCTCCCTCTAAATATTGTGGAGGAGGAACACGCTTCGGACAGGAAAGTATATTTACGCAAAAGGTAGATTGCTCATACCTTGTCTGATCCAAGCAACTGCCGATAGACCAGGGAAACTTTCAGTAACTGGGAACACTTTCAGAGCAAGGCAGGAATGTAATTATGATATATTCTCAAGTTTTATTATTCAAACAAGATCGGCCATGGAGATGGCCCTGCTGTTGGCTATAAAGGTAATCACAACTCAAACTTTTATGGCTCTGGGTCCTGTCGCACCGTCCATGTGGATATTTTTAACATCAATCATTCAGGAAAGTACCAATAGATACAACAGGTGTTAGTTGCATTTGGCAGAGCTAAGTCATAACTTTCTCCATGGAAGGTCAAGGACACAATCATACAGCAGGATCTACAATAATCCAGTAGCTTCATACCAGCATTTTATTTTCAGATATCTAAAACTGAATTCAAATCCCCAAACATCTATGGTGAACCTTGAATGTACATTCTCTGGAATATGAATCCCAGTGTATTAACATCTACACTAGTTGCTAGGTTAGATGTATAGTCATGGTGTGTTGCTGTGAATATCTGTAACAGTGATTAAGTGAATGGATGGGAAAAGAACAATAGCCAAATGATGGTACTGAACTTTTGAGGGATCTATAGTTTTGCTCTCCTCTCCATTTAAGGACTACATCCATGGAGCTCTCCTCCTGCGCATGTTTTACTCCCTCTTGTAATGCACCACTTTGAACAGCAAGCAGATAGATAATGTTTATATCTCAGCAATTTGATTAGCAGGTATTGGCACTCTGTTGCCCATACTATATCCCAATACATGTTTGAGCAAAGGATCATTCATCATGAAAGCTTATTTTGTGGCTATAACTGGATGAAACTATGGCAATAGTAGACACTAAATTTGCAGCTAAACAGACCTGCATGTGAATCAATGGGAGAGCTGTAAGATTGCCCAAGTGCTTTGCATATTGCTTCAGCCAAAGTCGAACGGGAAGTATGGCAAATCTTTCTGGCATTAATATTTCGTCTATCTATACATAAGGAATATCTGGTTAATCCTACCATAGCTGATATCCTGAGACTGGTAAATCTCTTCCACATCTACTCTCAGTTCCTCTATTTGTAAGACAGCATTCACTTTTCCAACCAAGTTTGCTCACAATTTGTGAATGGTTCCCTTGTGCAAAGTGTCTTTCTGTGCCAAAGAGGGAACACTTCTTAGGCTTGCAGGACACAGAAAAAAACTAAAAGTTGCATCATTGAAATAATGTCAGTTTTGGCAGCCCAAAAGCAATTTTGTTTAACCAAGGATCTCAAAGGATGCTGAATTTCTGCTGAAGGAGAAAAATGCTTGCTATGGCTCGGGCATGGTCTATCATGGACAGCTAATTCTATATCATCCACAATATGCCATCAATCAAAATTGAAATTCCCTCCAATGCCCCTTTGAGGCCAGGAAACTGACCCTCGTATTCAAAGCACCTGTCCCTGCCTTACTACCACAACCGTCAATCAGCTTTATATGCTCAGCTGTCTTTATTTGTCCATTGTCTCAGCAATCCGTATGGAAACTGTAAAATCTGCTGAAACCTATCCATTATTTGGAGAGTTATATATGTTTGTGCTGTATTTTTGAATTCCTTTGATAAACATCTTCCTGCACCCTCATCCCCCAAATCAGTGAACCGATCATTACTGAATGTGATTGTATTTCGCAGCCAGATATAATAAAGAGTAGCATTAAGTGCGATTCTCCCAAATGGGAACAAAGTTTCTCAGTGAGCGCTTTTAGTTGCTTGTTTGCCAGCGCTCTCAGAGCTGAGAAACACATTGCTATTCAACATGACCCATGTTGAATAAGGGGCCTCAATGGGGAATGCGCTGCCGAGGCTATACATAGTCCCGTTTTTTTACAGTGGGGAGCTCTGCTCACCGGAACTCTCCAGTGCAGCGAGAGATTGGGACGCCATTTAAAAATGACGTCCCAATCTCTGAGGCCCTCAAAACGATCCCCGACCCCCTACAGCCTGAACGTACTTTAGGAGGGTACCCCCTCCCGCACCTCCCCCAACACCCATGCCAGGCAACCCTGGCCAGATCGCACACGTGCAAAAAATGCCAGCTTGATCATGTCAACCTGGCACCCTGGCACTGTGCATGCCAGCTGGCAATGTCACAGGGCAGCTTGACATTCAAAGTGCCAGGCCAGCACTGCCAGGGTGCCCAGGTGGCACTAGCAGCATTAGGATACAACCCTAACCACAGGCATGCAGCTGGCAGCCTCTGATCCTGTGGGAGACCTACACGAGTGCCGTTCCATCTGGTCCATGTATATGAAGACCAGTGCTGAACGGTGCTGGCCCAAAGTCTCTGAGGCAAAGGGGTTGAATGACAAAGCATCAGGTACCTTGGGAATCTGTTCATGAGTCTAACTGCCTTGCTCTAATATGCGGATTTGAACAAAAAGTGATCCCGCCCATGTCTTTACAATAAAAGACAAAAAAAATACAGAAGTAATGGGCACTATGTAGTATAAGGGTATCTGGCATGCAAGTGGTAATGTGGGACAGGGAAACTGTACCATCCACAGTGTGTTGTAAAGGATCATATGACCTGAGGCTAGAGCCAGTTGTGGATTGGACATAACCTGCGTAGAAGCAAGCATGGAGTTAGCTCATAGCTTGTAGATGTATATAATATGTATACAGATACACGGTTATGTGTTGTCAATAAACAGTAAATGTCCAACCATGAAAGATTCAGAATCTCTTCATGAGACCGACTGAACATAAAACGTACAACAAACCAAGACTAGTAAAATGAGGGATTTCAGGATATTAGTATTGCTAACTAAATAATGTTGGAGAAATTAATGGGGCTACAAGACAAAAAGCCTCTGTACCTGATGGCCTACATCCTAGGATTTGAATGAGGTGCAGACAGTCGGTGCATTGGTTTTGATCTACCAGAATGTTCAAGATTGCAGAATTGTCCCTGTGGATTGGGAGGAGCCAACGTAACCCTGCTATTCAAAAATAAGGAAGAGAGAAAACAGGAAACTATAGGCCAGATAGGCTTACATTAGTAATAGGAAAATGACGAGGATTTATTCTTTGGAACATGATGAAAAGGCACTTCAGAAATCATAATATAGTATTCCGGTGGCGGCATGTAGAGAGGAAGTCACACGTTGGGTGACTCCCTCTCGAGGTATATTTTTAGGAGGCTTAAAGTCCAGTCCCCGGGGGTAATTTTTGGAGGATTGAGGGAAGGGAGTTAATAAGTCGCTAAAAGATGCCAATAGGATAGCAAACACCAGTTGTGAAGAAGGGAGGGAGCAGGGGCTTGTTGTCGAGTGAGAGGGCCAGCAAAGGTGCTGACAAGATGGCGGAGAGTGAACTGCATGGTGGGACTGTCCTGCTTACGGTGGAGACGATGACCGAGGTGATTGCTGCGGAGCTGGAAAGTAGTTTGCGAGGCACATGAAAATGAAAACGAAAATCGCATTAATTGTCACGAGTAGGCTTCAATGAAGTTACTGTGAAAAGCCCCTAGTCTCCACATTCCGGCGCCTGTCCGGGCAGGCTGGTACAGGAATCGAACCGTGCTGCTGGCCTGCTTGGTCTGCTTTTTTAAAAGCTAGTGATTTAGCCGAGTGAGCTAAACCAGCCCATGGAGGCGTTGAGGAAGGAGATGGCAGTCGCACTGAAATCAATGGTGGAGGATTGCCTCAGTGAGGGTAGCTGTGGCAAAGATATCAGCCGAGGTGAGAGAGCAGGGTGAGAAGATGAAGGAAGTGGAGGAGGCCATGTCGCAGCACAGCAACCAGCTCACCAGTGAGCAGAGAATCGGTGCCATAGGCGCCGCTGTGGTCGGCGGGGCGCCAGTAGTGCCACTCTATGCTGAGGTCCCGCCAGGTAAGGCGAGATGTGAACGGCACCAACCCCCCCTCCCCTCCCCGAGTCCCGCCGGCGCCGTTCACATCTGGCCTTACCCGGCAGGACCTCGGCATCCATCCTGCAGGGGAAGCCTAGTGGGGGCGGGCGGAGGGTCCGACCCCGGGGGAGGCCTCCACCGTGGCCTGGCCCACAATCGGGGCCGACTGATCAGCGGTGGGGGCCTCTTTTGCTCTGCACCGGCCCATGTAGCCCTACGCCATGTTGCGTCGGGACCGGCGCGGAGAAGGGAGCTACCGTGCATGCGTGCCAGTCACAGTGCACATGCGCACATTCGCACTGGTCGCAGCATGCATGTGCAGACCCGCGGTGCCCATTTGACGCCGGTATTGGCAGCTGGAGCTGCATGAGTCGCTCCAGTGCCGCGCTGGCCTCCTGTGGGGCTCAGGATCGCTGCTCCTTGGGGCCTGTTGACGCCGTCGTAAAATGCGGCAGCGTTTACGACGGCGTCGACACTTAGCCTCAGGATATGAGAATCCCGCCTATTGTATTTGTTAATTGATTTTGGGCAGCACCTGTAAATGCGGCCCCTTACGAGCCATGCCCATCATGCACGCATGTCACGTGTACAATTCAGGCTGTAGTATAATTTAGCTTTGTCCTGAGACTGGTATTTTAATATTACTGAAAGGCCAATTTATCCAAACACCAAGGGGACACACTGTTATCATTTGTTTTTCCAGATTCCCGCACGTTGTCCACTCTCTCTTTGAATGAATATAAGCAATAGAGAATTAGAATAATTTCTTTCCATTTGTAAATTGATTTTCTACAAGGTAATTTGAAATGGTGAGAGTTAATTTGCTCATATTGTAGATATGTTTGGCCATCAGCATAATAACAAATGAACTATGAAACAAAGCAAATGTTCAAGTTGAACAACCAAGCATTTTGTGGCCACCAAGCCACTAACCGGCTGCGTGGTTTTCACTGCATTGGGATTTAAAAGTAGAAACAAATAATAACTCATAAACCAGCACATGTTAAATTTGGTACATGTCGTGCACGTTTCTTTGAAAGTATCTGATAATGCTGTATTGAAGATTTTCGATGTTGAAATCCTTCATGTTTAGCATTTGCACCATTTGTTTGCGAATCTTCACACTTCACTCATATTCACCAGTTGCCCAAGTCAGAATTCTGAGCCTGTGCTCTGACAATCACTAGGCAGGTGCGATAACCCTCATTAGGGCCACAGGGAATTGTGGAATACGAGTTCCCATGGTAACGGATGTAGGCCCACCCAGCTGGGTCCTTTAACTGCCATCCCAGACCGGGAGTTCCATTAGTCCCGGGTTGGGAAACTTGTGTTGTGTGCCACGGGTGCTGCTTTACTTCTGAATTCTAAATATATCTGTTTAAACCTTCCCCTTCTTGTCTCCTGGATTACGACAGCATGATTCTCAGAATTAGTTTTGAGCCCTATAACTTCTAACTCAAAAGTAAGAATTCTACCACTACATCTAATATTCATTCCTGTTTCTCAAGGACAGCATATTACTCTGGGATTATGCAAACTGGTTGTCAGTTTTTCAAAAAAAATTCATCAAGTGCTTCCTGAATTTTCTTACAGCTGCCATTTTGTTGTCAGCAACTCTATGCTTATTGTGTACAAAGTAAGGCTTTAAACGCCAAAAAACTACACTTGTCAATTGAGCAAATTTTGGGTGTTTTAATATTTGTATTGAAGTTTCCTTTCAAGAGCCTTGACTTGAACAATATTTTTGCCCAGAACTGTGACTTGTAGCCTATGGGATTGTGCAGAGTGGCTAATTTTACAGGTTTTTGTCCTTTCGGTTAGCTACAGTGATGTCATATTTTTCCAATTCCTGCTAGAATAACTTTTCAAAAACAGAGAAGTAAGTTCAAGAGCTGTACAGAAATTAATTTTATTTTGAATATTCTTTTAACAAGGAGGCCAGTTCTGTGTGCATGTGTAGGAGGAAGAAAATGGCAATGTTCTGATTGAAGCATACATTGAAGCCTTCGATAAGCTTTATAAAATGCACTGAACTAAGGATCAGAGAGACACACATGAGTCAGAAAGAGAGAGGGGGGCGAGAAAGACTAGGGTGATAGAGAAAGAAAGAGAAGCAAAGAGGGGGAGGTGAGAAAGTGTGGGTTGGATTTTATTTGTAGCAATATAGTAACAGTGTAGTGGAACTTCCATCCAGCCCACTGACCCCACCACAGCCTCAACTGATTGGGTCAGGGATCGTTGGTCATGCAGTTGGAATTCCTGGTGCCAAAAGGAAAGAGCCTTCGAGCTTGCCAGAGCCAAAGGGAAGAATACAATGCTGGCTGGTGCACATAGTGGCAGAGCCTGAGGCTTATCTCTGGCTTTGGAGCCAGATTGTCAGGAGGGGAAGTCTCTGATAAAGTTTCCCCTTCAGCTGTGATTATCAGATAATCACTGCCGCTACCCTGTTCAGTTCCTGCTAATAGGTAGTCACAGAGAGTCACATTAAGAAGGACAAACTGGAGACCAGTGGGATTGGAACTTGAATCCTCTGTGTGACCAGTAATTTCATACAACACACAGAGAATGGGCAGCAGCAGGAAAACCAAAGATGGAAAAACAATTGAATTAGAAGACTATTTGGGGAAAAAGAGATTGGAAAGGAGTGTTCGTTTAGGGGAGGCGAGGGTATAATTTTTTGAAGTTGAGGAGACTTCAACATTTTCACCAGCAATTACCCAGTTCCACCTCTTCATCTACTTTTTTGACAGTTCTTTTCTTTTGTGTTGTCAGATTGCATGCCAACATCCAGCCTTGCATGAGTAATAATTCCCTCTGGCTAAGCATTGGGAATATGCAGCCCATTCTGTATATATTTTTTAATTCATTTGCGGGATGTGGGCACTGCTGGTTAGGCCATCATTTATTGCCATTCCCTAGTTGCCCTTCAGAAGTTGTTGGTGAGTTGCCTTCTTGAACCGCTGCAGTCCTTGAGGTGCAGGTACATCCACTGGGCTGTTAGGGAGGGTGTTGCCCCAGGATGTTGCCCCAGCAACAATATGAGGCCCCACTATTAATTCATATGCCTGCCTTTGATTCTAACCTCCTTCTCAGGCAATGTCTCAAATGCAACCAATGTTCAATTTTAACATCCTATTTGGCCATGTACTAAGCGTACTCCCATCTCTATAATGCCACCCACTTCCATTGTTTCAGCTTGTCTGTTCCTGAAACTTTTAACCATCTTTGTCATGACAAGATTCAACTATTCCAAGGCCCTCCTGCTGCTCTCCCACTTTACAACCTCCATAAACTTCAGTTCATGCATAATTCTACTTACCATATCTAATCCCATACCGAGTCCCAATCATCTATCATTCCTGTCCTCTTTGGCCCACGTTGGCTTTCAGTCCCCAGCGATTTCAATTAAAAATTTTCATTCTCATGTGTAAATCACTTCATGGGCAAATGCCCCTCTGTAACCCCGCAGCTGTGCCTAAAGCTGCCCAGGTCTTGGATTCTTTCTTCAATTAACTTCTCCAACTCGCCACCTGTCTCCCTCCTCTCTTAAGAGAGACATTAAAACCCACTTTCTTGAGCAAATCTCTTGTATTGGTCCGGCATCCATTTTTGTTTAATTTTGCTTCTGTGGAGCACCTTGGGCCTTTCTATCATTAGTAAAGACTTTGGCCCGTAACTTCCTGCCCTTCCCAGATTTTAAAAGTGAACACTTAAGTACGCTCCGATGATGCGTCCGACCTTCCTTTCTCTTCGGCAGCCTGGAGCCTCCAGTACCCCGGTCTGTGCAGGTTCAAATGTGGAGCAGAAGTGAAGCCCTGCCCCCTTATGACGTGGCCATCTTGGGAACGGCCATTGAGGGTAGGCATTTAAATAATAAATTTAGATAGAAAACAACAGGAAACCATTTTAATAAGTGTTTTGAAAGTATGCAGACACTTGTTTTAACAGTTTTTTTGTTCTTTACTAAAAAAAAACAGGCATTGCTATTGTTGTTGATTCACTTTTGTAAATTATTCCAATTAAGGGGAAATTTAGCATGGCCAATCCACCTACCCTGCACATCTTTTGTTTGTAGGGGTGAGACCCATGCAGACACGGGGAGAATGTGCAAGTTCCATATGTACAATGACCTGGGGGCAGGATCGAATCTGGGTCCTCTGTGCTGTGAGGCAGCACTGCCAAGACGGCACCACCGTACCACCCACGTGTGACATGCTTAAAAATTTTCATATGTTTTAATTTAGGTTATGGTCATAAGAAAAGCACCCCAGGGCTTTTTGCTGTTACCTTCCTTATAACATCTGATTTTCTTTGTGTTTATAGAATCATAGAATCACCTCAGTGCGAAGAAAGCCTTCGGCCCATCGAGTCTGCACTAACACTCCAAAGGAGCACCCTACCCAGACCCATGACCCCACCCCATCCCTATAATCTCTCCTAAACTTTGGACACTAAGGGGCAATTTAGAAAGGCCAATCCACCTAACCTGCACATCTTTGGACTGTGGGATGAAACCGAAGCACCCTGAGGAAATGGCAGCGGCACGGTGGCACAGTAGTTAGCACTGCTGCCTCACAGCGCCAGGGACTCAGGTTTATTTCCAGCCTTGTGTGACTATCTGTGTGAAGTTTGTACGTTCTCCCGTGTCTGGGTGGGTTTCCTCTGGGTGCTCTGATTTTCTCCCACAGTCCAAAGATGTGCAGGTTAGTTAGATTGGCCATGCTAAGTCACCCCTTAGTGTCCAGGGCTGTCCCAGTTTGTATACGGGTATAGGGTGAGGGAGTGGACTCAGGTGGGGTGCTCCTTCAGAGGGTTGAAACAGACTTGATGAGCTGGATAGCCTCCTTATACACTGTAGGAATTCTATGGTTCTGTTCCATGGTTCTGGGAAACCAATGCAGACATACGGAGAATGTACAAACACTGCGCAGTCACCCAAGGTCTGAATTGAACATGAGTCCCTGGTGTTGTGAGGCAGCAGTACTAACTAGTGTGTCACTGTGTTAAATATGTTTCTGCCTTGTTTACTTCAGCACAGTAGCACAGTGGTTAGCACTGTTGCTTTACAGGGCCAGGGACCCGGGTTCGATTCCTTGCTTGGTCACTGTGAGGAGTTAATGTAAGACTACTTGTGACACTAGTAAAGATTATTATTAATTATCTTATTCATTTATAATTTTCTCAATTAAATGATGTGTTCTGATGTTTCAGTGAGACATTTATAGAAGCTTGTAATGTTTAATGTAAAACAGTTATTAACAAAAATTTCTTTCTAAATACAAAACTTTGAAACCAGTTAACATTTTACTTAACATTTAACTTTATCAGGTGAACAATGACATAAAACTGCCTCAACGTTTACAAATTTCTTTCAATAAAATATTTTTTCTCACTTAAACATAATGGTCCCATCTACTTATAAAGGGAGGGGGAGGGAAGAAGGGAGGAAGGGGAGTGGGTGGAAGGGAAGGGAGGAAAGAGGGGGGGGGGGAAGGGAAGTGAGGGAAAAATGGAGGAAGGGGAGGGAGGGAACAGGAGGGAGGGATGGAATGTGGGGAACGGGAGGGTTTTGACAATTGTTGAATGATAAGCTCAACATCTGAAAGCAGCACCTGCTGAAGCACAGTATACTGGCACACCTCACCTCTGACATCATTTCGGGTTGTCCTTTGTCAGTACACTCTCAGGGGTGGGTGATTGGTTCACTGTAATATCTGTCAGACAGATAGTTCACATTAGCTAAAGGAGGTTTGCATATATCAACTGAGGCATTAAACTTTGTTAATGCATTTGAGGTAATCATTGACGCTTCTAAGGATGAAATTACATCAGGGCGACTCATAAGCAACTCAGCTTAAAATACATTGCAAAATCCAAATGTACTTCAGCCCTGAATCAGCTAGGAGGACAGGCGTGCTGACATTAGTTTCCTTGAAGTAGTCAATAGCACTAGTATCGAGGCCATGATCATCCAAAACCAACTCTTCTGGGCCACCTATATGTTTAGGATGTCAGAGTCCCGACTATCAAAGCTAATCTTCTTCATCCAGCTCAAAGATAAATCCCAAACTAGAGGAGGACAAAGAAAGCTCTTCAAATACACTTTGTAGGCTTACCTCAAGAAATGGAACATAGACGTCAATGCCTGGGAGACCTATGCTCAGAATTGACCAAATTGGAGGAACCTCCTGATTGAAATGTCACAATTCTTCTAAAACACCCGACGGCAAGAGGAGGCCCAGAAAAGGAGCCTGAGAAAGGAATACCGATGATCTAGCACCCAAGGATCAATCCCACCTTTTGGAAACCCCTGCCAAGTGAGTGATTGAAGATGCAGCTCTAGGTTCGGGCTCATCAGCCATGCAACGACCCACAGAACCAGTGACCAGCAACGTGGAGTATCTTAGATGGACAATCATACCTGTTAGTGAGTGATCACTGCATTCTAGTTCCTTTAATGGAATTAACATCCTCATGACATCCAAAATTAAGAAAAAATAATTCTTTCACCTTCTGTGACTTCAAATCTACTTTACACAGTAAAGTACCCTTTTAATGGAATTAACAGGCTCTAATTAACAGCCACTAACAAACCAAAGTTTTAAAAAAATCTTCCTTTCATTTTATTTGCATTTAAAATATATTTATAGTGCTAAACACTAATAATATAAAACTGTAACCAACCAAAAAAAGTCTCCCGCTATCTCCTGCCTCTGCTTGACTGAAAAAGTTCTGCGCAAATAAAAAGGTGCAAAAACTCATCAAATATCCGGGTAAGTGGCCCAAATTAGCGCTACAGGTGGATTTTACATTGAGCAGCGCAGGACTTCAAGCAAGGGAAAAGCGCGTCAGCGCTGTACTGCCCCCCCCCTCCCCCCCCAGGACCCGAGAATCAGGACTCGGAACCGGCGCCGGAGTAAAGTCCTCGCGCTTTGATGCCAGGGCCGCACTCTGGCGCCGGACCAGAGAATCGCGGGCAGGATTTATGATTATTTAGAAAAACATAGTTTCATTAAAGATAGTCAGCATGCTTTGTGAGGGGCAGGTCATGCCTCACAAGCCTCATTGAATTCTTTGAGGCTGTGACGAGACACATTGATGAAGATCGGGCAGTGGATGTGGTGTATATGGATTTCAGTAAGGCATTTGATAAGGGGCAGGATTCTCCGCTATCCGGCAGGGCGGGCCTTACCAGCGCCAAGGAGTGGCGTGAACCACTGCGGCGTTGGGTCGCCCGGAAGGTGCGGAGGGGCTAGGCCTCCTCCAGCTGGTGCGAGTTGGCACATGCGCGGGAGCGTCAGTGCACTGGCGTCATCCCAGCGCATGCACGAGGGGGGGGGTTCTTCTCCGCGCCGGCCATTGCACACCGTTACACCAGCTGGCGCAGAGGGAAAGAGTGCCCCCACGGCACAGAACAGCCCTCGGATTGGTGGGCACCAATCGCGGGGCTGGCCAGCATGGGGGCCCCCCGGGGCCAGATCCCCCCGCGCCCCCCTGAGGACTCCGCAGGCCAGCCGCTGAGCCAGGTCCCACCAGTACAGACCTGGTGTAATATACGCCGGCGGTACTGGCCGAAAACGGGCGGCCACTCGGCCCATCGCGGGGCAGAGAATCGTCGCGGGGGCCGCTGCCAACGGCCCCCGACTGGCGCAACGTGATTCCCGCCCCCGCCGAAAAATCGGCGCTGGAGAATCTGGCAGCTGGCATCGGGGTGGCGGGGCAGGATTCACGCTGCCCCCTGACGATTCTCCAGCCTGGCAGGGGTCAGAGAATCCCGCTCAAGGTTTCCCATGGTAGGCTCATTCACAAAGTTAGGGGGCATGGGATACAGGGAAATTTGGCTGTCTGGATACAGAATTGGCTGGCCGAAAAAGACAGCAAGTGGTAGTGGATGGAAAGTATTCTGCCTGGAGGTCGGTGACCAGTGGTGTCCCGCAAGAATCTGTTCTGGGACCTATGCTCTTGGTTTTTTTTTATAAATGACTTGGATGAGGAAGTGGAAGGGTGGATTAGTAAGTATGCCGATGACGCAAAGGTTGGGGGAGTCGTAGATAGTGTTGAGGGCTGTTGCAGGTTACAACAGGACATTGACAGAATGCAGAGCTGGGCTGAGAAGTGGCAGATGGAGTTCAACCTTGATAAATGTGAAGTGATTCCTTTTGGAAGGTCGAATTTGAATGCTGAATACAGGGTTAAAGGCAGGATTCTTGCAAGTGTGGAGGAACAGAGGGATCTTGGGGTCCACATACATAGATCCTTCAAAGTTGCCACCCAGGTTGATAGGGTTGTTAAGAAGGTGTATGGTGTGTTGGCTTTCATTAACAGGGGGATTGAATTTAAGAGCCGTGAGGCTTTGCTGCAGCTTTATAAAACTCTAGACCACACTTGGAATATTGTGTCCAGTTCTGGTCGCCTCATTATAAGAAGGATGTGGATGCTTTGGTGAGGGTACAGAGGAGATTTACCAGGATGCTGCCTAGACTGGAGGACATGTCTTATGAAGAAAGGTTGAGGGAGCTAGGACGTTTCTCACTGGAGCGAAGAAGGCAGAGAGGTGACTTGATAGAGGTGTACAAGGTGATGAGAGGCATGGATAGAGTGGATAGCCAGAGACTTTTCCCCCAGGGTGGAAATGGCTGTCACGAGGGGACATAATTTTAAGGTGATTGGAGGAAGGTATAGGGGAGATGTCAGAGGTAATTTCTTTACACAGAGAGTGGTGAGTGTGTGGAATGCACTGCCAGCAGAGGTGGTGGAGTCAAGAGTCATTAGGGACATATTAGCAACTCTTAGACAGGCACATGGACAGCAGTCAATTGAAGGGGTGTAGGTTAGGTTGATCTTAGATTAGGATAAATAATCGGCACAACATCGTAGGCTGAAGGGCCTGTACTGTGCTGTACTGTTCTATGTTCCATGTTCTATGTGTGGCGCACCAGAGACTTAAGTCACGAGTTCTGCAGGAAGTTATGGGCCTTTATAAATGGAAATTGCTATTGTTACCTTTGGTTTTTGGGCACCCACCCTTGATGGGATTCAGGGGGTGGATGATGGGTTAAGGATAAATAGGCAGGATAGAGATTGAGCGTATTGTTTCAAAAGAGACAAGATGAGATAGTGATGAAAATGAATGGGTGATAGGAAATGCAATGCAAAGGTGAAGATGTTGGGGAAATGTGATGTGAGCAGGCGGGTAATGGGAAAGTATTGGTACTCAGGACAAAGGTTAGGAACAGAGACGACGGGGACCAGATTTCCACGGCAACCCTTACCCCAGAAGCAGCTTGGATACTTTGCCGGCTGGTTCACCCATCCACAATGCACATCCTGGGGAGAAGAATAAGACAAAAGGAAGTAGCAGAGGAAGGAAAGGGAGATGGAGAAGAAAAGGAGAAATAGTAACAGGAAAACATCAGCCACCTGTGAGAACGTTCTCTGACCTGTCACATGATGCTATTATTTTCAGATTATACATCTTGATTCTTTCTTATATTCATTGCCCTGAATAATTTCTGCACGATACTCAGCTTCTTAATACCACATCAAAAGAAATGGTTCTGAACAGTAAAGTATGAGAAATGTCGCAAGGAAAGATGAAAAACTTTAAATTTGTTCACATTACTTGCTCCAATAAATAGATTTATAATAAAATATATAAAGCACTTGCATTAATACACTGATCATCCTCATGCTGACCAGCAGCAACTGTGCTGTTATTCCTTTCTTAGAAATTAATTTCAGCACATACTGTTTATATTACATAAAATAAAATTATGAATGAATGAATGGCAAGGATTGATTCCAGCTGGGGCCAGATCACCTCAACAAGGTTCTGCTGCCTTATACAATGATATCTGAATTTCAATAAAGTTATCCCATTATACTTTAAAATATCTTGAGCCTTGTATTTAAAAACAAGTATGTCACTTGTTCCCACAAAATACACCGAATCATGTTGAATCCACATAGAATGTACACAGAAATAGATGATTCTTGCTGGCATTTACGTGTCACACAAGCCTCCTCCCACCTTACTTCATTTCCCCCTATTACCATTTCCTTCTAATACATTTCCTCCTCATGGTCCTTTTCTAACTTCTCCATGACTGTTATTATTTGCCTCAATTGCTCCCTGTGGTAGCAGGTTCCTCATTCCAACCACTCTCTGAGTAAAGAGATTTCTCTTGAATTCATCGTTGAATTTATCAATGACCATCTTACATTTATGGCACCTAGTTTTGGAGTCACAAGTGGAAATACTGAGGCAAAATTTGAAAGCCCCAAAAAGGGGCAAATAACCCACACCTGAAACAGGCTTTTGAAACAGGAATATGCCAGATTTTTGCTACCTACTAATTTGTATAAATGCTTTATACAGCGTGCGCTAAACCTACTGTTGCGTGGTTGTATGATACGACAGGGGGCCTACGTTTGTGTGAGGGTGGCATTAGCTAAAGCCAGACTGCACCAGTCAAAGGGAGGCGCATACTGGCTGGAACAGGTGTTGAAACTATTTGTGGAAGAAAAGGCTGAGCAGGTAGAAGAGTGAATTATGGTGCAACAGTGAGGACCTCTATCTAATATTCATAGTTTCAACTCATCCTCACACACTTACCACTGTTGTAAATCTCACAGCCGTATCTCTCAGCTTTGACACTCTGCCATGCCAGCCATGTCACCCAAATGCATTCTGCCGTACTCGCTGACACAATTTGCTCTCTTTTACAGTACAGCATGGAAGATAACCATAGGCAGCAAATGCTGACCAGTGGAAACAGGCCATGGCTGCATGTTCTTAGCCAGACAGAAGACTCTGTGCTCTCCATCATTGGAGTGACCATCACTTAAGTTGTGGCCAGTGGAAGGCTGAAATCATTCAAGGTGACTGTGCCCTCATACTTAATTCTCCTTCCCATATCCCCCTATTCCCCCAACCCCCGCCCCCTCCTACAATCTCTTCTGATCTATCAGCTGCATATATAAGCGTGTACCTCTTACTTTTCCCCCTCTGCAACCCTTTCTCTTTCCAATAACCCAAGAACTTGGCCAAGCAGTGATGAAAGAGCAAGAAGACGCTGATGATGAAGACACAGCATCATTTGATTTCACACTTTCAGACATCCGCTCGCCCACGGAAACTACATGCACATTAGAGATTATTTCAGAGGCAAGACAGGCAAGTGGTGAAGTATGAGTGGCCTGCAGCTAGGGCTGGGGACAATGGTGGCAGACATGTCAGTTCCTCTGAAGACAAAGTCAGATGCAAATTCTGCTGCAGAGGACTACGATGAGAGCTTCAATGGGACAGCCTCGAGTTGAAGGCTGATAGGCATGCACAATAAACTTCTTAATGCATTGGCTGACCCACTATGAAACCTGACACCTGCTGTGTTGAGGACTTCTCCAGAGCAGTCTAAGAAATGGAAGTGTTGCTTCAGCACCCCAGTGGTCTGATCCATCATTATTCAGATGGCAGCATGTTTTTCATTCTATGCATGTTGCCCACATCCACATGGAGGACTTGCTCCCTGAACATTCTGGTGGATATGGCTGCCTGCTGGGGTCCCTTCTCTCTACTCCTCCTCCTCCCTCTTTCAGCAGCTTGACCTGCACTGTGTCACTTCTGTTCATTAGCTCTGGCAGACTGTAATTCAAGGGCAATGCCGGACATTGCACCCACACCTGTCAAGAATTGCTTTGTGCAGAAGCTTTGAAGTCAAGATGAAGTCCTTCAGCATGTGACATGTCACTCTCTGAAGACTTTAGCGACTTTGAAGAATTCTGAAGGCCATCAAACACTTCCATAGCCACGATGCAGAGATGCCGGACTGGGGTGGGCACAGTATGAAGTGTTACAAGACCAGGTTAAAATCCAACAGGTTTATTTGGAATCACTAGCTTTCAGAGCATAGTTCCTTCATCAGGTGAGTGAAGAGGTAGGTTACACAAACACAACATATAAAGACAAAGTCAATGATGCAAGGTGAATGCAAGTCTTTGCAGGTAATTAAGTCTTTACAGGTCCAGATGGTGTGACTGGAGAGAGGGATCATCACAGGTTAAAGAGGTGTGAATTGTCTCAAGTCAGGACAGTTGGTAGGATCTTGCAAGCCCAGCTCAGATGGTGAGAGGTTAAATGTAGTTAAATGTAGTGAGACATGAATTCAAGGTCCCGGTTGAGGCCATACTCATGCGTGCGGAACTTGGCTATCAGTTTCTGCTTGGCAATTCTGCATTGTTGTGCATCCTGAAGGCCACCGTGGAGACTTCTTACTGTTGTATAGTCACAGAATGAGCCAGTCAAAATCAATTAGCAGCTAATCTGAAAGTAGATAATGATCCCTTTAAATAGCATTGCTGGGGGTGGGGGAGGAGTCCTTCCTGCTGCTAAATGCATGTTCAGCTGTGCATGTTTGAGAGGCAATGTTAACTGAAGCATTCAGCTGCCATAAAATCAGCGTTAAACCTTCATTACTCTCACAATCTGCCTACTCTGCATACTTCCGGTGGATGTTCCAAGTGTGAACCAGCAATAACACACTCTCCAAAATTATGACCAGTGGGGCTCAAATCAGAATTGCTCCTGTGTTTCAAACATATTTTGGAGTCAAAATGGCACCTGTTGCACTGAACGTATAGGTGCCAGGAAATGAATTTTGCAGTCACTTTCTCTACATCTATCTTATCAAACCTTTTTCATATTTTTAAAGAACACTTTCAGGTGTTCTCTCCAGAATAGTTGATCAACAAGCTGGAATGTGACAGCAAGGTCAGGGAATACATGGAGGAATAATGTCCCATGTTTGCATTTGTAAAGTATATTTTTGATGACTTTTCTATGTTAGTCTTTGTGTTGTGGGCACATTGTAAACTAGTCTAAAGCGATACAAATGGAACAATGGAAGGGCTCAGCACAAAGCTGCATGGAAATATGAGGAGTGGTTGAAGACTCTGTGTCTCTACTCATGGACTTTAGAAGGATGATTGAAACTCACAGGATATTGAGAGGCCTAGATAGATTGGAGAGGATGTTTCCAATGGTAGGAAAAACTAGAATTCGAGGGCACAGTCTCAGACTGAAGGGACAATCCTTCAAAACTGAGATAAGGAGGGATTTTTTTCAGCCAGATGGTGGTGAATCTGTGGAACTCATTGCCAGAGAAGGCTGTGGAGGCCAAATCACTGAGAGTCTTTAAGACAGAGATAGCTAGGTTCCTGATTAATAAGGGATCAGGGCTTATGGGGAGAAGGCAGGAGAATAGGGTTGTGAAAAATATCAGTAACGATTGACTGCCTAAGTCTGCTCCTATTGTCTTATAGTCTTATGGTCTTATGGTAATGTTTTTGAACAAGATGGAGAGGAAAGGGAGTTTAGAGATAAACTTGTGAAAGAGGACATTGGGATCTGAAGGTGGACTCTTTTGGGTGAATATGGCAGCTAGCAAGACTATAGGAAGTAAAGATTTGCCTTGAGTGATTATCTTCTTTTTTGTATTCAATATTTTAAAGTATATTTTTGCATAATCATAGAATATACCTTTTTAACTGAGTTTGTTGCAGCCATAAACAATAATTTAATTATGATTCCAAATGAGAATCATTCTCATATATATCTGGGTCTTTACATTTGTCATTGTGTCATCTCTGCAATTCTGGAAAACTTTTCTGTTCCTAGTTTTATTTGTGATCAATTAAATATAGTACTCCTTTTTTCCCATCTCCCCAACGCAACTAGTGTTGGGAAATAGATAGACCTGCTGGCACTACCCATATTCTGAGAATAGATAGAAACAATATTTGATGCTGCACCATTCATGGCTGTTCTTTTGTATTGATATTGGTTTGGTTGCCGTCCATCGTGCCAGCTTAATTTCAAGTTAAATAATCGCTCACTGTAGAATTGTGCGATGATGTCACACAATAAACAGCAGAACTGAAAGATAGATAATCTCCTCCAATAGCTTATGGCTGAGGACAACATATGACTTGTTACACATTTGGTTAAACAACCATTCAAGATAAAAAGCAAATTACTGCGGATGCTGGAATCTGAAACGAAAGGGAAAATGCTGGAAAATCTCAGCAAGTCTGGCAGCATCTGTAGGGAGAGAAAAGAGCGAATGTTTCGAGTCCGATGACTCTTTGTCAAAGCTAACAGACAGAGAGAGTGGGAAATATTTATACTGTGGAGTGAGAATGAAAGATGATTCATAGCCACAGAAGCCCAGGGAAACTGGGTGCTAATGGTCACAGATACCAAGGAGAAAGAATGCTAATGGCAGTCCCCAGAGAGGACAAAAGATGTGAAAGGTCAAACAGCAGGGAAACTTACATCAGAGGATGAACTGTAGGTGTGGGGGGAAGGGGAAGGGGGAAGCAAAGAGGAGAAAGGTGCATTAAAGGTGGATAAGATTGGAGGAGGGAAATTAAATGTATATTAAGAAAGAAAGAAATAGTAAAAGACAGTTAAAATGAAATGAAAACAAATGGGTCGAGGTGGGGCTGATCATCTGAAGCTGTTGAATTTGATGTTCAGGCCGGAAGGCTGTAGTGTGCCTAACCGGAAGATGAGATGTTAGCTCTTTTCTCTCCCTGCAGATGCTGCTAGACTTGCTGAGATTTTCCAGCATTTTCCCTTTCGAACCATTCATGATGGCGCACAAAATCGCTACCAAATTTAAGTATTAATCCTCCAAGTTAATTGTCCTAATTTGGTGTTATCATTCCAACTTCTTCTAGTTTCTATCATGAAACAATATGCTCTGCAACTGAGCTGAGCCACAGTGCATTATCCCGCTAACATTTTTTTCCCAAATACCTGGGGCTCCATCCAGTAGCTCAGTTGGCATGGGATCTTGCAAAAGACCCCATGACAATATAAAGAGTAGGGATTATTCTCACACTCCTGCCTAACATTCTTCCTTTGCAACCAGGAGAAAATCAGAATATCTAACCATTCAGACTATCATAGTATGATAGAGCACAGGAGCCACTCAGCCCATCAAACCTTTACCGGCAATTTCGCTCTCCAATTTGTCCTGCTGTTTTATCCTGCAAGGATTGCTCCAATTCCTTATTTAAAGTTAATTTGAATTTTCTGCCAACAACACCCCTTTTGGCATTGGATTCCAGTTCATACTACTCATTATTTGTTTGTGGGGCATTGCAGTATGCAAATTGGCTGTTGTGCTCCCTTCAAAAGATACACTTCAAATGTAATTAATTGGTTGTACTTTAGCACATTCTGAGGACATGATGGAATTTCATTTGGATGTTGCGCCCAAAAGGGAACTCAATATTTCTTTGAATGGTAAGAGACTAAATCACGAACATCCCATTTATTTTAGTGTTACCCTTGACTGAACATTGACATGCAAAAAACATCTGAACAAGACAGGAGCAAAGATCAAAATATGAAATAACCTCCTAAGCAAACCTGCTGACTCTTCATGGGGTGCAGATGCTCAAACCTTAAGGGCTTCATCTCTTGCCATCGTCTTCTTGTCTGCAAAGTACTATGCATCAGTGTGGTAAAACTCATCCCACATCAGTCTTATAGATACCCGTTCAACACAACAATGCATATCATTCCAGGTACCCTCTGATCAACTGAACTCCCCTGGCTCCCAGTCCTGAGCAACTTCACACCCTTCGCATAAGGAGAGAGATTGCAACATAAAACCTTTTGGAAAAGGTTTATTTAATAAGGATGCGGGAGTCCAAACCAAGTAGAAACAAGAACAAAATGCTTATTTAAAAACAATATATTTACATTTCCTGATAGACCCCTACTGGGTATTTCTTTAGTCGGCACCTTACTGGCCAACCTTATGTACACTTGGTAAATGAGATACCCCGCCCCTACTGGTACTCCTCAAGGAGCACGGGGAAGACAAAAGTTCCCATTCCGTAGGCCCCGTGCAGGATATTACAGCTTACATCACCCAAGCCTGCCGCTCCACAAGCCCCTCCCAATCCACCCACTGCACGGCTCCCATCACGCCAGCCCACAAAGCTAAGACCACCATGCCAAGGAATCACAGGAGAAGCCCTACGCAACAGAAATGGAACTAACTCACCAACATTAAAAGTCTCTTCCTTATCACAGATCCCACAGCCCGTCCGCCTGCCTTCAACCTGCCACGCCAGCACTGGGCACTCCTCTACCGATTGTACACTGGTCAAGACCATTGTGCAGCAAACTCGCACAAGTGGGGCCTTGCCGGGAGCCTGGGCTGCAGCTGTGGTGCACCCCAATCAATGGCTCACATCACTCAAGAGGCTCAGAGAGTTCCATTTAGCTGCTATGGAGGCTATTGCCTGGCTTGGTCATTACTGCACACAATTTTTTTTAAATTTGGATTTTGGCTCTTTTTCAGTCCCACAGAATCCTCACACAGAATCCTCACATAAAATCCTCACACAGAGTCCTCAAACAGAACCCTCACACAGAATCATCACACAGAGTCCTCAAACAGAACCCTCACGCAGAATTCTCACGCAGAGTCCTCACGCAGGATCCTCACACAGAATCCTCACACAGAATCCTCACACAGAATCCTCACACAGAATTCTCACACAGAGTCCTCACGCAGAATCCTCACACAGTATCATCACAAAATATCCTCACACAGAATCCTCACATAGAATCCTCACACAGAATCCTCACATAGAATCCTCACACAGAATCCTCACATAGAATCCTCACACAGAATCCTCACATAGAATCTTCACATCAGAATCCTCACATAGAATCCTCACACAGAATCCTCACATAGAATCTTAACACTGAATCCTCACATAGAATCCTCACACAGAATACTCCCACAGAGTCTTCACACAGAATTTCCATGAAGAATCCAGACACAGAATCTTCACACAGAATCTTCACACAGAATCTTCACACAGAATCCTCACACAGAATCCTCACATAGAATCCTCACACAGAATCCTCACATAGAATCCTACACCTTGTTTTTTCCCCAGAAAACCCAAAATCAAAAACTGACATTTATATAGCAGTTACCATGAACTGCAGAGTTTAAGTGTAAATTCACACCAGAATAAACAGTTCCAATGCTAAAGCTCCACTCACATAATACTGCGGACAGAATTCTCTCAACAATCATCCCTGGACACTCTCAGTTTAACTGATACATAAATATTAACAACAGTGATAAAGAAAACATTGCCATCTCCCAAGATACCACTGTGCCTTTCTATGGCTTCTTAAGCAGGACAGAAATATTTATATTACCACCAGAAGGGAGGATGTTATTCATTTAAAATACTGTTGTGTCAGTAAATAGAAAATGTTTTGCTGCGTGACTGAGTTCAAATCCTTATAAAAAAAATTTTGCTCAGACTTTTGAAGATAACAAGACAGGTAAGCTGGTTAAGAAAACAAACAGGATTTATTTTATCCTTTAACATGATGGGAGTGTGGCTGGAAAGGACAGCATTTGTTGCTGATTACAAATTCTCCTCGTGAATGTAATGGTGATCTACATTCCTGAACACATGCAGTCCACCTGGTGTAGGTACACCCAAAGTGCTGTTGGGAAGATAATTCTCAGATGAGATGAATGGCCTCCAAGAATGACAACCATCTTCCTTTGTGCTAGTATGACACCAACCAGTGAAGAGGTTTCCCCCTAATTTCCATTGACTTCAATTTTGCTGGGGCTCCTTGGTGCTATACTGAGTCAAATGCTGTCAAGGGTAGACAATCTCCCCTCACCTCTGGAGTTCAGCAGCATGATTTAATGGAAAAGTGTCATTTTGGGTACAATTAGCGGGGTGTTCCTTGATGGTTGCGTTGGCAAGATCGTGGCCTGTAATTAACAGCACTTAGTGCCAAAAATGAGTCTCCACGAGCTTCTCACCGTTATTGGCTGTCTCACTGTCTGATATGCCACACTCATGGCCAGCTGCTTGCCGCTGATAAGATGGTGCTGCTTTTAAACGGTCCCTCACCAGTCTGTCCCAGTCAACACACAAGCATGGCAGTGCGCAGACCTGCTCCTCGCTTTGGCGATGCCAACCTGACCAGGTTTCATGATGCTGTGAATGAGAGGCAGGGCATCCTGTTCCCCCGAGAGGGTCGGAGGACCAGCAGCAGGGTCAGCAATGCCACCTGGGAGTCAGTGGCACCGGCTGTCAGTTCGGGCAGCATGACAAAGCGGACCGCGGTCCAATGTTGGAAGACCAACGACCTCCACTGAGCTGCAAGGGTAAGTTACAACCTATCTCTTTGCATCAACTCCACCTGCCAGGGAATGAAATTGAATTTCAGCATTGAAGCCATTGAAGGCTCTGGCTGCAGCTATGGTTTCCCCTGCTCTGGGTCTCCGCAATATTTAAAGATGGGCTTGAAGGTTTCACACACGCAAAACCCATCAACCCCCGGCGCAAATGTCAATTTTGGCCTTTCCCACTATTTACCCGGCATGCCGGGCGCAAACGCGGTGGTTAAATCGCTCCCCAGTTCTTTTGTCCATGTTTGAACCAAGACTGTAATAAGGGCCGGGATTCTCCCCTACCCGGCGGGGCGGGGGTCCCAGTGTGTTGGGGTGGCGTGAACCACTCCGGCGTTGGGCTGCCCCAAAGGTGCGGAAGTCTCCGCACCTTTAGGGGCCAAGCCCTCACATTGAGGGGCTAGGCCCACGCCGGAGTGGTTCCCACTCCGCCGGCTGGCGTGAACGGCCTTTGGCGCCATGCCAGCCGGGGCCAAAAGGACTTCGCCGGCCAGCGTAAGTCCGCGCATGCGCCGGAGCGTCAGCGGCTGCTGATGTCATACCGGTGCATGCGCAGGGGAGGGGGTCACTTCCGCCTCCACCATGGTGAAGACGATGGCGAAGGCGGAAGATAAAGAGTGCCCCCACGGCACAGGTCCGCCTGCCAATCGGTGGGCTCCGATCGCGGGCCAGGCCACCGTGGGGGCACCCCCCGGGGTCAGATCGCCCCGTGCCCCCCCAGGACCCCGGCGCCCGCCCGCGCCACCTGCTCCTGCTGGTAATGTAGGTGGTTTAATCCACGCCGGCGGGAGAGGTATGTCAGCGGCGGGACTTCGGCCCATCGCGGGCCGGAAAATTGCCGCGGAGGGCCCACCGACCGCCGCGGGGGGCCCACCGACCGGCGCGGTTCGATTCCCGCCCCCGCCGAATCTCGGGGGGTGGAGAATTCCGCCCAGGGTCTGGAAACCAGTTGCCTTGGCAGATTCGAGACTAGATATCAATGAGGATACTCACCTTTATTTTCTTGTAGCCGGACCAACATAATATTTTTTTAAAACCTAGATTTCATGGGGCTGGTTTAGTGGGCTAAACAGTGGGCTAAACAGCTGGTTTGGAATGCAGAACAAGGCCAGCAGAGCGGGTTCAATTCCCGTACCAGCTTCCCCGAACAGGCGCCGGAATGTGTCAACGAGGGGCTTTTCACAGTAACTTCATTGAAGCCTACGTGTGACAATAAGCGATTATTATTATTGTTATAGTGTGCTATTATTCGACTAAAGTTACACTGACAAGGAGATTGTGTAATGAATGCATGAACATTAATTCTCCAGAATGTAATGGATGGCACAGTGGCACACTACTGCCTCACAGTTCCAGGGACCCAGATTCAATTCCGGCCTGGGATGACTGAGTGTGGAGTTTGCACTTTCTCCCCATGTCTGTGTGGTTTTCCTCCGGCTGCTCCGGTTTCCTCCCACAGTCCAAAGATGTGCAGGTTAGGAGGATTGGTCATGCTAAATCGCCCCTTAGAGTCCAAAAGATTTGGTGGGGTCACTGGGTTCTGGGGATAGGGTAGAGATGAAGGTTTGAGTAGGGTGCTATTTCGGTGCAGACTTGATGGGCCAAAAGGCCTCCTTCTGTAGGGATTCTATGATTCTATTTTATATTTTCTTCTACTTCTTAGAAGGAAAGATTTGTGATGCTTATGAAATACATAATGCAGTCAGAAGAACAAATTTTCTTATTATTCAAATTATTTTAAATATCAAACTGTTGCAAAGCATTATGATCCAGTCAAACTTATTGATTGCATATTCTTTCAAATCATTAAATATCATTGTTTATGCTGATGACAGCACTGGAACACCATTCACTGGTGTGAAGACTAATGTTGAAGCATTTTGGCTAATAACTATATTAGTATTAAATCAGTAATTTGCCCCCTCCATTGTATTATCACCAATTTCCATTTAAACAAAATGAACATCTAAAGAAGTAGAGTACAACACCAAAAAGGATGTTATACAATCAAAATTTGTTCAGATCATATAGATTTTGAAAACAGTCCTGATTATGCAACTTCCTTTTTATTGTCTGGGATAGATGGTAGCATATTTCAGTTCTTCTTGCAAGGACACATTTTTTATCTCCTAAATCTCTGATCTCCTAAAATATTCACTAATAATATTAGGCAACACCGGGGTCATAATAAGAGTACTGCATATCTCTCCTTGATGACACACGAGGTAATTGTACTGCAAGGTACATCATTGAACCTTACAAATAGCAGTCCAATTGCTATTCTGTGCCAAGTTAGTCAACACCCAACAAATGTTATTAAGAACATAAGGAATAAGAACAAGAATAGGCCATTCAACTTCTCAAGCCTGCTTCAACATTCAATCAGATCATGGCTGATCTCTAATCTCAGCTATACCTCCTCACATTATCCGCATATCCTTTGGTCCCCTTTCGTATCCAAACATTTGTAGTTCTCTGACCTGAATATACTCAACAACTATTGTATCCACAATTCTTTGCAATAAGAGATTTCCAATGGTACGCAACCTATCAGTGAAGGATTTTCTACTCACCTCAGTCCTAAGTGGTTCTTATTCTGAGACTGTGACTCTTAGTTCTAGATGCCTCAGCCAAGGTCAGGCAACAACCTCTCAGTATCTACCTTGTCAACTCCCTTAGGAATTGTATGAGTTTCAATGAGATCACCTCTCATTCGTCTAAACTCCATCGGCCTAGTCTACTCAATCTCTTCTGACAGGACAGGCCCTCATCTCATGATTAGACTAGTGAACCTTTGTTGCAAGTATATCCTTCCTTAGGGAGGGAGACCAAAACTGTAGATGCCAGGCCCCATACAATTGAAACAAGACGGGCGGAATTCTCCGCTCCCCACGCCGGGTGGGAGAATCACGGGAGGGCTGGGCGACTCACGACACGCCCCCCCTGATGCCCCCCGCGTTTTTCACGGCGACCGGCGATTCTCCGGCCCAGATGGGCCGAGCGGCCTGCCGCTCCCGACCGGTTCACGATGGTGGCAACCACACCTGGACGCTGCCGTCGTGAACATGGGCGCCGAAGTGCCGTTTGAAGCTTGTGAGGGGAGTGAGCACCACGGCCGTGCTCGGGAGGGGACTGGCCCGCGATCGGTGCCCACCGACCGTCGGGCCGGCGTCTCAAAGTGACGCACTCTTTCCCCTCCGCCACCCCACAAGATCAAGCCGCCACGTCTTGCGGAGCAGTGGAGGGGAAGACGGCAACTGCGCATGCGCGGGTTGGAGCCGTCAGCCGTTATGACGTCAGCCGCGCATGCGCGGGTTGGAGCCGGCCAACCTGCGCATGCGCGGCTGACGTCACATAGGCGCCGCCGTTGCGTCATTCTCGGCGCGCCGCCTTGACGCTCCTAGCCCCCCAGGTGGGGGTAAATTAGGTGCGAGGAGCACCTAAGTGAACTCAGCCGAGTTCACGACGGCCTTCCCGATTTATCGCGGGAGCAGAGAATTCCGCCCATTACATTTTCACTTTACATCATCAGCAAACTTGGATAACTAACTGTCAGTCCCCTCATCTAAGTCATTCTTCTTTAGTTATCTGGCAGGAGCCATAGTGCAATGACCTCCACAACAGAAGAGCAAGGATTCAGATCCCAAACCCATTCCAGCCGGAACAGAGATTGAACCCCAATCTGATCCACACTGGCTGTCCAGTCAATTAAGTCAACTGCTCACTAAAGTGATGTGACCTGCACATTAATGTAAACTGGAGCTATGCATAATGATGGCAGAGGCTCCAATTTTGCTTCCCTCACATGGCTGACCAGGAATCTCTCCCACTCTTACTCCCTGCCATTGGCATATGTTGGAAGTATGTGCAAGTTGATACTCAACCTGTTGGCCACATTATGAATGCACCTTCCTTGACCATTAAGTTTTGATGCTGAAGTTTCTGGCTCAAAGACAGGGACACTATTCTCTGCACAAGACTTCAATCATAAATATAGATTTATAACTAGTTGAGGCTCAAGCAGTGATCCTTACGGTACCTGTCTACTTCTAGCCTGCCAACCTGAAAAAGACCTTTTTATTGACTTGAAACGTTAATTCTGTTTCTCTCTCCCAACAAATGTTGCCAGACCTGCTGAATGTTTTCAGCATTTTCTGTATTTATTCCTACTCTTTGTTTTCTGCCCATTAGCCAAGCCTCAGTCATGCTACATAATTTCCCCACCTCCATGAGCCTTAATTTTGTTTAATAACTTCTTGTGCAGCACCTTATTGAGTGATTTTTGAAAATACCTATATGCTACATCAAGTCCTTATCCACCTAGTTATGTTAACAAAACATAGATTTGCCACACATGATTTTGGCTTGATAAATTCGTGCTGACTCTGTTATGTTATCACACCCCTAATAATAGTTTCTAGCATTTCTCTACTGCTGATGCCAGGCAAACTGGCCTGTGTTTTCTTGTTCTCCCTTTTGAATAGCAAAGTTGAACTTGATACTTTCCAATCCATAGGGGTTGCTCAAATTATGGAAGATTAAAAGAAATATATTCATTTGCCACCTCTTTTAAGACATAGGGTGTAGGTCATCTTGTCCAGATGATTCTTCAGTTTTTATTACCATTAATTCCTCCAGTACTATTTCTTTCCTAATACAATTATCCTTAAGTCCCTCTTTTTCACTAGACCCTTAGCTTCCCATTGCTTTTGGAACTTTTTTCTGCCTCCTACAACGAAGACCAATACAAAGTACACAGGTATTTGTTTAATGCCTCTGCTATGTCCCTATTCCGCACTCGAAATGCCTCAAGTCTATAAATTAAGATGGCGAGTTGAAAATCTACCAGTAACTTCTGTTTTTTTTTGCAGAAGTTGGGGGAGGGCAGTATCAGTTTTTTCTGCCCTGGTCCCATATGCAAACATTCACAACCCAAACTCACAAATGAAGAATGACCTACTGGCTCAGTTATCAGAGGTAGCTGGTGTCTGTTAACCTGCAACTCAGAGCATGCATTGTGACTTAAAGAGGCAAATAAATGGCATGATAAAACACATGCAGCAATAAGGAATTGATCTGATGGAGCTGTGTGTGATTCACTCAGATCACCATATAACATGGAACATTATTGACATAGTATTTGGGTAAGTGGTGCAAATCTCCACAGAGATTCTGTATCTCTGTCACTGTTGGTGAATGAACATACCACATATTTACCTGAAGAGCAACAAATAAAAGGATAATGAATAACATTTATAGCTCATACACTTATTTAATAGTGTTATACTTAATGTACCAGCAAATACATTCATATATGTAGAGCCTTTCTTTCACAAAGAAAATATTCAAAGTACTTTACATAGGGTGAAGAAGAAAAAATATAGATAAAAGGAACAATGAAGCAAATAGTAAGCCTTTGTGTGACAGCTGGGAGATGTGACCAAATGCTTTAGTGAAAATTTAGGTTTAGAGATTGTTTTTCAGGTGAAAGAGAAGTGAAGAACTAATGAAGATAAGGCATGGGTTTCCAGAGAGTGGAATCCACAGTACAAAAGGTCTGCCAGCTATAGTTTGACAAAGAGTGATGGTGGCGGGATGCACAAAAGTTAGAGATGGAGCACTGAAGGATGTGGAAGTAATATAAAGTTGGAAGAGATTACAGAAAGAGTAGGATGAGACCATAGTCGGATTTGAAGACAAGGGTGAGAATCTTAAATTTAGCACCCGAGATTTTGCTGGAGCAGGGTATCTCATGGCATGAGACTTATTCCCGCACCCTTCAGCTTAAAAAAGCTTTATTTTCTAACTTCCTAGAAGTGCAAACTGATAATGGCATGGCAAGGGCTACGGCACATCTGGAATCCCAATGACTGATTGATTGATTGATTGATAATTATTGTCACATGAATCGAAGTACAGTGAAAAGTATTTTTCTGCAGCCAAAGGAGCATTCATAGTAGACAAAAGAATAATCGGCAGAGTACATTGACAAATGGTGCTTCAACAAATAGTGATTGATTACAGTGCGGAACAAGGACCAAACAAGAGCAGCATAGGGTGTCGTGAATAGTATTCTTTCAGGGAACAGATCAGTCTGAGGGAGAGTCATTGAGGAGTCTAGTAGCTGTGGGGAAGAAGCTGTTCCTATGTCTGGATGTGCGGGTCTTCAGACGTCTGTATCTTCTGCCTGATGGAAGGTCTGGAAGAGACAAAGCCTGGGTGTGAGGGGTCTCTGACAATGCTGGCTGCGTTCCTGAAGCAGCGGGAGGTGTATACAGAATCAATGGGAGGGTGGCAAGTTTGTGTGATGCGTTGGGCTGAGTTTGCCACACTCTGCAGTTTTTTGCGATTTTGGGCCGAGCAGTTGCCATACCAAGCTGTAATGCAACCGGATACGATGCTCTCTATCGCACATCTGTAGACGTTTCTGAGATTTGATGCAGACATGCCGAATTTCTTTAACTTCCGTAGCAAGTAGAGACGTTGTTGAACTTTCTTGACTGTTGCATCAACGTGAGTGGACCAGGACAGACTGTTAGTCCCAGGCTAACGACACAAATTCTCTGGGGGGGGGGGGGGGGGGGGGGGGGGGGGGGAATTCTAGCTTTGAGGTCATCCAGCTTGTTCAGGGCTAACGAGCTAGCCTCTTAACTGATAAGTTTAAGGGATTGGGAAAGAAACAGAATAATGACTGAAAGGAAATAAGTGCATTGTCATTAAATCAGGTACAGCAAATGAAATAAAGGGATGAAAAGATTGAATGAAGAGCATTCAGAGAGAAAAGAAAAGTAATTAAACATTTTATAATTGAAAATATAGTATTTTTAAAATCTCTAACACAAATGAACTATCTCTAGAAATGTTACAACACCAGGTTAAAGTCCAACAGGTTTGTTTCGAATCACTAGCTTTCGGAGCACTGCTCCTGCCTCAGGTGAATGAGGAGGTGCGTTCCAGAAACATATATATAGACAAAGTCAAAGACAAAAGACGATACTTTGAATGCGAGTCTTTGCAGTTAATTACGTCTTTACAGGTTCAGATGGAGCAACTTGAGAGAGGGATAATCACAGGTTAAGGAGGTGTGAACTGTCTCAAGCCAGGACAGTTGGTAGGATTTCATAAACCCAGGCCAGATGGTGGGGGGGGGGGGGGGTTCAGTATAATATGACATGAATCCAAGGTCCCGGTTGAGGCCGTACACATGTGTGCGAAACTTGGCTATATGTTTCTGCTCGGCGATTCTGCGTTGTCGCGCGTCCTGAAGGCCGGCTTGGACAACGCTTACCCGAAGATCAGAGGCTGAATGCCCTAGACTGCTGAAGTGTCCTGACTGGAAGGGAACATTCCTGCCTGGTGATTGTAGCTCGATGTCCTTTCAAACTTGTTCAAACTTGTGCATGAAGATGTTGGCATATTGAGGTGCAAATTTGGTCCCCCTGGCTGTTCCGTGCGTCTGGATGAAGTATTTGTTGTCAAAGGTGAAGACGTTGTGATCTAGAATGAAGCGGATGAGTTGCAGAATTACGTCTGGAGGTTGGCAGTTGTCGGTGTTGAGGACTGAGGCTGTTGCAGCAATGCCGTCATCAAGGGGGATGCTGGTGTAGAGTACCGAGACGTCCATTGTGCCGAGGAATGTTCCTGGTTCAACTGGTCATTGGGTGCTCAGTTTCTGTAAGAAGTCCATCGTATCGCGACAGAAGCTGGGCGTTCCTTCTACAATGGGTTTCAAGATGCCCTTGATATAGCCAGAGAGGTTCTCACACAGGTTCCCATTGCCTGATACGATAGGACGTCCTGGTGTGTTGGCCTTGTGTATTTTTGGGAGGCAGTAGAGATCTCCAACGCAGGGAGTACGTGGTATGAGAGCACGTAGAGTGCTTTGAAATTCTGGATCCAAGGTCTTGATCAATCTGTTGAGTTGGCGGGTGTGTTCCTTGGTCGGATCTGAAGGTGTCTCTAGTGTTCCTGGTTGTTGCATTGTCAGTGCACTTTTTCTGCAGTAGTCCGTTTTGTTCAGTATGACGATGGCCCCTCATTTGTCTGCTGGTTTAATGACGATGTTGTGGTTGGTCTTGAGAGCGTGGATGGTGTTGTGTTGTGCTTGGGTGACATTCGGGGCTGTCTTGTGAATGCGGCTGATGAATCTGGCATTGGCGTGATTCCTGACAGCTCAAGCAAACATGCCGAGGGGTCCATTCGACTCTTTCCTCTTCTGTTGCCGCCCCACAGATCTCTCGGTCTGCTGTTCAATATGCCAACACCTTCATGCACAAGTTTGAACAAGACCTCCTCACCGCCCAGGACTTTCTACCGACGTTATACACCAGATACATTGATGGCAATTTTTACCTTTGGACCCACGGTGAATAATCACTGAAACCACTACACGATGACATCAATAAGTTCCATCCCACCATCAGACTCACCATGGATTACTCTCCAGAATCGGTTTGATTCTTGGACACACTCATCTCCATCAGGGACGGTCATCTCAGCGCTTTGCTTTACCACACGCCCATTGATAACCTCATGATGCTCCACTTCTCCAGCTTCCATCCTAAATACATTAAAGAAGCCATCCCCTCTGGACAAGCCCTCCGTACACACAGGATCTGTTTAGATGAAGAGAAGCGTAACAGACATCTACAGACGCTGAAAGATGCCCTCGTACAAATGGGATGACGCTCGACACATTGATCGACAGTTCCAACGTGCCACAGCAAAAAACCGCACCAACGTCCTCAGAAGACAAACACGGCACACAACCAACAGAGTACCCTTCATTATCCAGTACTTCCCCGGAGCGGAAAAACTACAACATTTTCTTCGCAGCCTTCAACAAATTATCGATGAAAACGAACATCTTGCCATGTTCATCCCCATACCTTTACTACTTGCCTTCTAACAACCGCACAACCTCAAACAAACCATTGTTTGCAGCAAACTACTCGGCCTTCAGAACAGTGACCACGACACCACACAACCCTGCCTTGGCAATCTCTGCAAGACGTGCCAGATCATCACATGGATACCACCATTACACATGAGAACACCACCCACCAGGTACGTGGTAGATAATCGTACGACTCGGCCAACGTTGTCTACCTCATACAGCGCAGGAAAGATGTCCCGAAACGTGGTACATTGGCGAGACAATGCAGACACTGCGACAACGGATGAAAGGACATCGCGCGACAATCGCCAGGCAGGAATGTTCCCTTCCAGTCGGGGAACACTTCAGCAGTCAAGGGCATTCAGTCTCTGATCTTCAGGTAAGTGTTCTCCAAGGTGGCCTTCAGGGTGTGCAACAATGCAGAATCGCTGAGCAGAAACATATAGCCATGTTCCGCACACGAGTACGGCCTCAACCAGGACCTTGGATTCATGTTGCATTACATTCACCCCCCACCATCTGGCCTGGGCTTGAAAAATCCTACCAACTGTCCTGGTTTGAGACAATTCATACTTCTTTAACCTGTGATTATCCCTCTCTCCAGTTGCTCCATCTGAACCTGGAAAGACTTATTACCTGCAAAGACTCGCATTCAAAGTCTTTCATCTTTGACTTTGTCTATATACATGTTTCTGGAACCCACCTCTTCATTCACCTGAGGAAAGAGCAGTGCTTCGAAAGGTAGTGATTCAAAACAAACCTGTTGGCCTTTAATCTGATAATGTAAGACTCATTACTCTACTCAACCCAGTCCAATGCCGGCATCTCCACATCATCTCTAGAAATTAAACTCCAGAATTTAAATTGTCCCCTTTCATGACTGGAGAGGTTAATTGGTATTGCAGGAACATAAATCTCCTCATTAGAGAGGGACTTACTTTGTTAAATACCAGTCTTAGATTTCTGTGGTGAGTTTAATTGACAATTATTGCACAAATACAGCAAATATAGAAACTCACCGTGGCTACTTAGGCAGCACCCTCCAAATGTCCAGCTGCTACCATCACGAAGGACAAGAGCAGCAGACTCATGGGAACACCAGCATCTGGTAATTCCCCTCTAAGCTACTTACCATTCTGACTTGGAAATACATCACTGTTCCATTCTGCCTTAGAAATATATCACTGTTCCTTCACTGTCATTGAGTCAAAATCCTGTAACTCCCTCCCTAACAGCACTGTGGGTGTTCCTACACCACATGGACTGCAATGTTTCAAGAAGCTTACCACCACCTTTTCAAGAGCGGTTAGAGATAGGTAATAAATACTGGCATAGCCAGTGATGCCCACATCCATGAATGAATTTTCCAAAAACTTCATAAAACTTACAGGGAGATTTAGGGAACTGTTGTTCCATGAAACTAACAGCAGAATGGCATAATTTGTCAGGCAGTATGTGATGACTTACAGCTCATTTGTGTCTCTTCCTGGCCATAAGATCTGGATGATTTACACATTAATAATGGCAAACGTTACTAAACTAACAGTTGTTTTAGCAGCAAATGTGAGAGACAGCAAGCCATTGTAGATCAGTAAGGATGGAAAAATGGACAAGTGGGACTGAATGTGGGACAGGATTTGGATGGTAGAGTTGTGAACAGTCATGGACAGAATGTATTTTCTCTGTTACTTCCTATAACCAGTATGTTCTAGATGGAGAAAAATATATTTTTTCTCACTCCTTTGAGATATATTCTAATTAAACCATTTAGCAGAAAGATTCTGTGAGTTTAAAAATAAAGAAGTGTATTATTCTCACACACCTAACCCAAATTAACACAATGTCGCACACTCCATCTCATGCATGCACAAACACACACACAAACATCTTAGATACAGATAATAATAGAGCACTTATGCAGATTACAGTTAATTCAGTCTTTGAGTTATGAGTTCCAGTCTCCTGCATTGCAAGCCAATAGTTTCTTGAATGGATTTGATGATTTAAAGTTGAAGCAACAGTCTGGTACATGAAGTAGGAAGTAGGAACTAGGAGCAGAAGTAGGCAATTCAGCCCTTTGAGTCCGCTCTGCCATTCAATCAGATCATAGTTGATCTCTTCCTGTTCCCAAATTTCCTTTTCCCTGTATTTTATCAGAAATGTATCTATCTCCCTCTTGAATCAATTTAATGACTCAGACTCCACCGCACTATGGGGCAGCGAGTTCAACAAATTCACCACCCTCTGCAAGAAGTAGTGCCTCCTCATCTCAGTTTTAAATCTACCACCTCTCAACCTATATCTGTGACCCCTTGTTCTAGATTGCCCCACAAGGGGGAACATTTGGTCTACATTTATTTTATCAATCTCTTTTACTATTTTATATACCACGATCAGCTCCACTCTCATCCCTCTAAACTCCAGCGAGTACAAGCCCAAACTGCTTAATCTCTCCTCATACGCAAACCCCTTCATCCCTGGAATTTTATATTCCAGTCCTTTTGCAATAAACGCTAACATTCTATTTGCCTTTCTTTTTACATTTTGTACCTGCATGCAGACTTTCTGCGATTTATGACACCCAGATCACTCTGCCCAGATGCATTTTGAATCTGCTTTTCATTTAGATAATTTGCCTGACTATTTTCGACCAAAATGGATAACCTCACAATTATCCACATTAAACTCCATTTGCCAAATTTTGGACCAACCTCCTAGCCTATCTATATCCGATTACCTCTTCACTGCCTGCTTTCCCATCTATTTTAGTATCATCCGCAAATTTTGCTACACTCTATCCCTGCTTGCAGATCATTCATTTAGATTGTAAACAGTTGAGGTTCGAAGACTGAACCCTGCGGCACTCCACCAGTTACAGTTCGACAGTCAGAAAAGGACTCATTTAACCCGACCCTCTGCTTTCTGCCAGTCAGCCAATTCTCAATCTAACCTAATATTCTACACCCAACCCCCTGTGATCTCAGCTTCTGGATCAATCTTTTATGCGGCACCTTGTCAAATGCCTTCTGGAAGTCTAGATATAGTCTAGATATAGTCTAGCATTGTTGCACAAGAGGATACCACTGTGGCTTCACAGCACCAGGGTCCCAGGTTCAATTCTCCGCTGGGTCACTGTCTGTGCGGAGTCTGCACTTTCTCCCCGTGTCTGCATGGGTTTCCTCCGAGTGCTCCGGTTTCCTCACACAGTCCAAAGACGTGCAGGTTAAGTGAATTGACCACGATAAATTGACCTTCGTGACCAAAAGGGTTAAGAGGGGTTATTGGGTTACGGGGATAGGGTGGAAGTGAGGGCTTAAGTGGGTCAATGCAGACTCGGTGGGCCGAATGGCCTCCTTCTGCACTGTATGTTCTATGTTCTATATCCACAGGTTCCCCATTATCTACCTTGCTGGTTATATTCTCAAAGAACTGAAGCAAGTTTGTCAAGCATGACTTACCCATGCTGACAATGGTGGATTGAGCTTTGTCTTTCCAAATGTTCAGTCATCTCCTCCTTAATGATTGATTCCAGCAACTTTCCCACCATAGAGGTCACGCTAACCAATCTATAGTTTCCTACTTTTGCCTCCCTCCCTTTTTGAATAGGGGCAGTACATTAGAATGTTTCCAATCCACCGGGACTTTTCCAGAATCCAGGCAATTTTGAAATATCGTAATAAATACATCCACTATCTCTCTGCCACCTTCTTTAATATCCTAGGGTACAAGCTAGCAGGTCCCAGAGACTTATCTATCTTTAGTCCCATTAGTTTATTCAATACCTTCTCCTTAGTGATAGTTATTGCACTACATTCCTCTGCATTAACTGCAGTTCTTGGAAAGTTTTGTTATCCTCTGCCATGAAGACAGAGGCAAAGTATTGGTTTAGTGCCTCCACCATCTCTGTGTTCCCATTATTATCTCACCAGTATCATCTTTTAAAGGGCCAACATATACCTTAGCTATTCTCCTCATCTTTATATACTTATAGAAGCTCTTGGTGTTAGTGTTTATGTTTTTTGCTAGTTTATCTTCGCAGTTCATCATGCCTTCTTTGATTCTTTTTTTAGTAGCTTTTTGATGACCCCTAAAGTTCTCCCAATCCTCCAGCTTATCACTAGCTTTTGCAGTATGGTATGCCCTAGTGTTTGCCTTTATGTCCTCCTTGACTTCCTTGTTTAGCCATGAACGTTTTTCTCCTTTTTACAATTTCTCTCCTCTCAAGAATATACTTTAATTGAGAGGTGTTTAAAAGCTCACTGAATATTCACCATTGTTCCTCAACTGTTCTACCCTGAATTATTTCTGCCCAGTCTACTTGGGCCAACTCTTTCCTCAGGCCTGTATAATGACCTTTGTCCAATACTAAAACTCAAGTATGGCACTCTGTCCTCCCTTGTTCAATCTGAATTTGAAATTCTGGCATTCTGTCATCACTCCTTCCAAGAGGATCCTTACTAATGGGATGATTTATCAACCCTTCTTCGTTACATAATACTAAATCTAAAATAGCCTGCTCCATGGTTGGCTCCATAACTTATTGCTCAAAGAAACAATCCCTCGTGCACTCTATGAAATCTCCCTCGGGGCTACCATTGCCAATTTGATTAATATAGTCAATATGAATGTTAAAATCACACATGGTGCCATTGTGCCCTTCTCACAAGCCCTCATTTTTTGGTTTAAACTATGCCTCACTTTGGAAGTATTGCTCGGGCGACTGTAAGTTACTCCTACCAAAGAGTTTTTTCCCTTGTGTTTTATTTCCACCCATATCGATTCAACATATTGCCCATTGGTGCCAATATCATTTCTGAATACAGCCATGATATCATATTTAACCAATAAAGCAACTCCACCTCCTGTTCCATCCTCTCTATCCTTTGAAAATACGGAGTATTCACTGGAAAAAAATAATTGGGTACTTTGAATTTTTTTTTAAAAAAGTATCCAGCTGGTTGATTCTCAGCTCCAACCAACTGGAGCTGATTAACAGCTTACGTATTATGGCTGCTTGATGACTTATACCTAGTTTCAGAGTCAGGTTCTCGGACTGGCTGACGACTGATATTCTCATGGACCTGCTGGGCCCTTGGGTAATAAGGGTGGAGACTCTGAAACCAGCTTCGATCAACTGACTAACACTCCTGAGGCATACCCGGTGTAGTTAGAATGGCAGAGCCCATCATAGTACAATGGGAAGCTGATAGAGGCCATTGAGATTTGCTCCCTGCCACATGTGTGTCTCCCTATAAATACAGGCTGCCCCCCCAGCTATTTAACATGTGGCGGGGTATTAACTGGATTAATTGACTATGGGTAAGACCTTCCCATCACCCCCATCTAGGAAGAGGTGCTGACTAATTGGATGACTGACAGCTCTGTAGTCCTAGCACACCATGTTTGAGAGGCTGGTGGGAAGGGTTAAGGTAGGTATGATCCCAGAAGGATGCCTCCAATGAACCAAATGAGCTTCTCCCATTTGCCTGACATTGGCCTACATGGCTAAACCTTCAGGGCTACTTGCTTAGCATCGGGATCCCCCTGTCATGGGCAAAACCGTGGCAGGGGCTGGATGAGGCACTTAAGTATCCGTTAATTGACCACTTAAGGGTTTTAATAGGCCCAAGGGTGGACCTGGTGCTCCATTACGCTAAGAGGTCAGGTGTAATGACTGGATCTGGTATGTCTCTCTTGTGGTGAACATGAATTGGATTCAATTTTAATTGGTTTTTGGAGCAGGCAAGGAGCTGGATTAGGGGTTTGCCCCTGTCCACACTCTGAATTCTGGCTTTGATAAAGTAATTTTAAAAAAGATAGGCGGCAGTGAGGCTACCGCATGGAAACTGCATTTAACAAGCACTCTGCCTTCAAACCCTTTGGTGGCGGACTGTAAAATTCCACACATGTATGAGGTTAAGGTTCAATACTTCAAAATTTTGTTTTCAACATAAATCTATCAGCACGCTAGATTTTCTTGTACACATAAATTTATTTTGCCTCGCACAAAGTTGGTGCAAAATTTTAACTGATTAATCAGCCCAGGGCCACAACTTGCAATGCCAAGCATCTTAAGCTAAAGTCAAAGATGACCCATATTTTATCCTGAGAACTATTTTGGGATATCATGCAACTGAAGATATCATTTAATTTAATTCACTCAGCATGACACATAGCCAGTTAGATTACAAGAAGCCACCTGGTCACATTTAAAGGATAGGCCACAGCCTGAGGCAGTGACTTTTACTGACAGCTGTTTTGAGACATTTGAGGATAGAGAAGGGCTCTGATGAGCTTGAGACTCCTGTGATAATAGGTAGAGACTTAATCTTATCAAATTATAGCACAGCTTACTACCAGTCAGAAACTAATTAATTTGTAGGAATCTCACAGCTGTCTGTGATTAATAAACCTAGGGCAGTTAGCTAGAGTTTACTGTAAATGGTCTTCAGTTTAAAGGTTCATGTTTGGATAAAAAGCAAATTATCGGTGAAATTCTCCATTTTGGGGAACATGTTCTCCCGCTGGAGCTGAATTGCACCTGATTTACGCTCACGCTGGGAGCTGAATTAGGAAGCATTCCCAATTTTTTACCATGCAAATGTTTGCATGGCAACGGTTGTGAAGACCCGTGGCAGGCCACCCACTTCCGCCCTCCGTGCATTGCAAATCAGCAACCCCCCCCCCCCCCCCCCACCGCGTGCCCGCCTCTGTTGGAGCCAACAGTTGCATGCCCAGGTGAGTGTTACAATAGTACATTTTTCCCCTTGCCCCTGTCTGGACTGCTTCCTAACTTCCAGTAAAAAGTCTTACAACACCACGTTAAAGTCCAACAGGTTCACCTGAGGAAGGAGCAGTGCTCCGAAAGCTAGTATTTTGAAACAAACCTGTTGGACTTTAACCTGGTGTTGTAAGACTTCTTACTTCGCTCACCCCAGTCCAATGCCGGCATCTCCACATCATCCTAACTTCCAGACCTGGGTCTCTTTTCTGGGAGTCTGTGGGGGTCCCTTTCTTTAAGGAGTCCCTTTGAGGGCAGGGGTTGTCCCTTTATTTAGGTGGTCTCTAAAGGAATGAGGCCTTGGAGGTGTCTGGTAGTGGTGGGATGGGCAGGTCTGGTATTGTGCAGGAGGAGGGTGGCCCTCGGGTTAACCCTTTGGCCCATCGCGAGGTCCAACATGTCAGGGCCACGTTTGGCAATACCAGTAGCCCAGATGTCTGGAGAATCACGGGGGCCTGGAGATATGGTGACCAGCCCCTAAGTGGGCATCTGCCCGCTGGAGCGTGGTCGAGAAACCTGATTCTGCTGTCAGCAGGACGCTGGAACATCACAAATGGATCAGGTCCAGAGCCAATCCCATTTTTACCCCTGACGCCCAATTCTCCACTGCATCGGGAACCTGCAGCGGGCAGCGGAAAATTTCAGCCTCTGGCTGTTTTATGTATTGAAGGATTTAGGAAACATGGGGCCAAAATTCATTTGTGCCCCGAAATGGGTGAGATTTCTGTGACTTGACAAGAATGAGGTCCATGGCCTAAACTAATTGCATTCTTGGGACTCAACTAAATAATTCAGATGAGCTATGGGGCAAATGAAGTGCGCTGACATCACTTGTCTCTCAGGGTCAGGCTCATTTCATCCTGCGCCAAGATCCACTGGGAGGAGAGGACAAAGGCATTGACCCCTAATTGTTCTGTGGAGCCATTAGAATCACTCTTCTCCAAACAATTCTCACATTCCTGAAAGTATTGAGACCTTTTCTTTGCATGACCTTATACGATCCTTTTAAAGGCTGCTGGTTCGGCTACTCAGAGTCCAGAAATACCAGTCAGAGCATATCTCAAACTTGGAATAAGTAGGGCAAACACATTTAAACAATTTTGTCAAAAATTAGTACAGGAACCTCATTTCAATATTGAATTGATGTATCCACTCATTTCATGTGGATATGAGGTCTGCCTAAAATATGGCCCTGATCAATTTAGCAGGAATCCAAATTCTTTTGCTGATCATGCATACCTTATTGGTTTGGTTACTGTTGGATCCAATTTAGGCTCATAAAATTGGCACAACGACATTGCGTTTAAACCCCTGCATATCTCACGGTGTACCGTACATTCACTCAACTTAAAATCACTGTTTGGTTAAAAGCCTGTGTCTTGAGTAAGGAAGTGTAAGAGCCTTTATTCAATTTGTTCAGTGGGAGGGGAATTAATGAGGCACCATATAATGTATCTTCCAGTTGATGCACAGAGTAAGGGCTCTTGACTCCAGGTCTTGCTTACCTAGGAAAATGCAAAGGTTTATGGCACAGAAGGAGTTCATTTGGCCCATTGTATCCATTACCCAGATAGGCAACTATAGAACTTCACAGTATACTGTGAATTGTCGGGGATGCAAAGTGAAATTTAAAAGATGTCCTAAAAGTATGTGGTGATAATAAATCTGAAAAATATATTATTTAATAACCCAAACATGATATTAGAAAAATTGCGTGTACCAATGACAAAATATTTCAACAGCAGTGGAGTGAAACAGAGCCTTCTTCTTTCACGTGGAAGCTTAAAAATCAACATTAAATGTTGATACAAAAATTTGTCATCTGCTGAATAAGAGAGAATCATAGAATCACAGAATCATAGAATTTACAGTGCAGAAGGAAGCCATTCGGCCCATTGAGTCTGTGTCAGCCCTTGGAAAGAGCACCCTGCTTAAGCCCATGCCTCCATCCTATTCCCATAACCCCACCTAACATTTTGGACACTAAGGGCAATGTAGCATGGCCAATCCACCTAACCTACACATCTTTGGACTGTCTAATAACGTTTTCACAGTGTAAAATTGGCTTCAGAACTGCCATCCATTTTACATCTGTCCTAATTTTCATTTTTGCTGAAGTCAATTGCAAACAAAATGTCTTAATAGTGTTTGTTAGAAGAAATGTTGCTGTCACACAAACAGCTGTGGAGTTGAAGACGATGAAGATGTAGATCTGGGTGTCATCAGGATACTTGTGGAAGATGATCCCATGCAAAGGAACAATTCTAGAGGCGATGGTGTGAGAGTAAGGTACTGGAGGTATAAGCCACATTCAGACAGAAGTGAAACCAGGATGTCAGAAATGAACACTTCAAAAGCAGGTGGGTTATCAGGTGCAAATCACAGAGAATGTAAAAGGTGAAAAGATTATGCTTCTGGCAGTTGATCATCTGCCGTTTCCCAGGTGGGAACTGATCTTGAACATTTTAATGATGTTTCTGTTATTGACGTGGGTTAAAATCAGGCATTCAGCTGATAAATAAAGCCGCAAACCTAGATTTGTGAAATAGAGAAAGTGAGCGGGAAAGCCAATGGGAGGCAGTTGCTGCATTTTTATCTCACTTTTCTCATTTTTAAATTTGTAACTCCACACTGTCATGTCTCGACCCCAACCATTTAATTGTTGTAAGTATCAACCACCACATCTGCACTGTAATTTGAGCTGCAAGTTAACGTAATATTATGTTGTTAAAACTAAAGTGATCAAAATCGGCTTACTTTGCTTTGGTCGTTTTGCTGTTATGATAGTCTGTTGGAGCACATTTAGAACTACGCAACTAATGCAAATGACATTTGATTGCCATATTGCAAATTCAATTTTTTTTGGAATAAACAAATTTTGTGGGATCAAAATCTCTTTTTTTCCATGTCCAGTTCTACTCCCTCCTATTAATAGGAGTTTCAGTTTATGCAAACAGGTCACATTGACCTCCAGCTGCCCAATAACCAGAAGAATGTAACTGGTTGCAGTATGGGTGCCTAGACATAACAGCCTCAGAACTGCTGGTACAATTCTAGGAACGGAGCCGAGTAGAGAGAATTTGGTGTCTCTTGCCAGAGAGAAATCAGGGGCAAGTAACTCTAATTCATTTGATCAAAAGGAGATGTGCAGTTGTACAAAGATACTCCCAACCTGTACTTTTCTGGGGAGTGCTGCTGCCTTGTAGGACTCAGCAGAAACTCAAAATGGGGAGAAAGTCACTTAGGTTCATAAGTTCGTATGATATAGGAGCAGAATTAGGCCATTTGGCCTATCGAGTCTGCTCTGCCATTTGATCATGGCTGACCTCATCCTGGCCTTAACTCCACCATCCTGCCCGTTCTCCATAGCTCTTTAACACATTACCAATGAAAAATCTGCCTACCTCCTCCTTAAATTTACTCACTATCCCAGCATCCACCGCACACTGGGTAGCGAATTCCACAGATTCACAACCCTATGCGAGAAGAAGTTTCTCCTCAACTCTGTTTTAAATTTGCTCCCTCATATCCTAAGACTATGACCTCTCGTTCTATAATGCCCCACAAGAGGAAGCATCAACTCCACGACTACTTTATTCACACCTTTTATCATCTTGTATACCTCAATTTGATCTCTTGCCATTCTTCTCAACTCTAGAGAGTAGAGGCCTAAACTTTTCAATTTCTCTTCATATGACAAATCTTTCATCTCTGGAATCAGTCCAGTGAACCTCCTCTAAACTGTCGCCAATGCCACTACATCTTTCCTCAAATAAGGGGACCACAACTGTGCACAATACTCCAGGTGCGGTCTCACCAATGTCTTGTATAGTTGCAACAACACTTCCTTACCTTTTTACTCTCCTTCTTTCGCTATAAATGCCAACATTCCATTTGTTTTCTTTTTATCTGCTGTTTTTCAAAAAATACATGCAGAACTGATGCATGCTAAATTCCTTGTTTCTGACTGAACAGGAGTAGAGTCTGGATCATTGGGAGACGCAAAACAGCAGCTATAAATATAGCACCCTAATTGACATCACAAACTGAGACCAGCAGACTCAACATAGAGCAGAGATTAAACTGGCGCCTTTTGGTATGTGGGGCTCAGTACCTGGTTGTATAATACCCTGAGAAAGTTTCCATACTCTTGTGATTTGACACAATTAAACTTAATTATTCTGAGGAACTAAGTTATCTTTTCTCTCCTAACCCACTCCCTTTCCAAATCCCACCAAATAATTAGGATCCGCCAATAACATAACATTATCACCTGGTGGATAGCTATCGCCTGAATACAGTAAATTTGCGACTCTCATAAAATGGGA